>NW_028288592.1:5752000-6063000 GCF_059628265.1 Tinamus guttatus
ACCTGTTACAAAGAACAGACCCAAATTTATGTGCAGTGTCTTTCAGAATTTAATAGATACCCTTTTACAGTATTCTTTCTGACATATAGATATGTCATTATGCAAAATGTCATTTTTTACCTCGGGATAATTTCTAAAACTGGAAATGAAAGCAACAAACAAAAATATTTTTATACCACTTAGAAAGTTTTGAGTTGTGTGATTTAGTCAGACAGTATGTTTTAAATTGCTAGTATGGTGATTAATATCCTGACCATGTCTTACTTATCTCCTGCCTAAAAGAATCTGAGGATTCATTTCTGTATAATCCAAGACATTGGACAGAAGAATAGTGCTGTCCTAGTTTTCATTCCCTTATGGAAATGATCTTAGAAGGTGTTTGTGTATCCTTCAATTTAGATACAAAGAGGAACTGCAGTCAGGAACTGCAGTGAGTTGATAGAAGAGATTAAAGATTGCCATGAAAAAGATTGTCTGATTAAGAAAAAGTAAGATTTTTCTAAATATTAGGGAAAAAAAGTCTGCTAAAAGTAATCCTCAGTATTGCATGTTCAAAATATAACAATCTTATAACTGATGAGGTACATTTATAAGTATTTTTCATTGAAATGTTTTCTGCATGTAATTTGTGAGGATGATAATCATGAACTATTAAAAGTATATTTTTAAAAAGAAATTGTGTTAATAGTATAAAAGATTAGTAGAAGTGCCAGCTTAGGGGTCACCTGAATGTGTCTTTAAGATTTTTATTTTTAAGGTAATGCCAGAGAAGATAACAGATCTAGGGAAAATTTAGTTTCTTCAGTTTCTTCTAGTGTTTTTAAAAGATGCTAAGCCTGGCTACAAGCTAACTATTGTCACATTAATCCTAACAAAATAATACAGAAGATGGTATGGTAAGCATTATGAATCAATTAATTAATATAAAACAAAAGAGTTTTGTGGAAGACTAGTTATAACAAATCAGCTCATTATCTTTATATAAATCAGCTCATTATCTTTATATAAGCAGGAGCTGGAGACAATTTTATGACACACTAATACATTTTGACACCTGTAAGGTTTTCTTTATTAGTGTTTCATAACACTCTAATTAAAAGGGGGAAAAAAAGGCACACAAACACAGATAAATGAAGCATGATCTTCATTTAACTCATTAAATTTATTAAAAGTTAATCAAATACTCAACACTTTTTGTTGTTCAACATGTGTAAAGGTATCAGTGGTCCTAAAGAAAATATATAAATGATTCCTTGACTTAATCTTCCAATACTTCAGAAATTATGGAATCAGTGATACAGATAAGTCCGGATCACTGGTAATAATGCTATGGTTAAAAAGAATACTTCTGAATACAAGCTATCATGAAATATCCATATATATATATTTATATTTATATGAATGGATGTGTGTGTATATATATGTATATATAGGGATATACATATGCTAAGAGTATGAAATATATTCAGGAGACAGGAAATAGCACATTGGAATACATGTGCTCTGAAAAGAGGACTAACAATTTGGATCCAGAAACACAAAAAGATCAAGTAAGAGTATAGACACAAAAACAGTATATGCCATCAATAAAACGATTAAAGAAATACTTCTCCTGTTCTGGCTTCCACTTTCAGAAAAGCATGAAAAATAAAGAAGAATAGGCTGGTAAATCTCCTTTTCAGAAAGTTAGTAAAATAAAGCTATTTATTTTCTTTACCTGAAGAGAGGATTGACAAAGGATCACCAAATCTACTTTCATGAGGATGCATTTCCGCCTGCTAGGCTAGTCTTTATTTAAGGCAAAATTATTACTTTGTTAAATATATGCTTTCTGTGTTTCTGGAGTGAGACTTAAGTTATCTAGTTACAGAACATAAATTGTTTCTGATCGAGGAGAGTATGTAAGAATTTTACCCACTTCAACGAAAGTTCATGGAGTTATCTTCAATGCTTTTTTTCCAGATGACTGGCATTTTTATCACCAGGCTGTTGCAGCATGTCTTTTCATGTCATGTTATGCATTCATGACTGCATGTGCCCTCATTTGTATTGGGTCTGATTCTACCTCTGTGGCTCTCAGCCATGTGGTTAATACATTTTTAATAGTAGTCTGTGACTTTTAGTAAAAAATTCTTCTAGGGATATTGGCAACAGAAGTTGGAATTCTTTGAATATATTCAAGACATAGTAGTCAAGGAAGCTGGTATGAACTAGCTCAGATGTCCCTAAGCATGAACACTAATAATGAAAGGTGTGCTTTAATAGATATTTTGGAATTTTATTCCATTTTAAGATACTTAATCTGTTCTACATCTCTCATAGTGAGGCAACAATAATTATTTGGCTTTGTGTTGTTGTTGCCTATATATATATGTATACATATATATACATATATATATATATATACACCGTCAGTATATAGACAAAGTTTTTCTAATACAATAAAACATACAAAATGAGGGATGAAATAATGTGAAAAGAGTACAAGCATTTGTTTGCTCTTTTTTTATTCTTCCAAATTCCTTCTGTTTCTCTTGACCTACAATCTTTTAGAAGGAAAAATTCCTTAAGAGAAAGTGTATTAATACCAAATATACTGGGTGGTAGTGGCATGAGCTCTGCGGTGTGTTAGCATTACTTAAGTCTGCTTTTCTCAACACCGATGAAGGAACACACAAAGTTCTTATGCTTTTATACATTTACTTGAGGACAATATGCTTAACAAAACAATATCTTTAACAAAACAAACAAACAAACCAAAAACCTCAGGTCTCAAGCTACAGTATTTTAAAGAACAGTGCTTTTCTTCTTCTGACTCTAGAAAATGTTTATTTAGGCTTATTTATGCTTATCTGTGCTGAGTTACCTTTGTGAGATACTTTGTCAGATTTAGCTAAAAAGAAAGTATGGTTTGGTAACTAAAGCACTGTATTAACTCCCAGGAGATTTAAGCTTATTTCTTGGCTTTGCAATAAGTATCCAGTCTAATTCTGTGGACAATTCATTTAATCTCAATGCTTTCACATGATTTCTACCATAAAGATATTCCAATTATCTTTGCATTTTGCTTCATGGAAGGTTTTTATAATAAGTGATATTTGGCTCTGAGATTTGTTTTTAATGTGCCGATTAGAACAAAAACTCTGATGTTACATCTCCATAAGCTACTAACACCTTAGTAAGCTTTACTATTATTAAGAAGAAAAAGAGATAGAATATCTAGAAAGTAGTAGTTGTATTAGAAACAGAGCTGAGCAGCTAGATTTTGTTTCTGCTTTTTTTTATCAGAGGATTTGCCTAGGCTATGACTATGAATACTGATGTATATATGCAATCACGCATTCTAAATCCTTCTCCAGTTTAACTAATGTTAGGGGAGGGGGAACTGTTACAAGAGGGTAACTTCATGGTTTTGTGAGGTATTGGTGCCAAGGTTAATTATTCTGATAATAACTATCTTTGTGAGTGTCTTTTATTCATCCCAAAACAAATTTTTATCATTAATTTATCTGTTAAAAAAGTATTTTGTAATTTTGTACATATTTGGACACATTGTATCACCTTTAACATACAAACAAATCATTAAAATTGAGTAATATTTAAATAAATGTGTATTTAATTATGTTTAATTATTACTTAAATATTTAAATATATTTATATTTAATTATACTTAATTAATTACTTTAATTATATTTTAAATATATTTAAAACTACAAAATAGAATGAAAGTCTTGCTAAAGTGATTAAACTGTATAATGGAATTTGAAGCTAATCTGTAATATGTTTAAGGTGCTGTTTTTGACCTACTTTTTAGCTGTGTACTGTGTGAATTTGTCTAATTAAAGTTTACCCCAAATGGAGGCAAACAAGAAAAGGAAAAACTAGTTCAATATAAGCAGCTTTCTTGTTCATTTTGGAAAGCCATAGAGAAAGAGGCTAGAGTAATTAGATCCTCTAAAAAAACCTTAGGAGTTTATTAAGTTTTTTTTTTTTAAATCAATTTAAGATAAATAAAGCCATCTACATAAGTCAGGAGAGGCTTGTAAGTTTTGTCTGTTTATAAATGCTCTTCTTCACCTATTTTTTTTTCCTTTGACTGAAATAAATATTTTTTGTTGTTGTTTAAAAGGACATTTTCTGTCAATGGGTAACACTACTCAAACCTAATCTCTGCCAAGAGCAATGTTTAGCTCAATTTGCCTTACTGAACAAGAACATATCATAAAAGAACTGCACTTGAGGGGTGCACGCTCAAAGTGATCATGAAGGCAACAGATGCACCTCTTCAGCTATGACATTCCCATCACTGCTGTAGATTATCTCTGGTCTTTGATAATACGTAGATAATAAATCACATAATTCAACATTTGTTCCAGGACGTAATAGCCTTTTTTTTTTTCCCCCTTTTCTATCACACCCATTAATGTCATAAAATAGAGTTATGTATTATTTGCACTGACAATGAATCTTAAGGTTTTCAAAATAGCCGATTTAAGAGTATGGAACAATTTAATGTAGTGTGTTTAAAAAGAGAGGCAGAGACAGAGAAAGAGAGAGATGTACATGTAATGTGGCAGCTGTACTGAAAGGTAAATACTAAGCCATATCTGCTATGGATAGATAGCTTTGAAGAAAAATAATTGGAAAAAAGTGTCTATGGTTAAATGGATTAGAAGACATTTAAATATGTGCGGTATATTAAACAATAAAAGTGTCTTTCTAACATTTGTAAATGGAGTTGCATTAATTGTTTCAGTGAAAGATATGTGTACTATTGACAAGATGCTACTGAACAGCTTAAAGAGCTTTATGAGATTAATTGTGAATACAAGCTTGAATCCTTTAGAATATACAGCTCATCAATATACATGAAATGAGCATTCAAAACAAACATCTGTTAAAAACACATAAAAAGCCGGGGCAAAATAAACCCAGTCAATTGGTGGTTAAGGCATTATTTTTACAGACTGAGATATCGTAAGAAGAAAGAAAAAAAAAAAAAAAAAACACAAACTGTTTAAAATCTTTGATCTCGAAAAAAGACATCCCAAATAGACAGATTTATGTGCATGTTATTTTCTTTTTTCTTTCTTTCTTTTCTTTTCTTTTTTTTTTTTTCCTGCTGACAATGAGCATAGCATTGCTTACAAGGCAAAAAATCGGAAAGAATTCCAGTCATATAAAAATGTCAAGACAAAATGGAAAAAAAATGTGCTGAAAATATGCTATAATAATAGTTTAATTTAAAATCTTTAAATCTTCCACAATATATTTCAGAAGATAATTACGTTAACTCAAATCTGTCCTTTCTTAGTTATTAAGATTTGGAAGTGTACATTGGGAAAATGTGGTATGAAATACACTGAACTAGCCTTTCGCTAAGTCCATTTATAAAGTTGGAGGATTAAGAATGATCAGTAATGTTAAATAGGTCCACACAATGGGTACTGCTATGTTTTTATTTAGATAGATTACAATATTGCATATGCAGAATATTAAATTTTGAGTTTAAGACTGTATCTAGCCTTTAGCTGATATTTTTTCTTCTACCTAACCTCCTCTAAACCCATAGCTGGCATATTCTTGTTACACAATAAGACACAGTTAGATATGTAGAGAGGACTTCCAACCTCTCTCAGCATGTAATCAAATGAACAAATAGTTTTCCTGGGTTGTGTAACCATAGAGGCAAACATCATCAGGATAGACAACCAAAGAAAGAACCTAGTCCCATTGCATGAATTAATTCTTCTTAACACTGCACTGCTAAGGACTCTTAGTCTTCTCAAAGGCAACTCTGGCCAAAGGCAAAGATATAAGCAAATTACCAACCCAGAGAGGATTTGTGCCTCTTCATCTCTGTCCTGTACTTGTGCCATCTGCAGGTCTGAGAAAGGCTCTTTCAGTCATGCAATATAAAGAAATTTGGTCTTATTCCTTTCATTGGTACTCACTGATGGTTTGGTTAGCAGCTGTTATAAACCAGCAAGGTTATTTGTCTTTCCCTCCTCCATCTATAAAAATATAGGACACTTTGTTCATCTCACTTCTGAAGTTAGGCATTTTGTAATATCTGTGATTGATTGTACCTAACTCTGACTTATTCTCTTAGACTTTGTTCACACCTGAAGCAGAATTTTACTAGATCTCTGGTATTAAAGGTGAATCACCTGCCTTGTTGAGCTCATTTGCACAATTTAAATAAGATATGTCTAAAACAAGATATAAGGCTGAGACAATATTTCCAGGAATAAAAAGAAGGGATCATGTTGATTTCAACTAGGAAATGGCAGAAAACTTCTCTAAGATCTTCAGAGGTCATTTCTTATACCATCTGCGACTTATGCTTCTGAACAGCATAATAGATCTTGATGAGAAGATTGCACTGGCTCCAAGGGATTAAAAATCTGTTCTACCGATTATTAGAATTCGATGTTAAGAAATTTTCAGCGTGAAATGGATGTTAAGCTAATCTTAAGTAACAAGTAAAGCTAATCTTAAAGTTTGATATAAAATCACTTTTCTTGAAATTGACTCTAAGAATACTTGAGGATTTGGTGTATGAACTTAAATACTATAGCCTAATTAGCATGTTGATGGCTATGTATTTATGTAAGAAATTGAGATAAATTTTTATTGTTATTGGAACAAGGAGGGATTTGGTTTTGCTTGAGCTTTTTATCAAAGAAAATATTTTTTTCCCCAGTTTTAGATTGAAAAATAGTGGCTTGTATTTCAAGCATAATTTATAAGACAAAAACTACCAAAGATTGAATGCACATCTCTTATGCTTCAGAGTAGAATTGCTTTATGTATAATTTCTGTCTAATAAAATAAAAAAGTAACATTGTCCTCTTTAAAAAAAATTAAGATAAATGTTCTTCCAAGGATCTATAGTGAATGAAATTTAGAGGTAAAATGTACTTAGAGGTTTCCTATATGGAAAAGGACAAGGTGCCTATAAAGTGGTATCTATCCACATATATGAGGCTATTTTTACCAGGATAGAGTGCATAAACTAATCTAATAGTCTTTTTTTTTTTTTGTGAATAAAATGTGATTTTTTAAAATATTTTCTAATACATTATTGATATTACTGCTCTTTAAATTAACTCCTCACCTTAATGTACTTAAGCTGCTGTCTGTTGGCTTTTAAACTAGTTTGTCTGCAGTTCAGAAAAATCTGCCAGTATGTTTGAACACAAGGTCTTCAAGAATATAAAACATGACAGTTTAGACAAATCCTTCTTCTTTCAGCAGAACACCCCCAAAGAACTTTCTAAATACAGTGCATCTTCCTGACAAAAAAACAAAATCCTGTTGATTCTCACCTTAAGCCACAATGAAACAGAAGGCTTTTCAAGACAAAACAAATATATTGTTCCAAATATAATTATGATATTCTGGATATAATTATGGCATGTGAAAGTTTAATGTTATTATAATTAAGCTTTTTCATCAAGTTTTCAGTAAAGAAAACAGGGGAATGCTAAAAAGAATACCATGCAACTATTATAATTTCTTACATTTAGTTACCTAAATCAGATTGTTTTCAAGAAAGATGTTATTACCTAATGCCAGCTGATTGCTTCTGGCATTTACTGTTATTTTATTTATTTATTTATTAGCAACCAGCAAGTTGATTTTGGATATACCACTTTATATGTTGAGGCCAATGCCAACATAAAATAAACACAGTGATATGTAGTGATATGCATGAAATAAATACAGGGAATGCCTAAAATCTAGGTAATATTTTTATTTGGTAGAAAGACAAACTTGGTAAGCCCATTGCCTGAATTTCAGAGCAGGAGAAAGTTATAAAATTAGTCAATTAATAAAAGAGATCATATAAAGTCATGATATGATTGCTATGGTTAGATGATACTACATCTTCACCTGTTTTATCTTCAAGTGTAACAAAAATCAAAGCATTCAGAAGCACAAATGTTTATGCCCCTTATAAATGGGTCATACATATACAAATGCACTGTATGAAACCTTCTCATTTGTTTTTTGCCAGTAAGTGGGCAAATATCTCTGGTTAATAATAGCTTGACATAAAATCAAATGTAGATACTGCTAGTATGAGTTTATTGGCTGTTTTTGGCTGAATCAACATAGAGTGGATTGCTGATATCTTTCAAGAATTAACATTTTAGCCATACAATCCTCGAGACTAACATCTTGAGCTGTACAGGGAACTCAATAGGCAGACAATAAAGTTCAGAGAGCAGTCAGGTCACAGCATGCTGCCAATCCTTGGATATTTTTGCTTTCCTTAAAAAGTATCCCAAAGAATAACTAATTACAGCAGTCCACTCTAGAGGTGGTCACAAAGCCATGCTTCAACATCTGTGGTCCTAATTATTATGCAAAATGTGTGTGAAATAAGTGCACTTGGCTGCAAATCACTTGAAATTTCACAGAAGATGACTGATCTTATACAATTGCTCCTGTATGTGTGGCTTTGCAGTACTGTTAGCACAATTAACAGGATTGAATCTGCCTTCTTTTTGTATTTGTTAATCTTTGTCTTGAGTTTAAAACATAATTTGCTTACATCTAACAGAATAATGTGTACTAAAAATATCAATTAATATCTCAATCAAAAATCAGGTAGGCAGAAACTTTGGCTGATTATATATCTCCATCTGTGTGTATACAGAAATATGTTTATTTATGTATAAGATCTGCAACAAATATCTAATGAATTATAGTTTAAGGAAAACACTAGGAAAGAAAGTGTTTGGGCTCTCCAGATGAGCCCAACCCCCTTCTGTCCTAATTTAATAGTTTGTCAAATGTGTGAAAAGTGGAATGTCCAGGGTTAGGTATCTACCATGTTTGAAGGAAATCCAGCCTGTAGCTTTCCTGTCTCAAGGTACGGCAGTGCCTTAAACACTAAAGGAGTTAAGGGGTCTTAATGCTATGTTGATAAAACTTTTTCTCTTGCATGAGGAACATCATTAAATACTAGAGAAAATCTGGCTTATGCTAATGATTAGTCTCAGTAACAAGCCTTCTTTTCTGGAAGTTTTCCAATAATAACTGTTCATATATTTTATTAAGCAACTATATGAATAGTCTATGGTCAGCGAAGCAAAATCAAATGTCCCTTTTCATAATTCTCATTAATTATTTTAATTGATTTTTTAAAATCATTTTCCACTCAAGCTGCCCATTGTCCTCTTTTTACTATTATTTGTGTCAAATACATTATATTTTCCCCCTTCTGTGCACATTAGGATGTCCTCACTAGCTTTTATACTTGCTTTCTATTTGGCAAAATTTCTCCTTTCATTTTAAAAGTTAAAACACCTTTTAGTATTAGAACTAAAATATCTTCAAATATTACAGTTCTATCTTAAATATAACACTACAAAAATAGGACATACAATCATCAAGTATGTAAGAATGGAAAGTATTGGAGTAAATTTGTGATGAATGATTTGTGACGTAAAAAACATGGAGTGTTATTAAGTTTATTTTTAATTTAAACTGTTCTTAAGAAGCACTAGGGTTTTCTTATCATAGAGTTAGCAATCCTTTCTTGCATAATTTTTTCTAAGTAAGTTAATGGATTAAATGAATTCCTTATTATTATTATAGTCTGATGTGCATGTGAAATTATACAATAAAGTGTTTTTTCTATTTCAACTACTTTTCACATAAATTAGAAAAAGCGCTTTTGGGGCAGGGAAAGGGAGAAAAACAGTCTTTTTTAGAACAATATCAGGTAGATGTATACTTTTCTAAATATGTACTTGTGCAAATCCAGATGTATTATGACATAATAATACATATACATTAAATTAAAGACATAAAAGTAAAAATGCTACTATTTGCTTAAGGAAGATGGCACAATAATTTCTTAAAAAGTAAATAAAGTTGTGAAGTATCACTTTCATAAAGTTAAATTTGATATCAAGACAAAATATAATGACAAGTATAACTTTTAGAAGTTAAAATATCCAGAGTTTTAGGTGGTCTAGTGGTCAATTAGACTTTTCCAGACATATTAAATAAGCGCAAGTTTGGAAGGACTTCAAATGCCTAGACTGTCTTTTAATAAAGGATGACATCTGCCTTTGAAATAAACTCTGGATATGTCTTGTCAATGACATTGTTCTAAATAGTGAAGGTGTCTTGTCAGGAGGAATACATCATATGTTGCAGTATGTTGCACTTATATGTTATAGCCAAGAGATTTCATATCACTATAGAACAAAAGAATGTTTTTTTTTTTTTTTTTTTTTCCCTGACAGAGATGAATTATGTCCAGCACAATGGAAAAGAGTCAATTAAATATGACTTCTTGGAAGTCTGTGATCTGTCAGTGGTGTAATGCATATCTGACAGAGGTCTGAATATCACAGATGTCTGAAACCTGCAAATCAGTATGAATGCACATATTATTTTTTTTATTTGAAAAACCAGGTATTCAAATGGCAGGTATAATTCATTAATGAGCCAGTCTCATACATAGCTGTACTTCATTTCATCATGTTTGTTAAGTAATAACTGTGAGTATCCCTGCAGAATATTCAGTCTTAATTGCTCTATAATGCTCACTCAAAATCTGTAGAAAAGACGCCGAAGTTCACCACCTTATTTGCTCCATAGAATCATAGAATCATAGAATGCTTAAGGTTGGAAGGGACCTCTAGAGGTCATCCAGTCCAACCCCCCTGCACACGCAGGGTCACCTAGAGCACGTGGCACAGGACTACATCCAAGCGGGTTTGGAAGATCTCCAGAGAAGAAGACTCCACAACCTCTCTGGGCAGCTTGTTCCAGTGCTCTGTCACCCTCACTGTCAAGACATTTTTCCTTAAGTTCCTGTGGAACTTTTGATGTTTCAGTTTGTGGCCATTTCCTCTAGTTGTGTTGGTGGCCACCAGTGAAAAGAGGCCAGCACCATCCTCCTCACTGCTGACCTTGAGGTACTTATAGACACTGATCAGATCCCCTCTCAGCCTTCTCTTCTCCAGGCTGAACAGGCCCAGCTCCCTCAGCCTCTCCTCATGGGGCAGATGTCCCAGGCCCCTGATCATCCTCGTAGTCCTGCGCTGGACTCTCTCCAGCAGCTCCACATCCCTCTTGTACTGTGGAGCCCAGAACCGGACACGATACTCCAGATGCGGCCTCACCAGGGCTGAGTAGAGGGCCAGGATCACCTCCCTCGACCTGCTGGAGACGCTCTTCTTAATGCACCCCAGGATCCCATTGGCCTTCTTGACCGGCACGAGGGCACACTGCTGCCTCATGGTCAACTTGTTGTCCACCATGACATCCAGGTCCCTCTCTGCAGAGCTGCTCTCCAGAAGGTCGGTCCCCAGCCTGTACTGGTGTCTGGGGTTATTCCTCCCCAGGTGCAGAACCTTGCACTTGGCCTTGCTGAATTGCAAGAGGTTTTTCACCGCCCAGTTGTTCAGTCTGTTCAGGTTCCTTTGGATGGCAGGGCAGCCCTCTGGGGTATCGGCTACTCCTCCCAGTTTGGTATCATCAGCAAACTTGCTGAGAGAGCACTCTGTGCCTTCATCCAGGTCATTGGTGAATAAATTGAACAGGACTGGACTGAGGATTGACCCCTGGGGGACACCACTAGCTACAGGCCTCAAACTAGACTCCACACCGCTGATCACCACCCTCTGAGCTCTGCCATCCAGCCAGTTCCTAATCCACCTCACTGTGCACTCATTTATCCCATACTTCTGGAGCTTGCCCGAGAGGATGCTGTGAAGGACGGTGTCAAAAGCCTTGGTGAAGTCGAGATAGGCAACATCCACCGCTCTCCCCTCATCTATCCAGCTGGTCATTCCATCATAGAAGGCTATCAGGTTAGTCAAGCATGATTTCCCCTTGGTGAATCCATGCTGACTACTCTTGAGCACCTTCTTGTCCTCCATGTGCCTGGAGACAACAGCCAGTATGAGCCATTCCATCACCTTCTGGGGACGGAGGTGAGACTCACTGGCCTGTAGTTGCCTGGGTCCGCCTTCTTGCCTTTTTTGAAGACTGGCGTGACATTGGCCTTCTTCCAGTCCTCCGGCACCTCCCCCGTTCTCCAGGATCTTTCAAAGATTATGGAGAGTGCCTTAGCTATGACATCCACCAGCTCACACAGAACTCTGGGGTGCATCCCGTCAGGGCCCATGGATTTGTGTGTATCGAGTTTCCTTAGGTGCTCTCTGACCCAATCTTCCTCTACGCAGGGCGAGTCTTCCTCTCTCCAGGCTTCTTCTCTTGTCCCTAGGGCCTGGGACTCTAAAGGGCTGCCCTTGGTAAACACCGAAGCAAAGAAGGCATTCAGCAACTCTGCTTTTTCCGTGTCATTCGTAACCAGGGTGCCCATCCCATTCACCAGCGGACCCACGTTTTCCCTGATCTTCCTTTTGCTGTTAATATATTTGAAGAAGTTTTTCTTGTTATTTTTAATGTCCCTTGGCAGATTGCATTCTAAACGTGCCTTAGCTTTCCTTGTCGCATCTTTGCATTCCCTGACAACATTCCTCTATTTCTCCCAGGGGACCTGTCCTTTTTACCACTTTCTGTATACCATTGCCTTCTTCTGCTTGAGCATTGCCACAAGCTCCTTGCTCATCCACGCAGGTCTCCTGCCCTCTCTGCCTGACTTCTTACACACAGGGATGCCCTGTTGCTGGGCGTGGAGGAAGTGCTGCTTGAAAACTAACCAGCTCTCTTGGGCCCCGCTTGCTTCTA
Source organism: Tinamus guttatus (assembly GCF_059628265.1). Taxonomy (NCBI): domain Eukaryota; kingdom Metazoa; phylum Chordata; class Aves; order Tinamiformes; family Tinamidae; genus Tinamus; species Tinamus guttatus. Next base: position 5,764,727 of record NW_028288592.1, read on the forward strand.
GAGCTCTAGCCCATGGGATTCTTCCAAGGAGGTCTCTGAAGAGGCTAAAGTTGGCCCTCCTGAAGTCTATTGTTGCAAGGCTACTTACAGCCCTGCCTCCTCCTCATTGGATCGTGAACTCCACCAACTCACGGTCACTGCAGCCGAGACTACCCCCACCTTCACATCTCCTACAAGTCCCTCTCTATTTGTTAGCATGAGGTCCAGTAGCCCACCTCTCCTCGTTGGCTCCTCCACAACCTACGTCAGAAAGTTATCATCAGTGCACTGCAGGAACCTCCAGGACTGTTTGTGCCTGGCTGTGTTGTCCTTCCAGTTGATGTCAGGGTAGTTCAAGTCCCCCATGAGAACCAGGGCCTGTGACCGTAAGCTGACTATAGAAGGCCTCATCAACTTCCTCGTCCTGGTCAGGTGGCCTGTAGCAGACACCCACCACAGTGTCTCCCACATTAGCCTGCCCTTTAACCCTTACCCACAAGCTCTCAACTCACTCATCCTCCACCCTCAGGTTGAGCTCCATGCATTCCAGTTGTTCTCTCACATAAAGAGCAACTCCACCACCTCACTTTCCCAGCCTGTCCTTTCTAAAGAGCATGCATGGCAGCGCTCCAGTCATGTGAGCTATCTGACATTTTAATTTCTGTGATAGTGTGTATAAGGATTTTCAAAAATAATTTACAAATAAAGACACTATGTACATCTGTCATAAACTGTTCAGGTGTACTGCTTAAATGTTTCAGGACTGAGAAGTTACAGATCAGCAACTAAGAAGAAAATTGTCTTACTTAGAATTCGCTGATGTGAAGTTAAGGTTTTTGAATTTTCACTGGTAAGGTAAATCTCAATATTTTATTAAGGAGCCATGCAAGAACTTCATAATATATTAGTTATCCTTAATATGACTTGGTGTTTTGAAAAAAAAATTACAGTTTTGTAAAATGGTAGATAATTTATCTTCACCGTAGAATAACTGGAGGAAATTTTTGTTGTACAGCACTTCTGATAAAACTCAGAGCATGCTCATAGGTATTCATTTACCTGCTAAGTTTGTGTATGCAAGGTACTCAGGTGTGCAGAAAAAAAAAAAAAAAAAGCTGGCAACAAAATTGTCTTAGCCTACAGACATCTGGGGCCAAGAAATTAAGCTATAATGTTGCCTAATTATCACACTTAGTCCTGAAGGATTTGTAGGATAGTCTGAAGTACTGAAATTAGGAAGACTTCTTATACAGTTTAGTTTTTTAAATGACACTAAAATGAAATTAATTCCATTATTAAGGTCTCTGTAACTATACATTGTATAAACTACGCAGGCAGAAATTTCACTAAAGATTTGTCACACCTGTGTCATTGTTACAGCCAGGCTAGTAATTATGGTGTTAATATCATCCCTTTGTCCTACAGCTGCCAAAAATATGGAGACATTCAATCATGTCTGGAAATGGCTTTTCAGCAAAATAGTGTCAATAAAATAAAGGTAAAAGACAGCAGATAATGCTTGCAGTAGCTAATGAACATTGGATGTCAAATAAAATAGAATCTACCAAGGCAGTGCATAGTACTAGAAACGCACCTCTACTGCTGAGAGAGTTATTTAAACTATTTGAGACAGGAACAGCTGTCTACATATTAGTGCATGTCTTTAATAGTGGAAATTCCTCTTATGCATTATTTCCATCTTGCTCTTTCTCTTGCCTTGCATCCTCCAGTTTCCTAGTATAGATGAGTACTTGGCTGGAAAGAAAGAAAAAAAAAAAAGTGGTGTATATCAACAAACTCTGAATAGCTGAAATCTCAGTTTGCTAAAATCAGATTGCCCCATAGCTGTTTCAATTAGATTAGTAAAACAAACAAACAAACAAAAAATCAACACATTCATTTTTGGGCATTACATGCAAAATGGGGAGGCCAAGCATGATATTATGACTCATTTTCTTTCTCAGATGCTCATTGTATCAGATGCAGTTTTACAGCATCGTTATGTTTGTCACTTCACTTAACTAGATTTTAAGTGATTGGAGTAGAGTCTTAGTCAAGCCTGAATATTACTGCTACATAGATTACCATGTTTGATTTGTTGCAAAAATAATTTAAATATAATTCTACATATCTTGTATATATAGAACAACTGTTTATCATCAGAACTTTTAATTAATTTTTAATGTAACCAAGTACTGGCTTGATCTCTGCTTCCTGTATGCCTAATTTAATTTAAACTAATGGTGAATGAATACAACAAAAATGAATCTAAGTATGACTCTGAAAGACTTTTACAATCTGATTTCTTTCCGATTCCAGGAGAGAACTATGAATATCTTGTCCTGAGTGTAAAAGTTATGCTCTTTACAGAAGGAAAGGTTTCTCATAACTTCTAACTCATATGAATTTACAACACTAATATATTCCTAGAATTCCACTTACATAAGTGAGATAATTTTCCTTTAAATGGGCTAGAAAATCACATTTTCTATTTAAATCAAGCAATCTCTGTTTGCATTAATTTTTCCTTGGTAAAATAAATTAAGTTGTCTTTATAGATTTTCTTTAATATGCTGCCCTGCTTACTGTTATAGTTGTATTTTATCCAAGAATTGATAGAAAAGTTAATGAAATCTTTTGAATCTGGTGGTGGAGATGTAGGCGGTTTTATAGATCTGTTTTAGTAGTCTACTTCTGTTTTCTATTCACATGCATTAGTGAGGATTAATATATTAGACTGATCAAAAGACACTCGTAAGTCAAAACATTCACCCCACTCATTTTTTATAATGTTATTATAAGGTATAATTGATTTAGTATATCTAAATGTGTGATATTGTAATAAGAAAAACACTAATGGCCAATAAGTGTATAAGATACTAGTATTGCATACTTTCAGGTGTCTTTTTTTTTAAACTTGTTGTATAAGTAGAGAAAAAGTTTTAAGCATTTTCCACATCAGCCATCATTTTTAAATATCTTTTCATTGGTATTGATTCTATCATATATCATATTCAGTATCTTGAATGAATTATACATGCTAAAAGTCTAATATTCAGAATTTGGCTTTGATAATTATGTTATTTGTTAGCTTTAAATGGTTTGGGAAGGTTCCTGAGGGTGTAATGTTTTTAATGCATTTTTTTTTTTTGCAACCGATAAACTCATATAAACTTTTAAGTCTGTCTTCTCACTATAGTTGAAGGAGTTTTTTTTTTCTTAACTGAAAGTGAAATATATACAGATATATAAATAATACAATATAATATAGTATAATATAATATAAAATTATAATATCATGTAGTATATATATATTTCATTTTCTGGTAAGAATTATAGAATTATATTTATATAAGTATATATAAATATATATATATAGGTAGGGGGAAAAAAAACCCTGTTATTTATCATACATCTGAATTACCATTTGAATAATCCTATAGTTTGCTATTGTGTTATTCTGTCTAGGCTGAATATGAAAGAGATTTTGGAAAGATCTGCAGATTAATCTAGGTGCACTGTGATTAACTTAGTGCTAGGAGGCTCCAATTCATCAAACAGAAGCAAATACACTAAAAAAAAATCAAAGTACAATGCAAATAGAGTATGGATTATAAATCATATTCCATAATAAACCTGATTAAAATAAATCTTATTCTGGTAATTATTTTTTAATTTTGAAGTGATATTTGGTTCAAAAAAAAACAGATCAATGAATGAATTCAATGAACCATTGAATGAATAGTTACAATTTAACAGATGAAATTTCTTGGGAGTTATTTGTTTTGGCAGGCCTTTTAATTATTTTTGTACATCCCTAAATATTCTATATGGAGTGAACACTAAATATGGCTATATGCTAGGTTGGGAGAGTGAGGGATTTTTTGCCATTTCTCCTATTCCCACAAATATTAAAAATATACAAACATAATAGGATGCCAGTAGTTTGTGCCTCTGCAAACATATCCTGTATTTCTTCTTCTGTATTCTTTATATAAATATATAAAAATAAATATATATATAAAATATATATTATATATATATATACATAAAAGGACTAAGTAAAGTAAAAGTAAAAAAAATCAGAGGCATAAGCAAGAATCTCAGCATTCATATAATTTTCTTTTGAAAACTCTGCTTCACACAGGTAGTTGTTCATTAAATGGAAAGTATATGCAAACCCAGTTCAGAAATGTGAAATTTTCTATTCTCACCCTTTCAGCCCAGCTTCTAGAAGAGACTACTCTGTTGCTATGTTAGATACTGAAATGCTTGAATACTGAGTAGTCGCTCTTAAAAGAAATATCTAGGATATTAAACTAGTTAAACTAATGAGAAAGTTAAACTAGTACAAAATAAGATCCATCAAAGCTGAACACTGAGAAGTCCTCATAAATTAGCCGATACAGGCCATGTGTTCATTAAATCTTGTCTTTTTTCATATGTATTCCTGGAAATGTCCTCTTCTACATGGAAGGCAAGACTGTCTCCTTCCTGTAACTCCTTAAAATAAATTAAAAATTCATGCATTTTATAATACCTTTGCACATGCTTTGTATAAACGCTCTAAAGAAAAAGAGGTGAGTTGCCTTGGCTTTTGCTCATTGGCTCAATGCAGGCTTGATTCCTCCTCTGCTTCTGCAGGGTGAAATTTAATTTTTCTTGAACAAAAAGAAAATCTGAACTCTAGGTTTGGCTATTCGCTTTCAGTGGATAAAATATATAAGAAAATTTAAAATCACAAAAAGTTACATGGAACTTTTGCTGTAATGGTTACAATAAACATTCATACTCTTTCTGTTCTATAAGGTAATCACTAATTATGCCACATATAGCCCTATAGCCTTATGTAACTGTACTCAATAATGTGGCTTTGGGTAGATTTTTGACACCTGCAATTTTCCAAATTAGGGCCAGTATTTAAACTGCATATATGTCCACATACTTTTTGATTCATAGGTTTTGATAGTGTTTCCCCAAATCAACGGCAGAGTGAGGGCCACGGAAAGAACCAAGCACCAAGGGAAAGAATGGTCGTGTTTATTATTAATATGAAATAATACAGAAATGAAAGGATACACCTATCAAAGCAATAATCTTATTATGCACTGGGTTCTAACTACAGACAAAACAAGCAAGGTAATGCACTTAACCATTACTATACAAGCAAGAGAATAGCAATTAAGAAAAAGATACATCACTAACTAGATATCTTACCTAAATATTTTACCATCATCCAGATCCGCAGTCACTGGAGAGCCCCTGTTTCAGCGAGGACTTGGAGAACCCTCCCAGCAACAGGGAGGTCTTACGCAATGTGTCCACCTGTTAGCAAGGTCTCCAAAGTCACAGCAAGAGGGTCCAGCTTTTACAGAGCCAAATCAGCAAATCATGATAACTTGTATTCTCTTCGTGAGCGGTAACAGCCAGCATGGCATACTTTCCCTATCACCTGGGACCAGGACGTGACCATAGTCCAGGCCCCGAATGAGAGAGATCTCTTCAGGATTGAAAACACTTGCCCAAGAGCCTATACAAGCTACAATTTTATCAGCCTATGTGCAGGGTGGCGTAAGCAGCCTGGCGGGCCTTCATGCGAGTTAGCATGACCAATTTGCAGGCGAGTTCGGTGTATTTCTACAAAGGCAGAGCCATATTCAGCTGTAAGCCAACTCTTACTTTGGCCTGCGGTTCAGAGCCCTAGAACTACAGATAGGCATCCATGAAATCACTCATTTCCTATTCTCGCAGCCTATAGGTAATTGTGTTTCTAATATAGATAGACCAAAACAAAATTAGTAGCTAGATTTTGTCCTATCATGCATGTGTATGAGAAAGACATTATACTTTCATATTGAATATGCTATGAAGACTATAGTTTGGGTATATGTAGGGTTAATAGGAGATAATTCTTGTGTAAGATCTAGTCTTAAATCACTTGCGGATTCAATTCCCAGGACTGTAGTGATTGCCTAGTGTAGAAGATGAAACCATTAAATTCATCTCATACAGGATCCAACAAATTGTCAGTCTTACTTGGTGTAGCTGAAATAAGCAAAGAATATATTTGCATTTCAAAACAATGTGGCAAAATGGTCTACGTTTTACACCTTTATTTCAGATGTGTCTCTCTCAGTGGCTTGCAGATGCAGGAAGGCATGTCAGTATCATAAAATCTGTGAATGTCATCCCAAAGATGTGTGACAGGTCCAAACTAAACCTCAGAGACTGTTGCTGAATGCAGTGCCAGCTCCCTGACTCTTGCTGGTCATTGCTTGAAGCATCAGTTGTACAGCTCATAAGTGTTGCTGTCTCTGTACACATGTTGTCGCATCCTTCCCAGCACACTAGTTATTCCTGCCAGAATTTTAAGCTGGGATTTCTGAAATTGCACTTTCTCATGGTCTTTGGCATGTTTTCCACTGAGGTCACCAGGGGCTTTAAGCTGTGGCATGTTACCTCTGCTGTGAAACATCAGCCAGCAGGCTAAATGCAACAGTAATGCAATACTCACTTGTCCCGTTTTGTATGTCATTACCTTCATTCAGATATGTAATTGCTTTTTGCATAAAGTACCTACATCATAAATTAAATACTGGAAGCAAGAACCTCTTAATAAAAGAGATCTGTATCCCTGTATTTATTTGTGCACACCCTCTGAATAAGTAACTATGTCAACTAATTTACTCAGCTTAGCCATACAGATATGGTCGTTTGTCATGTCAAGGTAGTTACATATGACACTAAAATCTCTTTTAAGTATAAATGCAGGCCATTTCCTCAGAAAATAGAGCATTATTTCAAGGAAGGAAGCAAAAGCAATTTTAAAGAAAGGGATCAGTGGGTGGTCACATAACATGCAAGCACACCCCAAACAGGTACAGCTACCTATAGGTAGCTTCCTCTTTATAGTATATTGAGTGATGTTTGATTCATAAAACTGTGTGTGTACAATTTTCAATTCCTACATGTATAAAACTCTCATTTAGGTGGAGATATATGAATAAATAGGAAATGGCGATAAAAGCACAGGTTGTTTTATATGCATAACGTCTGAAGTAAAATGCTATCTCGTGTCAGCTTCTTGTTAACTTCAGTCTGAAACGATCCTCTTTAATTACTCTACCTTTGGCACTATAGATATCAAAGTCATTTCCCAGTTCCACTCTTTTATGGTTTTGTCATGTATTTCTGTCGTATATATAGGGAATTAATTAATATTAACTATTTTAATGATAAAACTCAGATATTAAAGTCAATACAATACAATTGCATTTATGTTTTCATAAACTGAAATAATTACATTGTCAACAATTGTTATTTTGTCCAGTCTGTAAAAATCAGTAAGGCCCTGTTATCAAGCACATTTTTACTTTTACCTATGAACCTTTTACGTTGGATATATTCTCTTTAATAAACCATTCAACTTAAAATCATATTCACTGTAATTGGAACTCATAATGCCTCATGGTGCCCATGACTAAGTACTTTGAATTACATGAAACTGTAAAAAAGTAAAATTGGTGAATAATGCTTATTTTATTTTATTTTTTTTATTCTGAAGGAATTATTCTGAAATGCTCAGCAAGGCTTCTTATTTATTAAATTAATCAAAGTTAGTTATCCTATCAATGTTAATTTTATTGCTACTGGTTTTTGTGTGTTAAATAGTTTTCACTATCCATCAAAAGAATAGTCTTGGAAAGAAAAAAAAAAAAAAGAGCTTTCAATTATAACTAGCCTTACCAAAAGGCTATTTTTTATTTCTGAGGACCAGAGCTGGTACCAGACATGTGACCCAAATCTCTTTCTAACACCTTGAAAGGTAGACTAGCCACCTCTTTCCTCTACAAATGCTACTAAGATGGACCATATATAACAATATTCATTCATTCATTGTTATCATCAGACTCAAACTCAATCCACTTTTATAGCAGATTGATAAAGTGCCAGCACACTGGTATAAAGTGACATTGGGGGATAAGAGAATTATTTCGACTTTATAGGAAATCTATTTTATTATGCTATGTCTGAGCTCTTAAGAAATTCAAAAAGACTCAGGGTAGATCATTATCTGGAATGAGCCTCCATAGCCACTTGGCATCAAAGAAGATGAGAAGGTCTGTACTGCAGCAGATCTGTCCTCCTAAGCTTGTACTGCTGATGCTGCTTAGCCAATGATACACTGTAGTACAAAGCATGATGTCTTCAACTTTTGTTATTAAGTGGAAAGGAAACCCCTCTCTCACTCCTGTTACTGCATCCATTTTTCAGATTCCACCTATCCCCATTTGCTTATTGCTGCTTCTCAACCGCATAAATGAGTAATTATGAGCATTTAGCACATGCAAGAAGTATATCTCCAGTCTAACACATCAGGCCAGCAATATTAGCCTCATATGTAATGTGTCTACACATTGTCTCAAACTTTCCAGTAAGTAACTCTCACCTCAGTTTCCACAGAGGGAGAAAGTTCTCTCTCATCCAACTTACCTCATGAATTTCGTATTTGCTGCATTAATTAATTGATAGGAGAAATATTTAATCAAAATATGAAAAAATATAATGAAATTCTGTCCTCACATTAAAGAGGGTGTTCCCCTGCTCCAATAACAATTGGTTAATTAAAGTATGAATGTACTGTAAATGTACAATGCTTATCCAATGTGTTAACATTTCTTTTTTATTTATATATATATATATATATATATATATGTATATATATATATATATATATATTTGACTGTCTTAAGAGATTTAGAATACCATAAATCAACACTTCTATTTTTCTGAAGTAAAGGTAGCTATCTGGAAAATACAAAGAATTTAACTTGTGCAGTGTTGCAGATTTATTTATTTGCTCTTTCTTCTTGGAGTCCAAGTCATAATTAACTTAAAATGAATGGTGGATGAGAGCAGTGATTTTGGTGGATCTGGAAAGGCAGTAGCAATTAATATATACTTGAAGAAGCAGTAGTCTTCTTAAATATGGTCTGAGGCAATTCTTATTTATTGTGGTATAGATTTTGTCTACTTGTCTTATAATGAACGAATGAAAGGAGGAATGCAGAGTGGCTAAGTCATGATCTAATATACTAATGAAGGAGATCTTCAGCTAAAAATAAACCCTGCTATTAGTAACTTCTGAAAAAAGTGGCTATGCTTCTCAGTTGTGTTCTTCAACTAAATAAATATTTAGAAACCAAGATCTACTGTGACATTTTTCCTGGGTTTTACTTTCAAGAAGAATGACTCGCTTCCTCTAGTCAAGTAATTTGTTGTACAGATTTGTATACATTGTACCATTTCCTTGTTAAGGTCTCTGTTTCCAGTTTCTCTCAAGATTTACAAAATAAATTCAGACAGTGACATACAAAATGAGTAAAAGCTCCTCTAGAAATGTGAACAAAAAAAAAAAAAAAGAACATAAAAGAATATATTACAGACATATTACAGAAATTATACCAATAAGTTTCCAAGTCATTTAAATATGTCTATGTATTGCTAGGTGTGGAAGTGGAAGTACACCCTCTGCATAGGCATGCAGAAATGAAAGGTCAGTGTAACAGCACACTGTTAGCTATGTGGAGGAGGAAGCCGTCTAGCAGACAGGCATCATCTTTTCTCTGCTGCTGCATGGCAAGACTATTTAGAGGCAGACAGGTCAAAGACATGGAGAAAAAGCTTAACTGATGCAGGAAATACGAGGCCTGTTAAGATACTCATGTCAGTGGTTTGTATCTATACAATTAGTGAGTGCTATAGCTGTCAGGCTCCTGTTGTTGGCTGGCATTAAGAACTTAAAAAGTCCTCAGATCCTCAAATCTCCATCAAAAGTTTGTTATGGATTTACATAGGTGACAGAAACTTGAAGTAGAGCTTATAAAAGGATAATCTTTGTTCTGGAATGAGTTTCAGGAAGGATAATGAGACCAATTTTCAGTAGGAAAGAATCTTCTGCAATGATATACTGCAACAAATTATTATGTTTTGACTTGAAGAAAAGAAACAGTAAGAAGCTTTAATTGAATTTCACAGACTTAGAATAAAATAGCATATAGATTTGGAAAAGAACCATTTTTAAAATTTAGGAATAGATAATAACCCGTGAAAATGAAAGAAGATTAATTAAAAGTAAAATCTTACTTTGATTGATGAAGGTTGTGCAGAACACACACAAAATATTCAGTGCCTCAGGTACAGCAAGGTAGCTCAGCTGTCAGGAGAAAAAGTGTTTTGTGTTCTTTTATCTATTACTTAGTAGCCATAATTTGGTGAATTTGTTAGGGACAAAAAAAAAAAAAAAGGAATATTAAATGGTGAAGGGTATGCAGTCTCTTTCTCCCTTTTTTAAAGTTTCTCATGCCACTAGATCTTCATTCTTTTCTCTTATGCTATCCCAGTCAGATCTCTTACTATGAACTGAGGTTTTCCAGTCTGCACTTAACACATAATTATGCTGAGAAAAAGAGTGAGAGGGGGGGATGAGAAAGTAAGGAGCGAGAAAAAACTAGCTGGAGAAAGAAATATATATATTCTTTTCCCATTGAGAGAAGGAAAGAAACAATAGTTCTGGCATCCCTTCCAGTTTAAATTGTGTGTGTAAGGGGCTGGGAACCTTCAGTCATTAATTATCAAAACCTAAAAGAATGTATGAACGAGTTATCCATTTATACAAATAAAGTCAGGTATCTTGAGAGCTATTAAAATGAAACCTGACATTCTTACAATAAAAAAAAAAAGAAAAACACAATGTGAATAAATTAATATATGAATCACTAAGTAGAGTAGTATAGTCACTTCTGCAAATTTGCTGTTTTACTAAAGGAATGAGAATTTTGCATAACTTAAGCAAGAAAATTGCTAACAAATCCTTTCTTTGGAAGAATATATGAAATGTCTTTCTGTTAATAATAGCACCATTTCTGTCTAGACTTGCTTTCATTTTGTCTTTCAGAATAGCCACTATAGAGCGTGAAGGTCCCTGTTAGCAGCACAGGACTAGCACTTTTCTAAGAAAAGCCTGTATTGAAATAGCATATTGTATTATGTTTTCACGAGAATGTAATTTATAACATTTTTCATAAATGGATCTAATTAAAACAAAGTTTTCAATAAAAAAATATGAGTGTTTAATTGTGCTGTTTAGGACGATTTATAACCTTTGTTTTATTTAACCTTGTCAAATGACAGTGTTGCAAGATAGCATGTTTGCACCTAGAGAGGAAAAACACCCTTTCTAACTGAATACTGAATACACTTTCTGACTGAATACATTTCCTGCAAAGGAAAGGAAGGACTGTTCAGACAATTTGTCTAAGACCACATGACAAACTGGTAGCTAATATTATTAAAATCCAATGCCACTGCCTTGGCTAGAAATCCATTCTCCCTTCTGTCATTTCACCTTTTATATAACTTAATTATAGCTTGTTTGTAAATTACCAGAAGTATGGTAAGTGTTTTACTGTGAGATGTGAAGGTAAATCAAAGTTGTGCATGAGAAGTCAAAGGTTCTTGTTATCGGTAGATGAATATCACAAAAAATAAAAGGGAAATGGAGAATGGTAGATGAATGACTTCTACTCACCTTATATGTTCCAGGGAATAAGTTATGTTGCAACTCATCTGATCCTGTTGATTCTAGAGGAATCAACACCTCACGTTACATATTATACAGATTTATCTATAGAAGAACAGAGAATTTATATGTACGGAATCGTGTTTAAAAATATTTTCATATACAAAAGGATTTTTTGAGTAAACAATTATTCATCTCTGAACTTAATTTTGAATATTTTTTACCTGGCCCTTCTAAACAACTCTGTCTTTCAATAAGGAAATGCATAATAATCTCATATTATGGGTAGAACTCTCAGTCATGGATATAATTCTTGATAGAAGACTGAAAAACATCAGTTTCATCAGTTCTACTGTTGCTCTAATAAGTGATGTAAAAGCAGAGCTTGCCCTATTGTGTTTTTCAAGCAATCACTGATGAAAGTCATGACTTTAACAGTACATCTTAGTTTTAGTAAGATGTACTTAGCCTTAACTGCAGTTTTACAGCAAATTATTGAATGCTAAGTGATCAATGAGCAATCTTTAGAGGACAAAGATTTTGAGACTTTTTTTTCACTCAATGATTTTTTTATATGCTTTCGCTAGTTATAAATAGCAAAATAATAACCCTTTAGTTGGCAATCTGGATATATTTTTCTCCTGAGGTATTGACAAGAGATATTTGCCTAGTAATATATGCTAATTTCTAACTAATCCTGTAATCCCGTTTATGTAGTAAATGTGGTATAGTTTCAAGTCTTATGAAGTTTCTCACCTGTCATTCCAAAATTATATATTTTTTTCTTTGTAACTTATTGACAATATGGTTTAATTACAGAGGTATGTAACTGTAGAAAACTGCTATGTTCACACCTTTGTAACTTTACTAACTACTTTCCAGAGAAAAAAGCTACAGACAACCAGTGAGGTTGCAGAGTCTCCTTCCTCTGAGATATTTAAAAGCCATTCAGATACCATCTTTGGAAAAATGCTGTTTGATCCTGCTTGTGCAGAGGGGTTGAATTACAGGATCTCCAGAAATCTCTTCCAACATCAAACCTTCTGTGATTCTGTGATTAAGTCGGCCCTTTTACTGCTAACATTTTCCCACTAACTTTCTCTTAACATTCTTGTAAACTGTTTTCTTTGTGTCATATTTTATTCATGTGTGATATCAGTGAGAAATAATTGAACCTGAGTGGCATATTCTTGTAATCACTATCTATAAGAATGAACAACTGTACAAGGTTCAGGTGGAATGTTGACTAAGTATCTACATAGTAATAGCAGGGTATTAACAGGTATTTAATCAACATATCCTTTGAAGATTAAACTGTGTCCTACTTGAATCTAATCTCAAAGGTCTAAAAGATTGTTAAGTATGGCCAATCCCAGGAGAGTTTTGGTAGAGTGCCTTTTCCTTCCTACTTAATTGGAGTGGGACAGAACCAATACACCCATTTCCCCATCTATAAGAAGAGACATTGGTCCTACAGCTTGACATTTGGAATAACTGGAGAAGCATCTCCTGTTTGGGAGATGCCTTTTTAGATCAGAAAAAAATATTAAGATTTTATTCATGATTAAGGGAGCATTGGTTTGCACTCATTTTCTTTCAAAGAATTAAGAGCTGATTACAGATGACATTAATGTTCTATTTGATTTTTTTTTTTTTTTCAAAGAAAAGGAGAGTACTGTACGGTCAGATGTGCTACATCCTCAGAGTTAAGCTTTTCTTGCATTTTTAATCTTTAACATCCATAAAGCTGGAAGGATGAACTTCCTCATCAACACTTTCAGGCTGTTTTTTTAACCATTTCTTTTTTGAGGACAGCATGCTGAGCATATGGTCCAGACTTATGAAGATTATTCTGCGGTGTTCTCTTTTTTCTTTTCCATCTTCTTCTTTTTATTTTTTTTATTTTATGTGATCTTCATTTGTTTTGCCATTTCACTAAAAAAAAAAAAACTATTGATCTTTTCCAAAGATTATAGTATTTGTGGCCCTTTTAATATTCTCATCCTTATAGTATCACCCTTCAGCAGAATTGTCATAAACTTGTAAAATGTTTAGTCTTCTTATTTCTTTACTAGTAACCAAATTGTTTAGACATAGAAAGTATTCTAGAGTGAACAATTCCCGAACAATTGATATTCCCACAATAAGTTTAGGTTTTGCTCTTGACGAATAAAAGAGATTATACATGAAGCCCATCTGGAGTCTGTCCTGTTCACTGGTTACAGAGTAGTTTATCTATTTTTGAGGCATGAAGGTACAAAAAACAAGGTATAAAAACCAAGTTTTGAAAGATTGATTTAGGGAACCTTGATATATATATATATAATATATATAAAATATATAAATATATAATATATATAAAAATATATATTATATACTTATAAGTGTCTCGCTGGATATGAGCTCAGGTTGCTGCAAAATGTTGCAGTTTGAAAGCCGTGGTGGTGGCGGGGGAAGGAGATATCAAATGCTCTGTTAGCTATATGGCCAACTCAGGCAGTATCGGATTCACCAACAGCCTGTAGACTGTAGGTCTGATCGCCTTCCTAGGAGTGAATTGAGTTCCCAAATAGTGTGATCAACTATAAGCTCGACTCTGGCAGTATTGGATTCATGAACAGTCTGTCAACTGGAGGTCCAAACACACCCCCAAACAAGTACTCGAGTTCACAAACAGTATGATTTATTCAAATGCAACATTTACAAAGCAGGTTTCGGATGTCAGTACAGGAAATTCTCTACTTGAGAATAGGTTTTTTAGCTAGCTTTGATGTACAAATGTGCAATCATCACTCACCCCAGAAGATGGGAGAGGGCTCTCAGTCTTGAGTCTCCTCAGGCGGCGTTCCAGTCCAAGGGGAGGGAAGGGGGCTCAGCCTGTCGACTGACCCAAGAGTTACGATGGTTTCTTCCTTCCCAGTTTTCATCCTTAGTTCACCTTTTATACTTTTCTTTACATTCAGGTGGAGCTTGAGTGACTAGAGTCATACTTAATATTGTTATTGATTAGTGAAAAAGTTTCTCGCTTTCATTTAAAGGTACAGTAAATCAAAAATCTAGAGCGCATGCTCAGTGAGGAGTGGTCGTACCTCGGAGGCAGGTAATTTTTGGGATGGAGGTGTGTTTTGACATTATAATGAGCAAAGTTCAACCAAAGTTCATCTGAAAGGAGTGATTTGCCACCTTTACTGGCTCAGCCCTGGACATGTTATCGTATATCTCTCATTAGACAGCCACTGTGCGGCTTATCAGCAGCCCAGCACAGGGAGTGCAACAGAGTTTGGCCGCGGTGCCTTCACCCCGCTCCATCCTCCGTTACTCCCCTTTGCAGCTGCGAGGAGGGCAGATTGTGCTGCCCAGGGAACCGTGGAGGAGCTGAGTCCATGCGTACCAACCATCCTGGAAGTGGCAACTGTGTATCACCCCAAGCATGCTCTGCAATGCCAGAACTTCTGTTAGGCCCTAGTCTTTCTCTAAGTTGCCCCTTTCAAGCAATTCTTCCACAGTTGCTTGCATTAAAACAACAACAAAAATGCAAACTCTTTTTTTTTTTTAATTTTTCATAGTTATTTATAAATGCATTTAGTAAGATGGTACAAAATAACTGTTATTTGCTGTTTGAAGCTTTTTAACTAATTCCTGTATTAACAAGCTGCTGGGTGAATTTGAAGTATTGCGTAAACAGAAAAAATGTAAAGGGTATTGCTTCTGAAAAGGATAAGAAGCAGACTTTCTATCTCCACTTGCTCATAAATGAAATAAAAAAAAAAAAAAAAAGCTGAATACTTGCCATTTTTCAGGATTATATGCTGAGCCTTCAGGGTTTGATTTTCCAGTAGGCATTTGTTAACTGTAAGATATATGGATAAGTCTGAGGGTGGAAAGCATTGTTTATAAATGGCAAGCATGAAAGAGAACAGAAATTGTGGCAAATATAGTCTGTAGTGGTTCAAGAACAAAATAACCTAGGCTCACCTCAAGTGTATAAAACAAGTATAAATATAGTCAGAGCATTTCCACTTTCTTTGACCTAAAGAGAGCAGTATGTTTTGAATAATCAAGAAGAGACATGTTTAGTATCTTACCTGGTTAAATATAAACTGGCTTAGAGTCTAAACACTAAATTCTAATGTAGCAAACAATATGACCCTATTTAGACCTGCTCTTTCCTGTCATATACCTCTGAATTGCTGCTGTCATCAATTCTAAATTCCATAGAAGAAGTGAAAAAATATGTCTGTTTTTCCCTACCATACTTGTTTATTAGGCACTTCTTTGTAGCCCGTATATTGCTTGTCATTCTAATTCTTCAGCAATAAAAGGGAAGAACTGAAGTCTGTGTGGGCCTACAATAAAACAGAGGTTTTTTTTAAAAAAAAGAGGGAGAGAGACAAGATGAAATCCCTACCCACTGTCCATACAGTGAGCTGCTCTTTCTTGAAAATTCAGAAATATATGAAAGCAAGCATGGATTTCTGTTCAACATGATTGACAGACCATAAAGGAAAGTACACTCATCTGTCTCCCGAAGCATAAATATGTTTATTTTATACCTTTAGAATAATTTTTGAGATATTCAGCGTAAACTAAATTGAATTTTTAAAAAAAGTGTAACAGAATGAAGAAAGTATGGCTTTCTAAACTCCTGAATAATAAATGTTTCTGTGGTGGAACTATGGTTTGTAAAGTTTTGTCAATCCAATTTGCTATAGTGTCTCAGTTTCTACCCAGTATAAGTGGTTCAGGCTAAAACATATTATAACATTACTATCATAGAAATTGCGATACTTAATAATTTAATGACTTCCCAGAATCTTGTTTAATCCTATTCAAGTGAATTTAATGTAGGTCATAATTTTACAGAGATTCGACTCTGCTACCTTTTTACCCCCTCCCCTCCTTAATCCATACTGTGCCATATACAGGTGCTAATTTGCAAGAAGGAGTTTCCTTTTAAAAAATACCTGCAGGCCATCCTCAGTTATGCAGGCCTACAACCTGGCATCCACTGGCAGACCATCACTTCAAAGGAGCTCTGAGAAAGATAGGAATGACTGTGGCAGGGAGCCGGGCCAGCCTTTCCTCCTTTCCTGTGGTGACTCTCCTCCAATGATTGCAGCAGAGTCCTTGGAACAACTTTGGACAAAATTAATCCAAAAATATATTGTTGGTCTGTAGCAATGCTTCCTTTTAACAATATTAGAGTCTAGATAAGACAGAAGCAAACAATAAATACTTTTTTTTAATATATGAGTATTTAATTTTAATAGCTGATTTTTAATTATCTTTATGCCCTTTTCAAATGTTTCCAGCACCAGAAATGCAGATTATATTATTTTACATATCTGTTAATATCACTAAAGTTCCCAGTGAATATCAAATATGATTCCCAGTGATTTTAAAGCATATATAATGAAACTAGTGCTTTATTTATTTATTGTAAATTACCAAATTTTCCTCTACTCTCTTTAATATTTCTCTTAGAATACACATAAACTGATTTAAATTATTTGATAATGTCATTCAATACGCTGGCCTTAAAATACATCCTCTGGTACTTCGATGACCTTCTATTGGTTTAATAAGATAATTTGTATATATTATGTATATACTCATTGAGGGAAATGATATGATCATATATGAAATACTTCATTTTCAGCACCAAAATACATGCGAAAAATAAATCTTTCATTTGAAACAATATCGTTACATATTTGTAAAAGAAGAGAGTATTTTCTGTGTCATAGAGTATTTGGAAGCATATGATTTTCTCGAGGGCTAGTTGCTTGCTGAATCAGTTCCTTATTTTAGTAAAGGTTTTGAACCAAAAGTGCTGCACCAAATAAGTTTGAACTAAGAAAATATGGCTGTATAATGAGAAAAAAAGTATTCTCCTACCATTTTTTTTTCTGATTATTAAAGATGTAGGCATCATAGGAGACCAAACTCTTTTTGCATTAATTAGTTTTGATTAAAATGCAAGACTAATTTATTATTGCAGAAATTTTCCCAGTTCATTACCAGTTAAGTTGATTAGTTTTGGTTTTTTTTTTCTCAAGTGGTACAAAATGGATGTGAATTTTGAAATGAACTTGAGTAAACACTCTTAGAAGCAGTGGAAGAAAGGATTGCTTTTTCTATTATTACTTTGTTTATGCATACGATGAAACAGTTATAGAAGTAACTGAATAGTTTGCTTAATTCTGTAAAACAATTTTCCTCTAAAGTGTGCAGAAAGGTGAAAAGGGGTCACATGGTATCAACGCAGCATTTCTTTTGTCTTTTGCAGACTGTCAGCAGCCTTATCACCTCCATGTGACATGGATTCGAGTAGCTCTGAGGAGTTCTATCAGGCTGTTCACCATGCTGAGCAAACCTTCAGGAAGATGGAGAGCTACCTGAAGCAACAGCAGCTCTGCGACGTTATCCTGATTGCAGGGAATCGCAAGATACCCGCACACAGGTAGGACACAAACATATGGTATTGAAACTGTGACAATAAATGTCTTGCATCTTCTTATTTCTTAAACTTTACTTTCTGTGGTCCCTTATGTCTGCTTCTCACTTTCTGTAAGCCACAAAAGTAACTAGCTGCATCCACCTAAGGAGGGGTCTTTGAACTATTTTTTGTGGGTATTATATACAGATTTGAACAGTTTAGGTAGCACTCAACTAATAAACTTTCTACTGTGTGTGTGCAATCTGTGAACAAAGTGTTTTTTTCTAAAAGAGGATGCTGTACAGCTACTGTGAGCACAGCATCATTTTTAGCTCATGATCATGTCATGCTGAAGAGTCTCTCCTAGGGGTCTCTCAGAAAAGTGATATTACAAAGATCTCACACTTAGAGCAAAAAAAAACATTCACTTCCCATGAACAATTATTTTTAATGAACTGAAAAAAAATCTTAATTACTTTTAAAGGTAACAGCGATTCTAAAAAATACAATGGCCTTTGCATTTGTAAAATTCGATGAGGTGATATAGTATTAAAGCAGTGAGTATACAGAGAAGCATAGAAGCATTTTGATTAGAGTTCAAAATCCTGTTTTTTTGTTGAGATTTTGTTGAGACCTTAATTGTAGCCTCTGACTTAATGGATGTAAGCGAAAATCCAGTCCTAGAGAGTCCTAGAGTTCTTTTGCCTAGTGCCACAGAGTTCTTTTGAGTCCCAGGTTAGAGAACAAGCCACTGTGCATTCGAACTGTGTGAGAAAGGCTTGTTCTCTTCAGAGTACTGCTTTCTTTGCTGAGGCACTTCATCCACGAAAAGCCAGTGTTTGTCCCAGCAGGAAAGCCTAAACACAGCCAGAGTACTTCTGTATTCATAACCCAGCTTTCTGGTGAAGAGGGGTACTGTAAGGTCATCTTTGCAGCTTTTACCTCGCAAAGTTCTTCCTGCACCCAAGTGAAGACAGGCACAGAGATTACTCTTTTTGCTGTTGTGCAGAAGGGTTGCATATTAGATATTCCAACTGTCATAATAAGAAAAGTATTAATGGAACCTGCAAGACTGAGAAGTTAAAACAATTGTTAAAATATGAAAAAGTAAAAATAGGCAAAGAAATATTATCAAACTGTTTAAATTATCCCATAGTCATGGTAAATGAGAAAATACCTCCACTTAACAAGCAACGACATCAAGATGGACCTAGATAATTTTGCAGAACACATGAGTCAGAAGCGTAAAGTCTGCTTAGTTTTAGGTTTGTAGCTGCAATAAAGACAGGAAAGTTCCTCCTCTTCCTTTGGCCTTTTTTGATCTGTTCCTACTCTCATGTCTTCTAAGAGCTTTCACTCTTCCCTCTTTGCCTTGATAAAACTTTGATTCTCAGAAGACAGCAAAGTTCCTAATATTTTCTACCCAACAATTCGACAACTAACTACTCCTGTGCTCCAGTCTTTTGTCCTCAAACACAAATGAGGTGAAAACAAAATGTCATTGCAAAGCCTGAGTTTACATCCTTAAACTGGACTGCAAAAATGCATATTGGATTCATACAAATATTACACATTTGATGTTGTTTGCCCTATTTAATATGGATTGTTTAAAACGAACCACTACATTTTTACTGGTATAAATATTTTGGTAGACTGCGCAGTTTGGGAAAGGGAAAAATGTCTGCAATTTTCAAGACAGCTGTTCATATTTGTATTACAGCCTGCCAGTAGTAAATTTAATTTCACATTTGTCATTTCAATTCTACAGCATATCTAAATCATTCTGGAGCTGGAAAATACCTTAATAAGGAGAAGATTGACCATGAAATAATAACCAAAATCTTATTTAGATTTTGTAATAAACCTTCAGATATCTTTCCATTTGATATTTTACTTCTCTGTGATCTGCAGTCAAAGGATCAAATCTCAAAGAACTGGCAACAAAGCTGATGTAGATCAGAATGATGTAGAATTGTAAAGACTGTTTTGAATAGACAGAAAATTTGTCTGAAAAGACAAAATGCAGTGAATAGTGTTCATTTCTTTACAATATTTGTTTTGTTAGACAGGTGTCGCTGGGCAGAAGAAAAAGAAAAACTTCTGGTTTAATCTTGTTTGTTTAATCCTAGAATACATTTTTTGTTGAAAAAGATATTCTGGAGACTGATTCAACTGTCCTTGACAAAACTAAAATCCACTACAAATTAGATTCATTTCCAAGACTAGATCAGGTGCTCAGGTTTTAAATATCTGTATGCTAGGAGGTTCCACAGCTTCTCTATTCCAATTTTCTATCAATCAACCTCACAGTCCTCAATGACCAGACTTCTAGAAAGATTTGCTCCATAACCTTCTTGGACTCTTAGGCCTGGCTGACCAATCTTTAGTTCATCAGATCTTTCTCCTCCCAGGCACAGGGACCTGTGAAGCCTAAAAGCAGACCTT
The DNA here is from genome assembly GCF_059628265.1 of Tinamus guttatus. Taxonomy (NCBI): domain Eukaryota; kingdom Metazoa; phylum Chordata; class Aves; order Tinamiformes; family Tinamidae; genus Tinamus; species Tinamus guttatus. Next base: position 5,785,171 of record NW_028288592.1, read on the forward strand.
GCTAGAAAATGGCTGAGGCACAGAAGGCATTCAGTTGCTTTGCCTTTGTCACTAGGTCCCTGCTTCACTGATCACTAGAAAAAAGTTTTCCTGAGTCTTCCTTTAGCTGACAGTACAAGCATAGAAACTCTTCTTTCCCTTTACATCCATTTCTAGATTCATTTGCATCTGAACTTTGGCTTTCTTATTTTATTTTCTACATGTTTGGGCAAAGTCCCTGTATTTCCACCAGATAGCCTATACCTGCATCTAACTGTGTACTTACATTTTTGCATTTTAGCTCAGTTACTTCTGACATGCAAGGTTTTTATTTTACGTTCATTTTACTAACTCTTTTCAAGATCTGCCATCTGAAACTTTGTCATTTTGTGGTCACCGAAGACAAGTTTGCCATCATCTTTGCCTTTCCACCACAAATTTTCCATTTTTCATAAACAGCAGAGTGCTTTCTCTAGCTACATTTTAGACAAAGTAGGCTAGACAGTATTTACTTTATGTTCTTAGGAAAATATAAAGAACCTGCTTAGGGAGGATGCATGATCAGTATTTGTGGAATTTATAAATTCAGCAGGTTTGTGAGAGGTAGAATTTATATATTCAATAAATTTTATCCCAAATGAAATGAATCCTTATCAACAAAAATCCACTTAAAATTGTTTTCTATTTTAAACACATGTATCCAAGAGTCACAGAATCACAGAATGGTTAAGGTTGGAAGGGACCTCTAGAGATCATCTAGTCCAGCTCCCTACTCCATCAGGGACAGCTAGAGAACGTGGCACAGGGTGGCATCCAGGTGTGTTTTGAAGATGTCCAGAGAAGGAGACTCCACAACCTCTCTGGGCAGCCTATAAATGTAGACTATAGTTTATACTGATTGTGCTGCAGATTAATAAAATACAATTAATTAAAAAAAACATTCAAAATTATTGATTAGAATAATGAATTTTCATATATTTTCTCTACTTTTTAATAGAATAATTTAAGCAAATACTGTACTATATACTACAGTATAGTACAATTAAAAAACACTTTCAAAAAACAGTTCAAAACTTTCTATGTTTATTCAAAAAAATTGCTATGGTGATTTTAACAATAAAAAGAATGAGAGATATTTTCATTTTTCTCCGACTCAGAAGAAATCTAAACAAAACAGTAGTATAAAAACAAGCAAAGAAAATATTGCATGCAATATTACACAACATCAATATTTCTACTTTTTAAAAATAAAAGTTCAGTTAAAAAAAGTAAGTATATTAAACCAAATGACACTTGAAAGGTACAATAAGTAGATTTTCTGCCACTTATAGTCTCTTTACCACTTGAGGTTCATTCCTGAGGATATTTGCCCTTTCTTGCCTCTTCTCCAATCACCCGTCTTGATCATATCCATTAGATGATTTTTCAAATTACTTTTTTTTTTTTCCTTCTGTAGAAGAAGCTATTACCATGCTATAAAATCTCCAAAACCTTCCAAGGTGATTGTTGTTATTATTTTAGTTTATTTACATTTGTACTTCCCTCAAAACAGGAAGAAAAGATCAGATTGGAAGGTAGGTTATAAGACATAAGCAGGGAGCTCTACTTTCCTGCTTGGAGGCACCATGCCAAACTCCCAATCTTGTTAAAGCTGCTTTTCACTGTGACCGGTGACTCAAACAGCTTTAAAATTATAATGTGCTTAAGCTTTTTGTTGGCTCTTGACCATAGTGGCTGTTTAATCTAATCCTCCAGGTTAGCAACATAATCTTTCAATTGGAGGAACAGAAAGAGGAAGTACAAACCACCCAAGCAATATAATCATCAATAAATAACCGAAAGTAGGAACATTTGTCTAACAGACACTTCATGAGTAAAGTAGTTAACACTTAAATAAAGGTTAAAAAAGAAGAGCAAAAATCAATTTTTATTAAACTGGATAAATGATTACTATAACATGCAGAGATAACAATCAAATGTAAAAAAGAAAAAATGCAATGTACCCTAAAGAGAGAAAAATGCTAAAATAATAATAACTCTACTATGGGCAATTTCTGTTCTCTTCAGATATGCCGAAAGCACTGGGAAGTAAATGTTATTTCAAACTGTAGTGACATAGTCAAAGCAGTAATTATTTTTGAGGTAAAAGAGAAATTTCTTAATTAGCAATAATCCCCTGGGTCAACACTAAATTGAAAATACAGTTTTTCGCAAATGTATGTTTGAGAGAGGTACTTGAATGCAGTGTTTTTAAATGCTCTATTTAAAATGCTATACTCTCTAGCTGCTGAATGAGCTTCAAAAATACTGGAGAAAAATCAAAAGCCACAAAAATCTATATGAAGGATAGACAGACCCATAGGATTTGCATTGAAAATCTTCACTGAGGATTGTGTAAATGTTAAGGCCAACTTTAAACTCATACTCATAAGGTTTAAGACATAAATTAGAATTTGGCTAGGAATGGTGTATACAGCAACTCAGTATTAGAAGAAAAAGTGCATTAAGCATAGATTTAATTATGTATTTAAAACAAAAGGCTTCAATTTAACAGACGTTGAATGTTAAAAAAAATCCTGTAAAGATTTTAGGATGAGATTTACATCCTGAGATTGAAGTTCTGTCCTTTATTACACTTGGATAAACAGTAACTCTACATTTTGAATAAGATAGAAAAAAAAAAAAAAAAGAAATCTAGATTGCTTTTGTATTGTTAAATATAGCCCAGTTTGTTTACATTTTTAGAAAGCTTTTTTGTTGTTGTTTTTTGTTTTCAATTAACATCAAAGAAATATAGGCATTTGAATTCTTCCTAATGTTAAAGTGTGTAAAACTCATACTGTGGTTTAAAAGGTAGCACAGAAGGAATAAGAGCAAATTATATAAAACTTAGAAATGTTTTAATATGGTTAAAAATTTTCCATGGCATTTGAATAAAAAGTAAATTTTTCATTTTTTATCCAAAATATTTAATTAAATTCAATTGGGCTGAAATTCATTTTTTCAAATTGATGTAGCCTAAGATCTAGACTGAGATCTTGACTCCGAGATCTTGAGTTAAGCTTCTGAATTAATTAAGCTCATCATGCAGATAATATTACATAGATGGCAAATAGCAATAGCAAAGTTACTGGACAGGCATACTTTTTCCTAGCAATTTGTGATGACTGTTTGTTCAAGGATAAAGTTAAGGGAATGTGCTGAAAAAAAGAGAGCTTCTGAGTTATTTTCACAGAATGAAATGTGTTGATTGTGCATTATCAAAATGCAAAGTTATTAAGAATGTGTTCTAATGCTGTTACTTTATAGAGTGAAGAAAAAGCAGTAAGTAAAATAGGCTTTGAAGGCTGAAAGAAGCAGGGATAAGATGTCTTAGAAGGACAGTAAAGAGCAATGTTAAGCTAATTTAACATAGCGGGGATATTAAGCTAAAGCTGCTTTAACAACCCTGAGATGCCTTGGGGAATCGTGCCTGTCTTTCACATGCTGGTCCAGAAGGGTGAAGCCTTTCATAAAACTGCTGAATCAGGCACCCTGAAACTGGCTCTTGACACCTGTGTTCGGGCAACCAAGTCATGTCCCTGATGCAAACTGAATGATTTTAGGAAAAAAAATAACACTGAAAATGCTACGTGGTATAAAATGAAAACCCCAAATTAGTAGGGTTTTGGGATTAAGATGGCGACAGCCTCGCAGAGAACAGATAGATGACAGCATATGAGAAGAAGTCACACCAAAGTGATGTTGGTCAGAAAGGCCTCATAGCCCACCACCAAAAAAAGGATTTGAAAAGCATGCATAAGGATTTAACCAAATTGAACTCCAAGGAGAAATATGCTGTGAGCATAAATTAATAACATAAATTAATAACAACACACTATTATACTGTCTTTGTACAAAGGCATCCTAAAATACAATAAATGATATTTGAGGTGCTTCGAAAAAGAAAACCTCCAAGGCCAAATATTGGGAGAACTGAATGTCTCAGTCCAGCTGCTGTAGGGATCTACACTGCAAATATGTAGATGTATGTATGTCCCACAAATAAACCTTGCTCCTGATGAGTCAGAGACTCAGAGATGAGGCTGCTGGTGCTGTCCGTGTGGAACTGTATTTCTGTGGGCATCTGCTAGATAAACATGCACAGCCTCACTACCAGTCAGACCTGGGGACATATACTTGCATCAGCCTCCAGCTGCTGGATTTCACCCCTCCATCTAACAAAATATTCCAAAACATTCCTATAATAATCCTTAAGAAAAGCACTTCAAAATTTTCAGCAGTCAGTTATTTTGATGATTTCACAGGTCTCTCTGCTTTCCTCAGACTTAATCCTGTGTTTTTGATATTTCTCCTGATAGCTCAAAGCAACTAAAACTGGTTTCCTGCTCTGCAAGCTGTTCTTCCCTTTCCTCTGAAGTCATAGTGAATATAAAAAAAAATCATTAAGTCCACAGATAAGGATCACATTTAATTCTGCTGTCTCTCTGTCTTCAACCATGTATGCTCTGTCTGAATACATTTTTGTTTTGTTTTGTTCTGGAGAAAAATGTTGACCTGTGTTTTTCATTTGCATCATAACAAATCTGCATTAGCTCTTGGCTTCCTCACTGTGACATTTTGCCTCTCTTGCTGATTCCCAAATGTTGAAAATTTTTCTGGATTCTTATTTCCTTCTTCTCTAAGTCTTGGTTTATCTCTGTACTAGTTCACTGTATGAAGTTCAAAGTACAGGCTTCAAAAGCAGATATCTTTGATATTGACCCAAGGTCGTGGCAGAGTGTTTTGGACAATGCACTTTGTTATCAAGCCTGGCAGCTGTGCTGCGTGTGTCACTTGGGCTCTCTGAGGGAAATCAAAGCTATGGCAGCCACTGTAGGTTTGGTGCGTGTGTAATGAAAATAATGATGTCAGATCAGTGAGGCAATCCTAAAAATAGGCTGGAATATAAGAGATGTAACGAGTGCAAAATTATGTTTTAATTTGCACTGAAAAAGAGAGGAAGAGTCACTTTCTGTATTTGCACTTAAATGTTTGGGAGAGGATGAAGAATTAAAAGAAGATGAGACAAAGAAGATAGATAATCTAAATTCACAGGGCATGGTCCTGAGAGGAAAGTCTGAATAACATGTAGATGGAGAAGATTACTGGTATCAGCTATCCTTTGTGGCTGAGACGTGTATTGTAGGAGAGTTTAAAATGAAAACAAACCATGTTCTACTGAAGGTAGAAAGGAAGATTTCTTCTTTCACTCTTAACCTCTTCTCTTCTGAATTCCATCTGTCACCTTATTTGTTTGTGAAGGGTTTTTTTTCTTCTTTTGTTTTTTTTTATTCTTTCTGTTTCAGAGCTTTTTGTGTGTGCGATTTGTCCTAGGCAGAACTGCCTGTAAAAATAGGTTGACTTGTAATTATTAAACAGCAATGATCCAGATGGTGAGGGGAAAAAAAAAAAAAAAAAGGAAAGAAAGAATGAAAGAAAAACAACAAAAAGTTTATCCTGTTGTTCTTTTTTCTAAAGGACAAGATAAACAAATAGGATTATACTGCTAAAATGAACAGTAGTAATAGGAAGTACAAGACAGTTCTCATTAACGATTATGTAGGACTGATGCCTATTCTTTACCCAACAAATGTATATATCTCTTAAGTTAATGAACTAATCTGAATTACTAGCAAGACCATTACACTACGATAGTGCTTCTGAGTTGAGGCTGAATCCAAATTAACTTCAATAATGGTGTGAAGGGAAAGCATCCATATTCAGTCCTTCAGGATATTTTACTGTCTCAAAATTCTCTTAACAATCCTCACATTTCTACCCCTGCCTGACTGTCAGTGTATAATAATTATTAGTGTTTTTTGACTTACAGAGTTTGTAAGAGAGGCTGATTTAACATGGGGGAGCTTCCAAGGTTTCTTGCAAAGTAAATAGTATCTAATGCACGTAGGAAGGAATATATTGGGTTGTGCAGGCTGTGTGGGAATCACACTCCATGCTCATTAGCCTTGTTTTACAATAGCTGGATTGAATAGATTTATTGACCATGCTTACTGTTTTTCATGTATGTTTTTTTTTTAACCTCATCCTAGCCTGAGGAGACTAGGTTCTTCTGTTGTGCTTCTTACACTTTACATAGCTGATACTGATACTGAGAAATTCCCCTGTTCTATCTGAAACATTTGAAATAGCTCTTTTGTTTGAATAGTGATTCAGGCAGGAGAGTATTTCATACATTCCTCAGTAGATGTCCATTTAAAATTATCTTTTTATGCTGGAAACATTTAAAGGAAGTTATGAGACTGGGAAAGAAGAGGTTTTAGTTTTAGTTATGAATGTTGAAAAACTCTGTAATAAGCAACATAACTGGTAAACTGGATACATTCTAAGAAATAACAGCTGCCTGAGAAATAAAGACCATTATTTACACAAGTGCATCATGAGATATAAATAAAATAAAAATGGCAAAAGCAATTTGCATAAATATAGATTTACATACATATTCTATAATAACTTCAGTAATAACATACAAGTGGTGAAATTGAGACAGTTAAGATTATTTCCTGCACAGGAACAGGTTTCACTTACAAAAAGTGATATATATGCATAAATGTATACATGTATATATGTATAAATATTTCTACATACAAAGCATGGATGTATATGTGTGTGTATGTTTATTTGTGCAATATTTAGATTTTTTACTACATGGTTTTGGACAACCTTTTTGTTTCCTTTTTTTCCGTGTTTTTTCAGTTGACAAATTGGTTCTGCAAAAGTATGCAATTTGTACTTTCAAAGAAAAAGCAATAATGCAGAAATTTGAAATTCAAAGTTTCTTGGCAATCAAGTCTGAGACATGATGAAAACTCAGATTCAAAATGGAAAATTGGAATTCAAATTTAGATTCAAAAATGACCTTGAAAAAAAATCCATCTGGATGGACAGAATAAACAAAATTTTGTTGTACATAGTTTTCACAGGCAAGGAAAAAAAAAAAGCCAAACAGATAAACAAACAAATAAATCCCCATTTTATTAGATTCTAATAGTTTTTTACTAAGATGGCTTTCTATATCCTTACCTTGAAAGATACTCAGTATAAGCACTTCAGCAATCACTGGCAATTGTATTTCAGGGACTCCTGAAATACAGGTGTTTGTGGTGTCTGTGGTAACTGTGGTATCTCCCTAGCTAATAATAGTGTAATCTTTCATTAAGATTGAGTAACTTTTTTCCTCCAAGTTTTGAGAAGAGAATAGACAAAATGTGAACCCCAAACAGATAAGAACTCCACAGTTTTAGTCTAATTGTTACTTTATTTTCTGTGGAAATCCCCGAAAAAAAAAAGTTACTGATGATGGGGTTAGTTAATGGAATGAAAAGTGGCAGCACTAACTGAAAAAGAGAAGGGAGAAAAAGCCTTTGGACATTCTCTCCTGATACAAAAGGAAAAGCACTCAAGGTATAAGTGGCCCATGGGATATTTTTGTTCTTCTCCTAGAGTTAAGGCACAAAACATGTTAAGACCTTACTAGATTTTCATTGGCAAGATTAATTTATGAGGTACTCCTGTTTTTTTTTTTTTTTTTTTTTTTTTTACATACATACAACTTCAGAAGACTGGGGCAAATGTAGCAATAACAAACTCAGATTATCATTTCAGAGTTTCTTATCTGCAAGGAAAAGGAAAACAGAAGACAAAGAATGCCTTTTGACATTCTGAATACATGATAGGTGAACGTATAAGGCTGATACACTAGTTCCTGCAGAGAAAATGGATGCTATTCATTTAATGTCATTGATCTTAAGCAAAATGAAATAAACTCTAGAAAGAGCATAATTAACAGATGAAGGCAAAAAAAAAAGTTAGTTAACTGAAAATGTTGCAGAGAAAACAAATTACCGTTAATAACATAGAATGGAGATTTGGACAAGAAAAATTTCTTAAAGTATCAAGAAATTTAACATCAAATTCTTTAACAATTTGACAATTTGTAAGAGAAATTGGATTTTGTACTGTATTACTGAATTTGAGTTGAAAACTACAGTATTTTCCATTTTATGAGTATTAACAATGGTTGTAATCTGCCTGAGAAGGACCAAGGAAACAAAAAAACAAAGCACATCTAATTCAGAATTATGAACAACATGAAAGTAGCGATCCCAAAGAGTTATGATCAGACTTCTGGTAATAATTTAAAGTTGGGGCACAATATTTGATCTCACAATATTTAATCTCACAATAAATAAGTAAATAAATAAATAAAACAGATCATTTTTTTGTAGGAATTTTTGGTACTGAGTAGGAAATAGTCTGTGTACTAGATCAATTTTCCTGTTAGCTGCCCATGTCTTCTTCCAGGTACAATTTTTCCAAGGACTTTATAGCCTTCATTGTCTCTGGTGATGAGGTGATGGTCATGTTTGTAGTTACTGAAAAGATTCTATGATTCTTAAAGTTCAGGAGTTTATGAAGTATTCTTATTGCTGGACCACTGATCAAAAAAAAAAAAGAAAATGACATCCTGAGACAAATGACCTCTCTTGATTAGCAGGTCAAATGTCTTTGAGCCACAATTTAGAGCTGTTTGGAGCCTTCTGAGCCACAGAAAGCAGCAGATCATTACAAATTAATTGAGCCCTTTGATTTCTCATTTTTCATTTTCTGTGTCAGCACTGGATATTCTTGAAGCACAAAGAAGATTTAGAAAAGGTGTCACCTTTCAGAATTAAGTGTAATTAGCAGGTTCCTTTCACTGCAAATTAGCCTGCAAAGCACATTCCAAGAAAAAGGTTTGAGGGTCTTGAAACCAATTAACTTTCTGGTTATATTCATCTGGTGAAATAGCTATTCTATTATTTATATTAACTAGTGAATAACATATGGAACTTTTAAAAAAAATCTTCTTTCCTCATCACTCTTTTCAAAATCTTGATTTTTTTTTTTTAAGTGAACTGCTACTTCACAGACCCTTACAGCTCATTTAAGCTATATCTCCTTTTACATGTGTGGCAAACCAGTAAAATAGACCTGAAAGTAAAATAGGTACTGCTGATGACCTGACCTTTATATATTTTTAGAAGTTTTCACTTTGGATTGTTTCTTGTCAGATCTTGTAGACTGAGTCATATTCATTTACACCTTCAGTCCATTATAGTTTCTTGGTGTGTCTTCTTCTGTAGTTTCATCCAAGAATAATCTAATTGATGTTCTCTGAGACAGCTTTGTAATATGAAACAAAGTGAGGAAAATCATAAGATACACTTCAAATAGTCACTACTCATCCAGACAGAAATATTGAAGTAGTCTCACGCCCTTATTAGTGTATTTTTTGTAAAAGGTAATGAAAAGGGATAGAATGTCTCTATTCTTTATTTTGTCTGTCATGCTTCTATTTTGTTATCTTTGAGGTGAGAATACCTATAAAATATTATTATATAATAAATAATGTATAGTCCTGAATGATAGAAATTAAAAATAGAGGATTTACTGTTAAAATAAATGGATCCTGAATTTTTGTTTTTATTATTTTTGTTATATTAGCTACTTGTTCTGGAGTTATCCAAAACTAGATGGGTGTCTTGGTATAATGAATACATACTGTGAAATTTAGTTGAGATAAATAAATAAATGTTCCTAAGTGTTATCAAAATTTGAATAATGAATTAGGATCCTCTGGAGATAGCTATTGCATCTCTTGTATAGTGTCTGTGTTTATTAAAGACTTCAATATGAATATAAGCTCCTTAGGGATTGAGTATCCTTATTTCTAAAGTTAATGATTGGTAGAACTGAGCAAACCATCAAAAATGATTAAGCTATCACAAATTAATTAGGCATTGCCCAGCACTTGAGCCAGAGTAATGATCATATATGTGTTCTCCATCTGCCCCATATAGAGGGTAAAATATAGTAGCTCAAAGCACTTTAAAATTATAAAGCTAATTCAAACTGTCGTATTTTACATTACAGCTTGGATGAGGAGAGCACAAGCAACCAATTACTACACTGGGTGATAAGTGGTAATGTGCTTTCTTCAGGAACATATTTTTGCTATTTTTGCTTAGATAAAATACTTGACTATATGCAAAGGAATGAATATTTTCTCTTGGTTTCTAAGTTCTCCATCTGAGTGTTTCATCAATGCAATTACATGTATTATTATTTTTTTTTAAAAAAAAAGCTAGAAATGTGACAATCTTTCCAGGAAGTATTTGGTGTAATATTTGGTAACTGGCCTATCACTAGTGGTGTCCCCCAGGGGTCAGTCCTTGGTCCAGTCCTGTTCAATTTATTCATCAATGACCTGGATGAAGGCACAGAGTGCTCCCTCAGCAAGTTTGCTGATGATACCAAACTGGGAGAAGTAGCCGATACCCCAGAGGGCTGCGCTGCCATCCAAAGGGACGTGGACAGACTGGACAACTGAGCGGTGAGGCTGAGGAAGCTGGGCCTGTTCAGCCTGGAGAAGAGAAGCCTGAGAGAGGATCTAATCAGTGTATATAAGTACCTCAAGGGAGGGAGTGCAGAGGACGGGGATGGTCTCTTTTCAGTGGTGGCCACTGATAGGACTAGAGGAAATGGCCGGAAACTGAAGCACCAAAAGTTCCACAGGAACTTAAGGAAAAATTTCTTAACAGTGAGGGTGACAGAGCACTGGAACAGGCTGCCCAGAGAGGTATTTTTATTTAAACAATAGATTTTTATTTATTGAAGAGATTTATTGAGATTTTTATTTATTGAAGAGTAAGCTAATATATTAACAGTTTCACTAAAAATGAAATGATCTTGTAAAGTTAAATGCTTCTAATAAAGGTTATCAAAAACAGTCCTTTTAAGTGAAATGTGTCTGTGGGGTATGGTACCTGCTTCTGTAATAGGCATTTGATCTTGTTAACAATAGGAACATGTATATTACAGGAAAATCATCCCAAAGACTGAAAGTTAATTTCTATGTCTGTATCTATATCTGTACGTATGTATCTATGCATATGACAATTTGTCACTTTCTTTACATCTCAGGAAGAAGAATCAAGTTAGAATTAAATGCATTTTTAAATTACTTTTAATGTAAAAAATGTATTAATAATATATTATTCTTCCTACTTTGCAATTACAATAAAATATATATTTTAAGTTTACAGAGTTTTTTTGGGGGGGGAGGAGAAATGAAATATCTAATATACATACAGCAATTTCAATAACACCAGTTTTTACACTTTTTGCAGACTTGTCCTCAGTTCTGTCTCTGACTACTTTGCTGCCATGTTTACAAGTGATGTTTGTGAAGCCAAGCAAGAGGAGATCAAAATGGAAGGCATAGACCCCAATGCACTGTGGGATCTTGTGCAGTTTGCATATACAGGTATTGCAATGCATACGTTATACTCACTAGGAAAAAAAAAATGATGTTGCTAAATGACTATTGTTTAAATTTTTGCTAACTTGTGTAATTTATTTGCCTTTCTTTTCCTTGAAAATTGGTATTTTGGTGGCTACTGCTTAGTCAACAAGAATGTAATAGATTTGAACTTTTAGATGTTTAGAACAAGACAACAGCAATCAACAATAGTTTGCTAGCTTTGACTTTTTAACTCATATTGTGAACATATATGTATGTTTTACAGTAATTTCTGGGGGTTGCAGATATAAAGTATTTCATATCCTGTAGAAAATGTTAATTGGTTTTATTGTTTTAATTTCTACAGTTTGCCTAAAGAACTGGTCCTAACAGTATATAGATAAATCACCCTTTTCTGTGATTGTGTGATATTGGTGATTTGCTTCCAAAGCATTTAATTTCACACATAGTTGTATATATCTGGGAGAAGCTTTTGTGTTGGGGGCAACGATATTTCAGTAAAATACAGCTGATCATGAGTTTGTTTTCAAACACCTAAAGGCTATCAGTATCACATTGCAAATTCTTTTAGGTATGATTAAAAAAAATAAATAACCAAAATGAAAAAATCTAAATAATCATATCCATATTATATTAACCACAGTTTTCTCCATCAGTTTTATAATGTATTAGAATCTAGTGAAAATATTTCATTTTTAGAATGAATCAATAGTTTAAGAAGGGTAAAACTATGCATTTTTATTATAAAGTATTATTTCACATAAAAGCATCCTTTTGAGAATGTTCCCAGACTTCCCTTCAGTTTTAGCAGTAAAACTAAATACTAAAAACTCTGAATTAGAGTCTTTTAGCAAAGGACAGGTTTTATACATCAGAGATAAAAGTTTGGTGTATTCATCTAGAAAGGAAGTTGTTAATGTTTGCCATATCTTTGAATAAAAACAGGAACAATATTAATTTAGTTACTAAATACACAGCTTTGGATATCTCGAAGTTTTCTTGTTAACCACTGTTACCATATCCTCTGAAATGATATGGTTTTCTGGACAGGATTTCTGGAATTACTGCTCGGTGCCATTTCTTCTAAGACACTGACAAAATCCATTTGGCATCTCTGTGTATTCTAAAGAGGCAGATGATGGAGCTGTGACATGAGCAGCTGGACCCTGTTCACTGATGTATGAGCAAATAGGCCTCAATAGCCTGCTAAGTACTTGGTGCCTGGCAGAACATCACCTCTGGACTTGATAAAAACTTGTAACTTAAGAACGCCTAAATAAGACAACTGTGCATCTGAATAGCAATGGGAAAACTGAACTAGCAGACAATACTGAATTAAAAGGAATGAGGGGTGCTGAATTTTCTGTGAAGAAGCCTCCTTAGAATTATTACTAATGAGTAAATTCATTTGCTAAATGTATCTTTAAAGCACAATTTGGATAAAGCTAAAAAATAAAAAAAGAGAGAAAGAGATATGCTTAAGCATATATCATGCAGGATATTTTAGATAGGCTTTGGAGTTCTTTTGTCAGTCACTAATTTTGTTTTACACAAAAATATTATAACTAAATAATTTAATTTTGTAAATAAATTACCTTAATAAGGTAAAATTTGTATATTATTTTATTATCTGAAATAAATACAAAGTTTTCTAATTATCTAAGCTAAAATAATTACAGCAATATTGGATAGCATAATTCAAATATAATTTATGTAGACATATATTTTGTAAATCTATTAGTAAAACTGTGTTCATTTACTACTGCTTTCTCTTTGTACCAGTTACTCATTCTTTCAATAGTCTGCATTAGGTTTTTACTACATTTGCAAATCAGCAGATTTAGTGAATAATGACTTTCAGCTAAAGTCATACTCAAAACAAGAAACATTCTTTAAAATACTTAGACTGAGTAATAAAATAAATGTATGTCTATATTAGACAAGGAAATGACAATAGCAATAACAAAATTAATATATTGATTTACATGGAAATTAATGAAAATTTTCATCTGCTTATAATATGAAATTATTTTGTCTGAGTAAATTTTTTTCTATTGATTCAAAACTTCATTTGTTTCAAAAATTTGCAGACATTATATTTTAAACCTGTTAGTAGTAAAAAGGCATACGCTGAAAAAAGGTTTTATAAGATAAATTCTTAAATTTATTTCATTATAATATTTATCAAATATGAATATATATGTATTAGTGTGTATATATATATATGCATATATATATAATTCCTAAGTGCCATCTCTGCAGTTTCTGTATGCTCAGACTTTCATTTAATAGCTCATATTTATTTTGCTCATTTTCATACAATACAATTTATACTGTAAGGATATGTTCATTATTTTAGTTACCTGCAGCTTCTCTGTCTCTCACGGATGATAGCCTTTAAGCAGTGTTCTGACTATCAGGGAATTAATCATCTATCACAAAAAAAGGACAATTTATCATTGCAGTTCATATTTGTCTAAAGTTAAAAGTCCAGTTTTATTACAGATTTTTTTTTCAAAATCATGGATTGTTGTAGTTTATATAGATTTGTAAACTACAATGTGTTTTTTCATTTTTTTTCTTTTAAAGTTTAATCATAAATCTTAATGACTTTTACAGTGAAAAATGTAAAAAATAGGAAAGTTCAATATATACATCTGCTTTCTCTTTGCTGTATTTGGTTCACTGAAATGAAGCAAGCACACATAGTCTGTGATTTAGCAGATCTATAATGTAAAACAAAACCGAGTTTCTTCCTTTGTGTGTTTGCTGAATGTTTTATGTGAGCCCACTGAGGAGCTCCGAAGCCAACATTTATGTGCAGTGGTTCATGTGGAAACAAGGTTTCATTTCTCAGGCAGCAAGAGAATTGATTTTAGAAAATGTAAGTTTGAGATCATAGTGCCCTGGGTTACATACGTTCCTATGTATTCATTAATCTTGTTGGAGTTCAGGATCAGCAGTAATATAGAAGACTATTTCTTTAACTCATTTTTCTTAGTTTTTGAATCTTTCTTGATCTTAAAACTTAATTTTTCATTATTTGCAATTATACTTACATATTTTAAATAGGAGCTGAATGGAAGTCTGCTGCTGGTGATTCTGGGATTCTTTGATGTTGTTACCAGACCCTGAAGTTCTGATCAGCCTGCATCAGACTAGCTAATAAGTATGTGTTTCCAGCAGTGGCCAGAAGAATAGGTTGATGCTTTCATACAATTAATGAAACTGCAAAAAAAAAAACACAACAGGGAAAAAAAATCTTTTATTTCTTTATGACTATCCATCTATATATAAATGGAAAAAAGATCATATATGAAAGAACATTATGCCCTACTGTATGACTCCTAGTTTGATTTTAATCTTTGCATTTTTTGATTAGAAGTCTGTCAAATGTCCTCACTGTCAGAGGTATATCTAGTAAAACATGTAATATAGACTAACGTGATATATCAAGATAGAAAATACTTTTAAGGACAAGAACCTTATGTTCCTTGAGAGCAAAAACCTTATTAATTAAATACTTCCGCGCAGGTTTGGGTGATTTTGTGTTTTGGTAGAATTTTTTGTTTTGTTTTGTTTTGTTTTGTTTGGGATGTGATTTTTTTGATCACTTAAACTCAGTTTGATATATATTAATAAATGATCCTTAGTATAGTTTTGGTCTGTGTCAACTTTCAGTTTTCTAAACTATTCCTTCATGCAGGGCAGGATTTTCCGTGCCACAGCATCATTCTTCAGCTAACAGTTTGGATGTTCCCATAATATTTGGAAGGATCACAGTGTTCAGAGTATACCACAGGTCATTCCAATTCAGCTGGCCTCAGCTCTAGAGGACAGTCCCTGACAAGTTTAATTTAAGATCAGCTCAAGGTCTTATATATATTAAAGGAGTCTGCTGAAAAAAAGTAATCTCAGTCTGTTAGGTCTGAGTAGCTTGTTTACAGTTTTTCAGACCACTCACTGCAGATCACACATACCACACTGATATTGTGTGGTATATATCTGGAGTGCCTTCCAGGAATACTGGCAGAGGGATAAGACAGCTAAAGAAAAAGTGAAAATAATAAAAAAAGCTAAAATAGCTGGATTTACCTGGAATATGGTTGCCTTTGTTAGCTATTGCATAATGAAGAGACAGAAGTCTGGTCGCAAGTGTTATCAGATTATGGTAGACCACAAATATATGAAAGTTCTAGATATGATGGCAGCTAACAAAAGAGATCTCTCATGTGTTTCTCTTCTCCTGTCCCTGGATCCTAAAACGTATTTCTATTGCCTTTCTTTTCCCTAATGGTGCCCGTGATATGGTGACTGTCCTGAAGCATGCCCACAGAACAGAATGCTAGCATAGTCAATGCTTCCAGCAAAGGAATCCAGGTTTTACTAGGCTCTGTGCTGAGCTCATGAGCAAAAATCTTCTACTGGCAATTGATGCCTCCATGTATGCAAACCTTTTGTTCTTTAAATGTGAACTTAAACTGCTCAGTGCTGCTGGATTACCACAGCACAAGCTGCCAAAGCTTAGCCTAAGAAGCTGAGAAGCTTAGTCTGGCGTGAGTATTCCTGCTTTTGAGACAGTTCCAGACATAGGGAGAATAAGATACTGCTCTCTTCAAACCTGCAAACTGAAACTCTTTGTTCTTGAGACATTTCCCTCCCCACCACTTTTTTTTTTTTTTTTTTTTTTTTTGTATGTATGTGTTTGCAGAGCCCAGGGCTTGATTGTGTTTAATGTAATTGAAAGGTTATATCTCAATGGGATATAAGGAGATTTTTGTTTTGTTTAGGGCAGTTTGTTTATTTGATTTTTGTTTTGCTTTTCAACATACAATAGGATATGAATTGTATGGTCTTGATAGTATCAGGTCTTGTGCAAGGCTCGTCACGTGTAATAGCTCCGAAAGTTCAAGCTCAAGACCTATAGGAAGTAATCCTTAGAATAAAATGTTCTTAACTATATCTATTTTTTTCTTAGAACCTTTGTGTGTGTGTGTTGCCTGTGTGTAACAGGTTGTTATTATTATTGTTGTTATTATTATTGCAGTTAATTTGCATGTATGCAGCATGATTACTGGGGTCTACAATCTGCAAGCAAACCTAGGAATTAATTTATTTAATAGTACAAATACTATACTCTATATCCTCCTATTGACTGTAAAAAGAACTGAGGAAAACTAAGGCCTTATACGTGAAATGAGATTTTGGAAGTAATTCTTGTCATCTCTCACTCTATTTATTCTATAAGTTTATTGTATGAAAAGATTTCTGCTGTCAGAAATTTAGTTAATTTATCTGGATTTCAAAATATAATGACAACCTCACAGTTGAATCACTGGTGAAGTAATCATTATTGCATTGTTTATATACACAGATGCATACTAGTATCTAGTATCTACTAGTATCTAGTAGATCTTTACCAAGTAATCTTTCTAGACAGGGAAACTCATAGCTCGCTAATTTTTATAGACAATAGGAAGAAAATGTCTGCAGATGTGTTCCATATTAGTAACATATTCCTTGTTGCTGAAAAATTTTGTTTATACACCAGTTAAACACCTATGTATATCTTACAGGTGCCTGTGACAAAGTTCAAACTCCTATGGTGAATTAAGATACTGAATGACAGTCCTTTCATAAGCAGAAAATAGCAGTTTAATGTCTTACTCTAAAGAACTAATATTTCTAAGCAAGAAGAAACAACAACAGCAACAACATATGGTCTAGATATTTCACTTATAGGGCAGAGACTTTTTTTTTTGGACAAAGAAATGGAAAGGTACCACCATATATCATGGTATGTTTTGGTTAATGATACTTCTCCAATTTTTAGGGAGACATTTGCAATAAGGTTTCCACTCGGGGGAATTTTAATTTGTTAATAGGATTTGCTTATCATTCTGCAATGTTGTAATTTTCTGCACCATTGAAAAAGTCTGGACTTTGGCAGTACACTCCAAAGAGCATGTGACCAGGCCGGTTTAGACAGCTTACATAAACAAGAAAATGCAGTAATATGAAGGTTTAAATATGAGGGTTTCTACTTTTTTTGTTTTGTTTTGTTTTTTAAAGAGTGAAGCTGTTGTTTTATTTATTAGAATTCTCATATTCCTATGATGGGTGCATATTGTTTTTTGTCAAACCATATATTTATATAGCTATAAAGTCATTTATGAAAGAAGTGTTCTCACACATAATACTTCCCTAATATAAAGTTCCATTAGAAAAGAAGATTTGAAATGATACATTTCCATAATTTATAAGTTATGTTTGGTAGTGAAAAGCTCAAAAGCTAGTATCATATCTGGCAATATAATAAAATATGAAATCATATTCCAAAGTGATAAATTTATGTTGAATCCTTTCCCAATTTTAATTTTAAATATTTTTATTTTGGAAAGACAATGTCATAGCAATGTAACCTAAAATTGATTAGAAGATCATTTACATTCTTCTGTTTGGAAAGCAAAGGATTAAATTAAGATCCTATTTTCAAGAGGTGAATTTTACCCACAGATATCAAAGCAAAAAAAAAAAAAAAAGTGATATGAGCAGAAAATCATCTGTTCTGATCAGATGACTCAGTTTGGAGCTGAAGATGATGAAAGACTGAGTTGTGCAGGATGGAATTTTCTTTTTTCAATAAAAAAAAAAAGTTCTTAGTTAAGTGATATGCAACAATTCTTGTATAGAAGGACGGCTAATATGAAAATGACTACCAAAATTTCAAATGATTAATCAGCACTGGCAAGTAGGCACATCTGAGGGTTATACATGCTTTGCTCGTTGGCTCATTTGTGGTTGGTTTTGCTTTGGACTGATAAGTAAAAATGAATAGTCTGACACTACATATTTCCTCCCAAATTAAATTGTACTTTCTATCTGTATGGGAACCTATTCATTTTGGGGGGTAAAAAGATATTTTTGTTGTTGTCGTCATTGTTTATTTGAGTACCTTCAGAATATACCTTGCTGATATCTTTTACTTTTTTTCCTCAGACTTTTTTGCTGATGCAAGGCTGTGAGAAATAACCACCAATTACTCTGTCAGGCAGTAATGAACTCCATGTAAAATAGAGAGTGCCTGCTGCCTCAGTTGTATCTGGTGGCCATGATTGCCACAAATAGTTAATAGAGAAAGAGGAGTTTGGTATCAATAAGTCTCTCAATAGAGAATATACTCTCTGACCTTCTTTTCCCTTCTAAAAACATCTTCACCTTTATGAAAAGTGTGGGAGATTATACCATAAGGCGTTCCTAAGGCATGTAGGCTTAGGCAGTTTATCTTTTAAGGCGTTGGTCAAAATCAAAACCTTAACATTTACTTCAGAAAACAGCTGGAGGCTAAAGCATATTCTGCAACAGAGAAAATATTTTTAAAATTCATTCTTCATTGGCTGTTCTTCATGGAAATCATAACAGCTGCTTGCTGTATCCAGGAGTTGACAATAATAGAAATGGTGATAATCAAAATTGTACCCAAAAGGATGTTAAAGACTTTAAAGCATTTCCAGGCACTGGATTACCTGATACCCAAACATACTTGATTACAATATTCAGCAAGAACAGATGGAATGAATTTATTTAAATATAAACAGTGTCTCAACAAGTTAAGGGAAGGTGCTCCATTTAGAGTAAATAGCAAGAAATTACTGCTGTTAGGGAATGATTCCTAAGAGTCCTAAAGAAGTAACTAAAACACGGCAGAAAAATACTTCTCTGAAACCTGCGTCCCTTCATGGACTATAAAAGGAAATTTCAGATGATAAGATCAGATATAGGTGACTGACCGGCTGTTGTCTACAGCTTGGCAAGATTAACAGTGAGCAATATGAAAAAGAGGCAAATATAAATATAGCAGATATAGCAAATATAAAGTTTCTTCGTAAGTTTTTTTTTTTTTTTTTTAATTCCCTTGAACACTTTCTTCTTGCAGTGAAAACCAAACTGTATGCAATTAATCTGCTGTCCAAATTCTAAATCATTATTATCTAGGTACCATTTACTGTCTTTGTTTTGAAAATGGAGACCTAATAGAAAACTTGTGTTACTACAACCCCACTTTGCAGTCAGCCTATGGAAAGAATAATGTTCAAAAACTCTTTGAAACTGCAACTTAAATGATCAAGTTAACATCAAATGGAAAAGTTAAAAGATAAATACCTGGATACCTGTCTAAAAGGAATTAACTGGAATTAACTTTTTTTTTTTTTTATCCTTCAACACTTCCCATGATTTAAGACTTGCACCATCACTCACCAGTATCTTAAGGATATTGAAGGGCCTGGGTATGAGTAGGTGAATATGCAGAGTAATCATCTAACAAAAGAGCAAAAGATTTTACTGAACATTTGTGGTAGAAGAGTATGACCATGTGTTTTTGCTTACATACATGCATTAATATGCATTACTTGTTTATGCATAAGCAAGTGATCAGGACCTACCAAGCAATTCACCATACTCATATTCCTATCTATGGGTCAGTGGTTGTAGGAGGCTGTGTGTCCCATGGATCACGCACTGATCATATTGATTTGGGTGAAGATATTCAGAGATGTAGTGATTCCCCGAACAGCATGAAACCGGTTGTAAAATGTGGCATAAAGAAAAGAATAAAGAATATAACTAAAAATAAGGTAAAATAAAAAGTGGGTCCCTTTAACTTGGATGGAGAATTAACAAAAGAATAAAGAGATCAGAGAACATTTATATACTATTTGTGCTTCAAGTCTTGTAATAAGGTAATAAAATTTATGTGTTCACTATAAGGATGCATCCTAAAGATAGGCATTTAATTTCTGCATAATCAATGCACATAAAATGTCACAAATAGGACCATACTTTAGAAGAACAACTATAATCCATTAAAGTTGTTTTGGTTGTTTTTTTAATCATTTATTTTCATCCTGGTTAATGTAACACAAAATGAAATGTTAAGCTTTTGCTAATTTGTTTTGCTTAGGCTAGAGTGCTTTCACAAGTTCTTTATTGTATAAAAAATTTGAGGGGGAAGTGATTTGAGGAAGCAGTAGCTAAGTATTAATATCCCTTTAGATAGTCTCTTAAACATTTTTGATTAGTTGCTTAGATCTTCTAATTTTCAATATGCAACTGCCTAAAGAGTTCGCATATATGTTGAGCATTTTAGCTTTTTTTTTTTTTTTTTTTTTTTTTTTTTTCTGACTCTGACCATGCTAAAACACTTTATATCCTAGAAGCTTAGGCTTAGGGATGAATATCAATAGCAGCTTTGTATAAAAGTCGATGAAGTACTTGTGGCCAAACTTGTGAGGATGTCTTAATGTTTAAAAATGAAGATAAATAAGACTCGAAAATCATTTAAGTGTATTAGGTACTTACTTGCTATTGAAGTTAATACTTTATAAAACAAGGGTCCTGGAGAGCCCTATCTTACTTGTTATGATGTTTATGGGAGGAAAAAAAAATAAAACAGTACCTTAAATAAAAGAAGAAAAGTAATAAAATTCTCTTTAGCTCTGGCTGAATATAATTTTCTGGGTCTCGTCTTACATATATTAAGCAATAAGTTTATTGCCTATGAATTCAGTCAAAAATAAATCAAGGAACAATGTATTCATATCCCCATCTATCCCCCAGACCATTATATGCTTCATAGTTACATAGTTTAATCTGAAAGGTAGGTTATTTTTGAAACAATTCTGTAACTATCAAAAAACCTCCTACAGAGTGGTCATGTTGGTTATATAAAGAAGTACATAATTTATAAAAAGAGATAATAATCATCATTGTTTTACAGTAATTTTAATAAATACAGTAACTTAATAATACCCAAACTTTTCCTAACAGAAAGCTAAAAAGAAATATCTCCAATTTTAAAATAAATAGATTGAAGTAGCTTCAACCATTGCCTTTTGATTCTTCTCTTAAGGGTACATTTAGTCATAAAAAGCTGAGCTGCGGCACTATTAGCTTTCTTCATAAAGGGCAAGGATTCCTTCAAACCTTCTCTCCCTCTCAGAAGCTTGTTTTCTTGGCCAGACATAGGCCAGAGGCTTTTTTGACCTCTTTATTGATAGGTAAATACTGTATGAGAAAAGGATATTTGAAACACTGGTTTTCTAATTTTGTTTCCATCAGCAAATTTCTCAGTCAATCTACTTTTCACACCTCTTCTGCACATTTTTTTTCCTTCCTTTTGGTACTATAAGTTTTAACCTGAAAAGAGCTATCTTTCGATAGCTTTCAGACAGCACAGTGGATCTATATTCCATTTAATGAGTAATATGCTGGGCCAGTGGTTACCTGCAATCTTTCAGCAGATCCAACAGTGTCATTGTAAAATATAGGATTCAGCCAACACTCAACTGCTGACAGCGCATTCTGTCTGTATTACATAAATGTGTGGTGGACAGAAATGATAAGCAAACATCAAAATGACATAGAGGGAAACCAGTGTGACATTAATAGATGCATAAATATATGCAGAGAATAAGCACTGCTGTGTCTTGGTCTGATCCTCTAACCTTTACAAAATATGTCGTCTGCAAAAAGTAATCTGTGCAAAACACTCTTCACAGTAATTCCTTCATTAAAATACTACAGACACTGGCATATACAGACACTTGCATAAGAATTCTGGTTTAATATCATAGGAAGGTTCAGTGCTAGTTATTTTGTGATGAAGCCACCTAGTCAAGGAATACAAATAATGTTGTACTCCTTCACAGTTTACAAAGTATTGAAGTGTGAGATATATAGAACACTAATCCTCAATCCTTAATTTGAAATATAAATAATGCATAATTAATATATAAATAATAATAAGTACACATATTTATAAAAAATTATACATATACAGAAACAATATTAATGACTTTGTATAAATCTTTGCCTGTACTGAATGCATTAAACATATGTATGTGATGATAGGATATTTAAACATAACGGTTATAAGCAATGACTTTGAAAAATTATTCTATTTCATTATGAATTTTGATAATTTACTTCATATTGGATTTAAGAGTAGGCCTTTTCTCTTTTTTTTTTTTTTTCCATGGAAGAAACAGATTCTCAGTATCATAGGTTGTGATACTCTCCTTGAGATTATGAAACATTCAAGTTCTAAAGTCTTTTTCTGCCTAAAAAATGAAAAAAATCATTTCTGTATTTTTGATGGGTATAATGTCAGCAAATGTTGTAACTTCAGAGAATTGGCATTTTGTTAAGAAAATTTTGTGAACAGCTTGGGAAAGCTGCCAAATACTTCCTTAATGCCTCCTGTGAGATATCCTTTGCCCTAGAATGATCCTCCAACAAATATGAACTTAATTTAAAGTCATATCTGTAAGATTCTCTCTTTTATTTTGTAGGAAAAAGCCATTTGTGTTTGGAATTATAGTTCAAAAAGTTTAGTTTTATGTTCTTAATCTAACGTTCGCTTCCTATTTCATATTTTTTTCATACAGTTGTCAAGTTAGTGGGTGCATTTTAACTAAATCTGCTAAAGTTTAATTTCCAAGTTTCCACGACTAAAACTGCAAGATAAACTAATAAGAGAGAAAGAGAAAAGGTCAGATATTGCTTTTGGTGTTATGGTTATTGTATTTGGATTTTGGTATTGCAAAGGAAAGGAACTTTTCAATATTATTCTGTTGTAAAGTAGAGGTTCTAGAACTGCCTGATACCATGTGAAGGAACTATAGGTAGATTTCTCTTTCTATGACAGCAAACACAAAATTATTAAGGGGAAAAGCGTGAGTTTATCTAGCCATTGAACTACATAACTTTGAGCAGAAAGACCAATGTGCATTTAATCTTCTTATATTTTAAAATATTTTTTCCAAGCACAGCAAAATAAAACTGACGTATTGCTTTCTTAGAATTTATATTATACTTGTACTTTTTCATTTATTATTCCTTTTCTTGTCATTCCTGCTATCCTTGAACCTCTAATTTATAATCTCTTTTAAGTTATTCATGTAAGAGATCATGAAAAGTAATGATGAAAAAATGAATTATTTGAGGGAGGGGGAATGACAAGGAATGACACTTCTCAGTAAAAGGTGGGATTATTTTATTTTATTTTATTTTATTTTATTTTATTTTATTTTATTTTATTTTATTTTATTTTATTAAAAAAGTATATCAGTCTCCAAGGTAAGGATAATGACCTGTAAAACTGAAAAATGAAGTATAATGTAAATACTAATGGATCGAAGGTAAATGTCATAGTTCCATGTCTGTTCTTTGAGCTATTGTTAAATCTATTGGAAAAATAACATAGTATGATAGATTTGTCATATATTTAAGTAAATTTTAGCTCAAAGTCACATCATGGACAAACTTAATGGAGTTTGATGGTTTAAAGATAGACAGGCAGATAGTTAATGATACTGTGGTAGCCAGTATTTTGGGTCTTTGCAGTAAGTAAATATATGTGTGTTTTGCTCTGTACCTCTGAAGGTAATGGTTCTCCTTACACAATTTCAAAACCTAGTTGATATCCCTATACTTATACATATTTTAGTCTCATTGTAAAAACAAAACTGATGATTCCAAGTTTCCTGTTTCTTTTGATATATTTCCATCTCTCATATCCCTCATATATCTGAATTCTGAATAGAGCTTTCAAAAGAAGCGTTACTAATATTTTGATATTCATGCCATTGAGGTGTCTGCTCAGAGAGACTAATTATCCTTCTTCATTTTTCATAGAATTATTTATATAGAACTGTCACTGTTTGTAACAGTTCTTTTGTTCCAACATGCTTTGTAGACACAGACTAAACACCTTTGCCTATGTATCAATATATTTTAGGCTGTTTGGAATTGAAAGAAGACACCATTGAAAATCTTCTGGCAGCTGCCTGCCTCCTCCAGCTCCCACAAGTAGTAGAAGTTTGCTGCCATTTCCTAATGAAGCTTTTGCACCCATCCAACTGTCTGGGAATACGAGCATTTGCTGATGCACAAGGATGCACAGAGCTTATGAAGGTGGCTCACAACTACACCATGGTATGGAAGAATATTGTATAACATTGAAATTATGATGTGTGGATGTTCTGTTTCTTCTCTAAGTTACAGATATCTTGCTGGAGATTATGAGCTGGAAATTCTTCTGCTATTGCTTTTGTACTTCACCTTACAAATTGTCCCTTTGAAGCCATTGGATTTATAATGCCTCTGAACTTCAGTGAAGTTGTGAGATTTCACTTATTATGATGAGGGCACTTGCTGCTGAGTTTTAGAACAGTGTATAATTAGATTCACATCACAAATAGATGATAATAGTAAAATTTTTGTAAGACATTAGTATATTCCCATTTTAATTACTGCTTCTTTTTATTTGATGTTAGAGTAGCTTTCTAATTGTCATTGTTCTGCAATATGACATCAAAGAATATATTTTTCTTCTAAACCATTATCTGTCCTTCAATTCATCTGTTCAGTAGTCTAAGAAAGCAAGTTGAAGATGTGAGGATTTTATCTGACAATGTTTTAAATTTCTCTAATTATACCTGACCAAGCTGGTGTGACATTAAAATTAAAAATTAAGCAGAATGAATGAAGTGAAAATATGTTACTTATTCAGAAACTAAATCATATCAGTAGCAATTTAATTCTGCATAGTTTGACAAAGTTGAAAACATCTGAGTCATTAAATTAAGCTTACATAAAAAATATATCATTTTAGAGAAATAATGGCCCCTTACTGTCCAAACTGAAATAATTAGTGAAGTAACACGGTATGTTTCAATGAATCTGCTTGATCGTCTAGAAGTTAAAGCTTTATTTTATTTTTAAAGTACACACTTATTCTTTTGCATAACTAATATCATATTGTAATTCATAGATTTACCATTGCAGTTTAAGTATTTGCATCCATTTTACATCCATGGACCTAGTTCTCTGTCTGCTTTTAATTTTCCCTCATTTTAGGCAAGTAAATTCTAGTCTTCTGAAACCAGAATAGTCAGTTTAACATTTTTCTACTATCAATGGAGAGAAATAGACTGTCAGAGCAGGATTCATGTGATATATTTTAGAATAAGATTAATTGCTATTTTTTTCTCTACTAATAATACAAGAGTGCTTGGAATTGTTAACTCAAGCTCAGACGAGTAACTTAAGTGGATTTTTTTTTCAAATCTATCTAATGTAAATACTGGTTTAAAAGCTTCTGATATAAAGGAAGGATAGTGGATTAATGAATACAACTTTACATTGTAGCTGTATCTCTTTGCAAGAAAAGAAATTTATTTCTACATGTGTTTCAATCTCTAGAAAAAAAGTCTTTTTCTGGATTTTTGACTAAAATCTGTAGGTCTATTTTAACAATTCCTTAACATGTGCTGTTTAACATAGTTTATAGGCAGGGTTATTATTAGCGTTTCTATTGTGTAAAATAGCTCACCAATTAAACCCTGGCTAGAAAACAACTTTATCAGCTTCATATCATACTTTTAATATGATTGCAGTACATTATAATATACACATTTGACCACATCTGTCTGATTGTCTAGGCTATTTGGGTTCCAAACAGCCTCTTGTCCTCAAATTGAGGGCTGGTCTTCTATTTAAAGGGACCTGGACAGGCTGGAGAAACAGGCTGACAAGAAATTCATGCAGCTCAGCAAATGGAAATTCAAAGAAAAGCAGGCTAGGAACAAATAATTCCATACCCCAGTTCAGGATGAGCACTGTCTGTCTAGGAAGTACTTCTGCAGAAAATAGACATGGGGTTCTGGCGGACAGCAAGTTAGAAACGAGCCAAGGAGATGGCTCTTCTCCTCCACGTGGCACTTGTGAGACCACATCTGGGGGATTCTGTCCAATTTGGACTCACCAATACGCAGAAGACGATGTTCTGGAGCAAGCTCAATGGAAGACATCAGGCTGTTCAGGGGGCTGGGGCAAGTGGAGGATATGAGGGCTGGACTTGTTCAGCCTGGAGAAGGGAGGACTAAAACAAACTTTATTGCTGACTACAACTACCTGATTTTTTATTTTTATTATTATTATTTTCACCATGAGGGTAATACAGTATTTGAACTAAAAGTCAGGCATTTTCTGGGATCTTCTTGACTGTAAATGTCACTGAGCCATATATGAGCTGTATCCATGAAGAAAATGCAGAAATGGAGCAAAACTTCAGATTTTTTCTGTGCTTTTTAAAATTATTTTTAAGCAATTTACAGCAGATGAGATCACCAGAGCTAACATTTTGGTTACTTTTATTGGCAACAAGTTATTGGTATATTGGTACGTTAGCAACAAGTTAGTAATGACATATTGAAAGCTTAAAGCATTCTGTCAATTTGTGTTTCTTCTTATTCTTTTCAGGCATATATTTCCAAAATGTATTATTATATAAAATATCCTACTTAAACTGCAAAAAGAAAACATAATTTGACAAGAAGACCTATTGAGACTGTGTTAAAAATGTATGGCATGTTGCACTTAATAAATGAGCCATGAAAGTTTTTTTCTTAGGATAGGTGGCGTTCATACTTAACACAATATAGAGAAGGAAAAAAATTCTTTCACCTTTTTTTTTTTTACTTTATTTTTATTGTTGTTGTTCCCTTAATAGCAACATTCAAAAATTGTCCAAACAGCAAAGAGAATGTTTTGATAAGTTAAAGTACTCTAGAAACTGTGGAAAAGATTGTTTTAAATAGAAAAAGGTTACTCGTATTGCTGAATATTTTTTGTCTCAAAAGAAAATATACTATGTTATTAACACTTAGAGTGAAGAAAGAAATAGTTTTGAGGAAAATGTTTTAAGATATAACTTTTAAACATATAACATATAACTTTCCCATTGATCGTAGGATATTTATGGGTTTATTTTCTTAATTTGTTTTTGTTTATACTTATTAGGAACAATGTATTGCTTAGTTGCACAGAAAATATCACTGCCACTGCAATATACTAAGCATTATTTTTAGTGTACTTTGCACACACTTGAAAATTATAATTTTTAATACTCCTCTCCCAAGCTGAAAAAATATATTCTGCTTTAATGACATTGTTTCTTTTTCCTTTTTTTTTTTTAAACCAAACATGTCTTAAGATCATTTATTACAGATTTTTACTGACATTGAAGTAAAGTCAAAATCTCTAGTCTTAACCCTAAAAAGATGTTAAAACCATAATTCACTTTTAAGTGTGTGCAAAGTACACTAAGACTTCTGAAGGAATGTCTTTCATTATTTTTATATATGTTCTTT
The DNA here is from genome assembly GCF_059628265.1 of Tinamus guttatus. NCBI lineage: Eukaryota > Metazoa > Chordata > Aves > Tinamiformes > Tinamidae > Tinamus > Tinamus guttatus. Next base: position 5,812,729 of record NW_028288592.1, read on the forward strand.
GGTCAAGTTTAATCATATGGATTGTCAGATTTTCCTTAGTCATGAATTCTGTCTGCCTAAATTTAGTGTTTTTAAACAACTAGGCTTAGGTAAACAGTATCTCAGTATATCAGTATCTCAGTATCTCTCTTTGAGACCTGGAAAGGCTCCTCCCTCTAGCACTTTTTTTCTGGAGTTCTGCCAGTTTCTGATAGGCATCTAAAACAGTAACTTTCTTGGACAGATCCTAATTGCATTCTTGGAACTTACACTGTTCAGAAAGCAGTAACATTAGGCAGAGATTCTTTTAAAATATCTTTAATCTGTATCTGCAACCAAGCTCTGGAAGACTCTGCTTTGTGGTATGTTTTGTATCTTCTGGATTCTAATCATTGTACTTGGAATAACCAGCATGGAGAAAATCATGGACTGCGAAAGGTTATACATATTATGTGCAACTTCCATAGTTGTACAAATTACACATACAATTTAGAAAACTATTCCTGCATCATTGCGAGAATAAGTGAGAAAATGTTGTCAAAACCTTGCTGATCACTGGATCTCTGGGACTCTTTCTAAATTTGTAATTCTTATTCTTCTCTTATGCCTGTTAGAGCATGCCTAGAAAAAAAACCCATCTTGTATATTTTGACATATGAAACATGGTGAAGTACAGATTCCTATCCCCTAATTTTTATTTATTATTTGTATTTTTTTTTCAAGGGAATTAAATTTTAGTTCACTAGCTTGGAGTAGAAAGTTTAATTATGCTTCTGCTTTGAATACTTCCTCTGCCTGTATTGAATGCTAATTACAGAAATCAGTCTATCCTAGATAGTCTATCCTATCCTATCCTATCCTATCCTATCCTATCCTATCCTATCCTATCCTATCCTATCCTATCCTGAATTCTGATTGTTAAAGTTGCTCTTTTAGCACTCTAACTGTTCTAAGCCAATTTCTTTTATACCTAACATTCTCTGGACAAACAAAATTAATTTAAAATTTCTCCAAAGAAACCAGAGTAATTGAAATTAAATAACCCTATAGACAGTTATAGCTATGCAAAGATGAAAAAAATGGAGAATGGAGGGAGAAGAACCTACTATATACCTCATACAAGTTTTCAAGTGTATTTTTGAGACTTAGAATTTTCTCCATCTCACCAATTTAAAAGAATATTTTAAAAGACTGAAACTGTGAAAATAATAAGTAGATTCCCAAAACAATATTCACAGTCTTATTTGCAATCACAAAATTTGATATTTATATACAAAACTGAGTTCAGACTACTCAGTTTTCTTGCTATCATTACTTTTTTAACATGTTACAGTGATACTACTTTCCTTTAATTCATTACATTAGAATATGATCTTGACTCTCTTTTTCTTCCAATTCCCTTTTTACTCCTCTTTCCTTTTACTATTTTACTTCTTCCAACTCCCTACTTTACTCTCTTATGAGAACTTGTACTTTATACATCACTTTTCATATTTCTGGTGTTTTTAAGATGCTTGTTCAGAAATAATTACTTGCACTCAGCACAGTGTGTTCCTTTTTCATAAGTTCTCAGTTTTTCTGAGTACAGCTTTGACAAGTATCCCTCATCAAGGCATAGTAGGAAAGGAGGAAAGTAAAAATGTAGCATATGGAAAACAAGATAGTTAATAAGAAATAAAGAATACGATGCTGATAGTAAAATGATGTGAAATCTCTTGGAAATCAGTTAAGCAAGTAGCCAAAATACTGCATTAATCATAACTTGATGACTTTCTTATCATTAGAAGTCTCCATCTTACATAAACTAACTAACTAAATAAATAAATAAAAAAGTTACTATAATAGAATACTAAATTATTCCTAGGAAGTAGATTAAAAATAGCACTCATATAAATGAGAGCTCTCTCATCTTTTTACACTATATGCTGGAACTCACAAGTTTCATTGTTTTGGGGTTTTTTTTTGTTGTTATGAGGAGCGGCTGAGGGAGCTGGGGAGCTGGGATCTGGAGAAGAGGAAATTCAGAAGGACCTTATAGCTCCCTACAACTATCTGAAAGGAGGTTGTAGTGAGATGGGGATCCATCTTCTCTCCAGAATAACTACAGAGGAGGAAATGGCCTCAAGTTATGCTAGGGGAGGTTCAGGTTAGATATTAAGTAAAATTGTTACATGGAAAGAATAGTCAAGTGTTGAAACAGGCTGCCCAGTGAAGTGGTGGAGTCACTGTCCCTGTCAGTGTTCAAGAAAAGTGCAGATGAAGCACTTAGGGTCTAGCAGGCATGGTGTTGAAGGTTTTGTGGTTGGGCTCAAGTATCATGAAGATCTTTTCCAACCATAATGATTTTATGATTCTAACATTTGTATATAGACATTTGTCAAGTTTGGAGGCTCTCCATATTAGAGGATCTCCATACTGTTCTCATAAAAGAATATTCAAGAGTGTATACATATAATAAACTAGAATATAAGTACTGTATGCTTATTAGCAAATTAGAAGTTGAGGGCTAGGTTCTTTGAAAATATTGTAAATATTGAAGAAGTTCCAGTTCAGTGGTACTGAGAAAGTAAGACATAACCTGCAATTGCATTTTCTGACTGGTGTTCCTGCTATTTTAGTATTGAGTATTTAGTGTCTTAACAAATATGGTCTCCTAGTGCTCTCAGTGGGCTTTTTGTATCATAGAACAGAGGAGCTAGTCTGGTTGCGGTGGGAGGGGACAAGGATAAAATCCTGAACAATGTGATTGAGCTAGATATCAAAGAAAAGATATCAAAGAATGATATTTCTTTTGATGCTTTCAGTGCCAGAAAAGAGAAAGAAATTGAGTGTAAAGGTTAGGTTTGCTCTTCCCTTAAGCAGTATTAGAAACTGAGGATTTAGAGCATTCTGTCAACAGTATCCGTCAATGCAATAGTGACAGATGTCAGAGAATTATAACACAGGGATATTAGAAGAAAACATCAGCAGGATGCATGCTTTCATGTCCTCAAGATAAATTAATAGTGTTTAGGATTAAAAGACAAGAGTTGGACCTCTTCTTTTCATTGGCATGTTACCCCAGCCCAAGATGGAGAATTGCTGTGAACATTGGCTCATTAAATACTTTATTTTATGCACATTTAGAAACTTTCTCATAAAAATGCAAAACTTTCAAAGAGTTTTAGCTGTTGAGATCCTCACAGCCTTGCCAGGCTGATCCTGATCAGCCTGACACAGATCAGGATCTGAGAAGCTGCATAAAATAAGCCATGGTTGATTGCACAGTGCAAACAAGAGCAGAGTGCGATGGGCTTTTGTACGGGCTATGGATCAGAGCAGCAAGAGAACAAAACTTGAAATTGCTAGAAAAGTAGTCCATGATATCATCAGGGACTGGTTTGACTGGTGGCCGTGCGACATTCCCTGGTACTAGAAATGGGGCTGATAGCTGGGAGGAGGTGAGGGTGGCATCTTGCTATGCTGGTGTCCATCTCAGAGCTGGAGCGAGTGTTACCTTTCCTCCAGGCTTGGCTGTGTCAGCTCACAGCTGGGGCCAGACTCAGTTAACTGCAGCCATATGTAGGCATGTATGTGTGGGAGTGTGAAGTTTTTCCTGATGCAGCTTATTACTTGTGTTGGTCTGCTTACTAAATTATGCTTAGCTGTATCATGCTGTATCATGCGTTATTTTTGCGTCTCTCCCCTCCCCACCAACAAATTTTTTTTTTGTCACTAAAACTATTAATTCTTTTAATGATATTTTAATTTGGCTAGTAATGCTCCTTGCCAGAAAACAAACAAACAACAACAACAACAAGAGCAACAAAAATTTTTGAATGAAAATACTTCATGTTTTAAAATTGTTGCATTTTTATAACTGATTTAGACCTAAAGGTTTTAAAGATTTAGTTATAGATTATGCCTTCTACATAGAGACATATAAAAATAATGCATTTTTATATACTCTAAATCATATACTTTTATTTAAAAATCAGAAAGGATCAATTACAACCTTATTTAACATCAATTGTAATGGATCAGTTTTCATCATGCAACCTTTTCTGAAACAAAAGCAACAAATGTGTAGAGAACTTATAAGATCAACAGGCAGTGTTTGTATGATTAACATGCAAAATATTTGAGAATGGTAAAAAAGGAATAGTAGCTGTTATCTAGTGAATTGATATTCTTCCAGCTAACATCTTTGCCAACATACGTATTTCCTCTGCAATCTCCTGGTATTGTTAAATAGATTCTAGTCATAGAATCATAGAATGCTTAAGGTTGGAAGGGACCTCTAGAGATCATCTAGTCCAAACCCCCTGCACACGCAGGGTCACCTAGAGCACGTGGCACAGGACTGCATCCAAGCGGGTTTTGAAGATCTCCAGAGAAGGAGACTCCACAAGCTCTCTGGGCAGCCTGTTCCAGTGCTCTGTCACCCTCACTCTTAAGAAATTTCTCCTTAAATTCCTGTGGTACTTTTGATGCTTCTGTTTCCAGCCGTTTCCTCTAGTTCTGTCAGTGGCCACCACTGAAAAGAGGCCAGCACCATCCTCCTCACTCCCTCCCTTGAGGTACTTAGAGACACTGATGAGATCCCTTCTCAGCCTTCTCTTCTCCAGGCTGAACAGGCCCAGCTCCCTCAGCCTCTCCTCATAGGGCAGATGTTCCAGGCTCCTGATGATCCTTGTAGCCCTGCGCTGGACTCTCTCTAGCAGCTCCACATCCGTCTTGTACTGTGGAGCCCAGAACTGGACACAACACTCCAGATGTGGCCTCACTAGGGCTGAGTAGAGGGACAGGATCATCTCCCTCAACGCTCTTCTTAATGCACCCCAGGATTCCATTGGCCTTCTTGGCCACAAGAGCACACTGCTGCCTCATGGTCAACTTGTCATCCGCCATGACACCCAGGGCTCTCTCTGCAGAGCTGCTCTCCAGAAGGTCGGTCCCCAGCCTGTACTGGTGTCTGGGGTTATTCCTCCCCAAGTGCAGAACCTTGCACTTGGCCTTGTTGAAGTGCAAGAGGTTTTTCACCACCCAGTTGTCCAGTCTGTCCAGGTCCCTCTGGATGGCAGCGCAGCCCTCTGTGGTTATCAGCTACTCCTCCCAGTTTGGTATCATCAGCAAACTTGCTGAGGGAGCACTCTATCCATTCTTCCTTCCCCTTCACTTGCCTCCTCTCTCCTCTCCTCCCCTCCCCTTCCTGCCCTTTCTCTAGGCCTCCCTCCTTCCCTCTTTCTTTCTTCTTCCTTCATTCCTTTCTTCCTTTTCTTAAACATTTTGATTTCCACTTACTTCCCATGCACCTTTATCCTTTTTACCTTTTTGGCACTTTGAGGTAATAATATGATTCAGTGTATCAGAGAGGATGTTTAACTGAAAACTGGAAAGTAAAGCTAAAAGGATAAAATAACAGATAAATCAATAAGGATTACAGGAAATGACAATGTATGCAAGCTTCACCGTTCATGTGCACTGTTTGCTCATTCCTTCCCCTCCTTTTCTTCTATCTATGGAGAGTTTTTGTTGCCTCCAGCAACTCCATGTGGTCTCCAAATGAAATCAGTGGGATTTTCAAAGACATCTCAATAGGGCTGATGTCATTTTTTTTTTTCTGGCCAATTATTTTTCTTCTTTCCCAGCATATGTGAGAAACTGTATAACCTCCTCACTTACAGTGGCCATAGCAATGTGTCTCAGATTTTCTGTAACCATGAACCATGATGAAACAGACTGGAAACAGTAATGATTACTGTTTGTAAGGCTTTGCAGCCTTATAACTGATACCAGTTAGAGGTTATTAGCAGTCACTTACCTAGCGACAACGGTTGTCAGCTATTAATTATATCTACTCCTCACTCCCCTGTGTGGAGATGCTTTGTCTTTCTTCATGGTCAAAATTCGTGTTATTTTTCGACACCCTTTTTCTGTCAGTCCACCTTTGTGTTACTCATTTGACTGGCACCCTTTTGGCAAGGAAAAGCTGTTCTGTAGCATGAGAGGGGTGGAAGGAAGAAAGCAAGGAAGGAAATGATTCTTTTAAATCATTTCCAATCCTTCCAAATTGCATTTTCATTTCCAAAAATAAATATATATAAAAAAATCACAGCTTCTGACTGACTTTTGAAATCGCAGCATGCTTCTAAATAAGGATCTGCTGCTCCTTAGAAGGAAATAGCCTTACTTGATTTTGAGATCGTTATTATATCAATTACTGGAAAAGCAACTAGAGTAGCAAAACAGTTTTATTATCCAATTTAAATTGACATAACCTCATTAATGTCATTGCAGCTGTGCTGGTTTATACCAGCTATATACCAGCAATCTAGCTCTTGTAGTTTTTCAGTAATTATTGACAATACTCATGCCTTGAGGTTAGAGACTGTCACAGAGCTGCTTTGCACTGCCCCCCTAATCAGTGTTTAGAAAAACTTAAGATTTCAAGTTAAAGCCATTGTTATTAAATTCTGATTTACTTGTAAAATGCGTGACCAAAAATTGTAGTGTACAATAAAATGTGTAATGTCAGCTGTGCATGCAAGCGCTTATACCAAGGAGTTTATATTTGTTTTCAATATTTCTATTTCATTCATAGAACTCCCTCTGGTGGATTATTTTAAATATGAAAATATTTAATTTATTGTTTAACAACAACAATGAAGAAAATCTCTGTAAAGAATCCAACTCCGGAAGCTAATTTTCTGGAGCCTGCCTTCAAGATTTCAGCTTTAAATTTAATATGTAAATTGTTTCTTTTGATAGATAACTGCTATTCTCTGAGATAACTGGTGTTTTTGCATCAGTGTAATGTTGTATCCAACTCTGATACCTAACATGCGAAGGGGAATTTATTAAAAAACAGTTCCAATAAATTGAATGGTCTAAACTTCAGTAACCTGAAGCACTCTTGACTTCGTGTAATGTTTGATGAAGGCTGATCTAGGACTGCAGCTGGTATCGTTTATTCCAGTTTTATCCTTTATCCTAAACTGCTATTTCTCACTCTGCTTTTCCCATGATAAAACATTGGTCTTCATTCTTGCCTGGTTTGGCAAGTGGCAGGGTGCTGACAGAAAGATGAATTATCTCCATGACATTTTAACTGATTCCAAGTGCAATAAGGATCTAAATTCCTTGACTTCTTCCTGAACTAAGTTAGTTTTTTTTCCCTGCTAATATAGGCTGTTCTCAGAAAGACTTTGTGTCAAATTAAAAGAGTAAAACTGGAAAAAAAAAAAAAAAAAAAAAAAAAAAAACTTACCAGAGAGGACATAAATATGTGACAAAACAGAAGCTCCAGGATGTTTAGACCTGGCATGTAATGAAATATGAAGACACAAACAATTTCATACCTGTGATTTTTTTCGATTTAGGAAATAAATTTATCATCAGCTGTGCTATCTTCAAAGGAAATTCTCCAGGGATTTAGCATTGCCCTGTCCTTTGTGCCAAATAGGGAAGATAAAAAGGAACTCAAGGTGTCTTTCTGCTCAATCTTCTTGTTTATAAACCTAATCCTAAAGTCTGGAGATGACTTTCATTTTCTTCTTTCTATTTTGTTTTATTTATCATGTATAGTCTATTATTTTATCAGCCAAAGAAATTAAAATTGTACATTAATTACATCTAGAATTAATTTCTTTTCAAAATATGTAAAGTGTCAACTTTCACACGGACCTTAAATATGCAATGGAAAAAAAAAATCAGCACAGAAATGTAGCAGCGTTGTGTATAAGAAGATAAAGGGAGAACTATCAAGAAGAGAGTTAAATTAAACTTGTTAATAGATAACAAAAATGACATGGAGATTTTAATTGCTAGAAGTAGAACATAACAGTGTTTCTTGCAACACTACACTGGAGATTAGCAATAATTAAATAACTGTCATGAAACTTAAGAGAAATCTCAACTCACTTTAAATAATTACGTTGATTTCAAATACGTAGACCAATGCAGGATGTGCTTCAATGAAAACTGACGTTCTTGAAAGAGAAATTGTCACAACAAGGGTGATGACCGTTGTTATCACCCACAACAAGGAGTAACAACAAGGGATACTCACTCATAGTTCAAAAGAGAAAGAAGTGATACATATATGCATATAAATAAATACAAATATAAATCATATATATGTGTGTGTGTTTATCCAAATACTTACATACATATATACCTGTATGAATGTGTTACATAAACAGACATGCAGAGAATGTTGAGATACATACAGGTTTGCCAAAGTAAGATCATGTCTAACTTGTCCAATATCTTTTGTTACTAAGAAGTATGGTGTTATTTAGCAAAAAGAAGTAGAAGCAGCATAATACATTTTGCATTTCAGTAAATTGTGATATCTACTCCCTGAGCATTTTGCTGAAGAAGATCAATACAAGAATAGATAAAGAGCCCTTCCTGCCCAGTGTAGTGTTGTGGCAAAGGGAGTTACCTTGAATGTGAGAGTGTTTTTTTTGGAAAATTGGTGTAGTTCTTGTGTTCCATTTTTAAATAGTGCTTGACATTTGGTGAGACTAAAGAGAAGACACACACAAGATTAGAGGATAAAAGAAAATGCTTTGCAATGATTGTCTAACAGAGCTTGGGCCATTTCAGCTTATTAAAGAAAAGAGCAGACTATATACTTGATTACAGTGTATGTCTGCTGGGAAAAAATACTGTGAACTGAAGAGCTCTTTAATCTAGTTCAGAAAGCCTAGCAAGAGCCAATTCAAGTTAGACAGATTGGAAATAAGCGACACTTCTCCATCAGGAAGAGTGCTTAAACACTGGAATAGCTACAGAGAAATGTGGTAAATTTTCCATCTCAGATATTGTCATCTCAAGCTTGAATGTGTTTGAATAAAATCTATGCCAAAAATTATTCTCAGTACTACAATAATTGGTGAGTTGAATATGAAAAATATATTCAATGCACAAGAAGTTAGATTAAAGATCTAGCAAGACTTCTTGGCTTTGTGGCAGATGATAGTCCATGTAATTCAATGTTCCTGCTTGGTGTATGCTATATATATAAAAAGGGGCAATGGAAAGGAAAGCTGCTATTGTTAGTCCTGAATATCGAACACTGAGTAAAGTGGAACTGTATGGAAGGAAGGCCAAATTCTTCTTAACAGGTTGTTCAGCAAAGGAGACGCTTTAGAGCTCAGTCTATTTTTAGGAAGATTTGCTAAACAAGAAATCCACAGTATCAGAGAGGATGGGGAATTTCTTGACTGAATAGGAAACAGATAATCCCCTCAAACTTACAGAAAAAGCAGGTCATTGAAGAAAGTATTGTGTTCTTTGTTGTTTTGGTTTGATTTTCTCACAGGAGACATATAACAATAAGGATTTTGTAAAAAAATAAGAGACTGGTCTGGAGAAATGAGACATCAGTACTTATGAGACTGGAGGGAAAAAGAAAACCTGCTTAGATGATATACGTTACAGACCTTCCATGTTTAAATTCAGTTGTTTAGTAACTATTTACTTGAAATGCAATATTATTTATCTGCTGCTCTTATATCAAAATGAGGATGAAGAATAGTTTCCTTATAGGCAGTAAGAGAGCTGGAAGTTTCATTCACAGCTAGCTAAAAGGATCCATGACAAATTAGAACTTGGCTGTATCACCAGAGCATTTTTTTTCTGGTACATGCTAAGGTATCACCACAAACAAAATTCACCATTTTATTACTTAAAAATGTCTGAAAACTGTTTCTCCCTTAATCTTTTTTTTTTTTCTCTTTAAAGTAAAAGAAAGAACTATAAGTAACCACTAATTTGTTACTCATTTTTTAGAGCAAAGCCCTGCATACTGGAGAGTTTCTCTTTCCATCATTAAATACACAACCATTAAAAATATTTACTGTGTGTATCATCATCTAACAAACAGAACTGCAACCCTTTTACAGTATTGGTAGCATACTGAATTATGTTGGTAAATGTGGCTTTTTATTGTTCTAAAAGAAACAATGGTGATTCTTTTTTTGTGATTTTTCTGCTTTTATTAATGGTTCTAATGTAGTATACCTAGAACGGAAAACCATAGTAAAAAATGATAAATCTATAAGCCAGATACGTTTACTGCTACTTTTAATATGTTTAACTAAATGACTTAGCATGAAAAATCTACAGCCTAACTCTAAATACGAAATTGATAAAATACCAAATAATCTACTAATTTGTACCTTAAAGTAGTACAAAATCCACAATCACTTTTTCATAATCCAGAACACTAATGAAAAGGGAGAATGAACTTTCCTGACACAGTCATATCAACGTTAGATGCCTATTCTAAGCTTTCTGTTCAAGCTTCTCGTAACATCGATGCTTCAGTAGAAGCACCCTAGAGGACAATTAAACCCCATCTGCCCTAAACTTCAAGCTAAATTCAAAGATGAAAATTTTCTGTTTCATATTTTAGAAATAAAATAAAATTTCCTGCTTACTAATTGGGAAAAAAATAACCCATATTCTTTTGTCTGCTTTTTCAAAAGAAGTTCCTGTTTCCACACGTGAAAGTTTTGGAACACTTGGTTAAACAGAGCGTCTTCCAAGCCTCAGACCTCCTCCTTTTTTTTTTTTTTTTTTTTTTTTTTCCTATTCCTCTGTAAAAATGTCAACAGGAAATAGTTCAGTTATTTCTAAGAATATATGCTATAATACATTTCTAAGAATAAATACATTTTTATTAGCTATTTAAAAATATATATATTTAAAAAATATTCTAATACAGGATCAAGTACTCAAATGCTTCATGTGCAACCTTAGAGCCCTTGCAAATATGTGATATGATGCAGTCTTCAATTGCAGAATCATATGCAATATTTTCCATGGAATCTCTTCTTGCTTAAACACACACACGTACACAAAAATGGAATCAATTTTGTTTTGCAAAGGATTCCCATCCTGGTAAGTCTTAAGTATGTAAAGAATAAATGACAGAAGGTCATTAATAGTAATGGAAGTTGACTATCACCTTTCTTTAGATACACTACTCTCTTACTCACATTTCTATGTGATGGTAATTTATTTGAAGATTTTCCTTAAAAACAAACTAAAATGATATTTCATGCTTTATAAGTACCTTGCTTGAGATCTTGGATAAGAAGTCACTATATGGACAATCTAAATGTCTATGTTTTGGTAGATATGGAGTGGTAGTAGCACTGTAAGCAATCAACTTTTGAAACTGGACTTTTTGATACTTTTTTTTGTCTCTTAATTCTATGTGTTTCTTTTTGTGATTTATAAATTAGAGCTATTATAACTAAATGGTCTCTAACACATAGTGTGAAAGTTAAGAAAATCTGGTGAAATACTCATAATCACACCACACATCGTATGATGTTGAATTATAACGCGGAGAAGTCTGTTAGGAAACTGATTCTACTCGATATTTGTTTAGTTTGGACAAAGTTTTGCTTAGAGATATATGTTTAACTATAAGAATAAAACAAAATATTACATAAGTTCTTGTTTACTGATCATTATCCATACAGAAAACTGAACACAATTACTTAAGCAATTTTTATTTGATTTTTATTTAATATACACATCAATTTTAGAATACACTTCAAGTAAGCAAAACCTGCAGTTATCTAATTAAGCACCTAAATAAAATATAATGTTGTTTATTTTGCATAATATAATCATTTAAGCAAAATCTTTCCATATGTAGCCACATAAAGGGTTTGTTGTTGTTGTTGTTATTTTTTGACAGTTTTTTTCAACTGGCTTAGGTGCATTCCTAGACCTTGTAAATATACTGTGAAATGGAACTGAGCTTGAAAACTTCAGTATCCCAGGGTATTACGAGAACAGCTCTAAGAAAGTAGCTTCCACATTTCATTTAGAAGAAGAGTAAGCAGTGTAGCAACTGCTTCCGAAAAAGACTCCAGACTACTCTAATGAAGGGTGAGATTTCAGATCCAAATCTGTACTTTAACAAGTTCTAGTCAGCTGCCCACTGCTTTATACATGGAGAGAGAACCTAAACACCACGCACAAGCACAGGGTCAGGTATTTAAGAAGTTGCTCTCCTCCCCCCGCAAAAAAAAAAAAAAAAAAAAAAAAAAAAAGTATTGGCTTCAGTTTCCCATTGAAAAGGTCACTCTTTGAAACCAAGACATTAAATTCTACTGCTGCATATTGTGTTATGTAAACAAGGACAAACATTCCATTTTCATTAGCTGGGTAAGCAATGACTTCTTATTTGCTATTATAATTTAATATTTATTCAGCAGATGATACATTTATTTTGTAAGGGAGCAGCAGGTTTTTATTTCAGTCAGTCATTCCTTTTATGTTGGGAAAGATCTTAAAGACTGATTTCAAAAAAGTGAGGTGTATATACTGTCATTCTATGTTGTTGACAGTTATGTATAAACATCGTACATTGATTTAGCTTAGAACAGAAACAACAACAACAAAATAAATTTATTTTATATAATCTCTATACAACATATTTTAAACAAATATAAACTTTATCATACATAGAAGACAGTAAAATTGAAAAGTTCAACTATTTTATTTCTCACTAACAAGTGTTTTACCTGAAATATGACAATGTTATATAAATATACAAATTTTGTCTAACTGCCTTCTAGTATGTTGAGATCAGACATGCCTAGAGTTAAAAAGCTTTGAGAAGGATCTATATAAGTTTACTTAACTAACAAATGTGAGACCCAAATCTTCCTTGCCAGTTTGACTTTTTCATAACATTCTTTCTTATGGTTCAAGATCTGTCTAGGTTTTTCTTTATTTCTTTTTCAAATATCCCAATTTATTTTTCTTTCATTCTGTACTGGTCTTCTTATATACTCATGTACACACCTGCTTTTGCTCAGCAAAAGGAAATTCCTTTTTCTCTTTGTGGGAGGGCAAGGCAGGACCTTGTTTCAAAGTGCTTTTGGAACTGGATAGATTTAGTGGAACAGTAGAGATTAATTTTTATTTGTGAAACGAGAAGGTCTGGCTTTGTGCTGTCTCTGTAGGCTCCTCTTCCTTATTCCAACTGAAGAGATGTTGTAACAGTGCAATTTATGCTTATATTAGTTAAGCTATGAATAAGCTTGCAATGATGTAATTTAGCAGAATCTATTTGCTTAGATCTATAGCTTCACAAAAATGAACTGTGCCAGTGGTAGTGATGGATTGGTATAGCCTAGTGGAAAGTCTCCAATAGGTCTAAACCCAACAGGATTTTTTTCTTCTTCTTCTTTTTTTTTTTATTGCTCTAAGGACAATGTTTTGTGCTTGACAGGAATACAATTGCTCAGCAGGTGAAGTGCTGTGCACTGCTAACATTAATAAAAGAAATACCTCACCTTTCAACCCCTTTCATCAGAATTATGGCCTAGCTGGTGTAGTTGCTGTTTTCAGGAGGGTTAAGAAAAGCAGAACAAAGCCTTATAGTACCACCATCGTAGTGAGAAGGGCAGGGAAATTGCTTTCCTAATATTTTTCCTAACAATAAAGGTTAAGGAGAATTAGTAGGTTCAGTCCTTCGTTTTCATGAAAGATTTTCTTTGAGGTATTGTCGTACAATCTTTCTTTTGAGCCCAAGGTTCCTAAGGCTCTCACTTAAAAGTTTATCACATCTGACAGATTACAGTAGAACATTTTCTATTACATATATAGCTACATTTAATATTATTTAATAGCAGTAACTTAAAATGTAGGTGATACAGTTATATATGATAATTAGATTATCTATTTCTGTACAGAAAATATCAAAGACTGGTTATCACGTTTCCAAAAGACAGCTGTGTAGTAGTTACTGATATGGATACTTAGTACGATGTAGATATTTGAAGGTATTCTAGTTCAGTCTTCAAATCTGAAAGACTGCAAATAAAGGTAAGTAATTATAAAATATATTAACTAATCAAAACACATATTTTTTATCCAGCAGTTCAGGATTTCCTTAAAAATAAAAATTAAAAAAAAAAGTGAGAAAATGATGAAAAACAAGAGCAAAGGAAAATGTAAGAGGACATAGTGTGGAGATATGTTGATCTGTGGTGTTTTAAATGTCAAAAAAGTGTCTATTAAGTAGCCTCGTGTCCTTTGGGGCTAGAGTAGGTAGGAGATCAGCATAACATGGTCCAGGGTTAACTTGGCATTTGAGATCTACCAGGAGCAGATTCTTTAGCTTGGGTCCTTCTTAGGGTGAGAAGATTAGAGGAAAGAGAATACTGAAAAGCTTTATTTAAATCAATTTCCAACATGTACATTTATATATATACATATATATTAATACAAAAAGAGCAAATGAGAGAGTTAGTTTCCATTTTAGATCAACATAAATGTTTCACTTAAAAAAGCATTTAAGGGAAGAATTTATCTTAGAATAATCAATATTTTGGATCAGTTAGTCTCTTCTCTCTTTTGCAGTACTAACATAATGGGGAAACAGTGAGCAGAGGTTTGTCTTTTATTTTTTGGATATTTATACTCAAAATTATTCTGACTTTGGAGAAGAAAAACAAAATGAAACAAACACACAAACAAAATAAAAAAGGTTATCTTTTAATTTTTTTGTTTGTTTCTTTCTATAAGTGTAAAGAATGAAGATGTTAAGAAACAATCAGTACTCATACGAAACTTTTTCTTACATTCTTTTGTTGCGCAATCTAAAACTGACAGTTCAATAGATTTTCAATTCAATTTGATTTTATTTATTTTTAATATGTAACCAGTTACTCAGAGCAGACATCATTATTTTTCATATTCATAGTAGATTTTATAAATTTCTTGTCATTACTTCCTCATAAAAATAATGCCATCAAATGCACTGTAAAAGCATATTTTTGAGGATGCTTTTCTTATTACAAACATACATGAGTGAATTCTGTAGAATAGATAGTTGAGAATCCACTTTTCTTTCCCTACATAAATTGCATTGGAACAACATTTTTTAATATAATCAAATTCTCAGTCTGTTAAATCCATCAAGGACTGCTGATATGTATTCCAGTTACTCTATTGTACAGTTGATTAAAAAATCTTCCTCTTAGATGTGATTGTTCATAGCTGGAACACATTGAAATGCATTATCTGATTCAATACTTATGGCTTGCTTCATATAAAGATTTACAAAATACTTTATGGAAAAAAAGAAATATAGGTACCTCTAGCTACTTTTTACTCTCTTTTAACCAGGATGTTACAGGAAATGGAGTAGAAATGCATGAAAGAATACCATCTACAGCTGGCTTTTTATGTGTAATTAAAACTGAGAGGGACAAAAGCAGTCAGAGTTTATCATCTTCAGCTTTTCAGTCAAACTGAATTTTAATTGACTTATCTTAAGCTTATCTTATATCAGGTTGTATTTATTCTTAATAATAATAATAATAAAAGAATGTGTTTGGAGGAATGTGAAAAGTATGATATTCAGTGATTCTTATCCTTATCCTTGCCCTATTTTCATCCTTACTCTTAGTCTTGTTTTTCTTTTGCAAATAAAGCAGTAGGCAGATAGCCCGTGTCTTGGTTCAGAGATATTTTTGGGTGTTTGTTCATAGAATTAAAATGTACAGTTAAGTTATACTGTATATATCCTCTGATCCTGTGTAGAGGCAAATTATTAAAATAAAGTCAATAAAAAAAGCCCTGCAGTAGTTCAGAGGCATGATAACAAACTGTAGCCTGTAAGGTTGAAGAGTAGCACAGATCTCACTATCAGAGGAAATGGATCCATTCTGGCCCACACTTATATTGTACCCCAAAATTTCACTGCCAGGCATATGAAATATAATGAAAAACAGACATCATACTACTGCTATGTTATTTAGTGAGCATTTTGCAGCTTGCCTTCTAGAGAAGATTTCGACTCTATAACCTAAATGATTAAACTTCAGAAAAGATGTGGAACTGAAGAAATGTTGTTAAATTCAGGGTTTCCTGTTGACAAGTTGAAAGTGATCTTCAGTGTAAAAGATTTTAGTTTGCTGTTTAGTGACTAAATTTACTCATGTACTATATGTGGGGAGTCTGAGCAACCTATTTGGGTTCCCTATTTGGGAAAGAATAGATTCTGTTCTTTTCAAAAACATGAGGAAAAAAAAAGAAAAGAAAAAAAGAATCTTTCAGAGTGAGAGAGAAGATTTAATAAGAATGCTCAAGGAAGGTGAGTCAAGAGACAGTTGAATTAACTTTTTTGCATTCAGATTTGCTACCAAGGAACTTACTTAGAAAGATGGCCATAAAAGAACATTTTTCGAGGGAGGCAAGTCAGAACAACTATCTCAGTATGAATGTTGACAGATCATGAACACCATTTGGCACTGACCCAAGCATTCCCGAGGAAATCTTAGCTGTGATATGTAATCTGGCATCTAAATTTTTCTTGGTAACAGATAAATTTGACAAATGTGACATCAATAAAAGATAGAAAAAGGAAAAAAGAAAGAGAGAGAGAGAAAGAGAGAGAGGAAGAGAGGAAGAGAGAAAGAGAGGAAGAAAGAGAGGAAGAAAGAGAGAAAGAGAGAAAGAGAAAGGAAGGAAGGAAGGAAGGAAGGAAGGAAGGAAGGAAGGAAGGAAGGAAGGAAGGAAGGAAGGAAGGAAGGAAGGAAGGAAGGAAGGAAGGAAGGAAGGAAGGAAGGAAGGAAGGAAGGAAGGAAGGAAGGAAGGAAGGAAGGAAGGAAGGAAGGAAGGAAGGAAGGAAGGAAGGAAGGAAGGAAGGAAGGAAGGAAGGAAGGACCCATAAGAAAAGGAATGGAAAACAGTCAAAGAAATTCAAGTCCAAGAAATTCTAAAGGAAACTACATTTCACAAATCTTTTGGAGTATGTGGATAAATTATCTATTGTTCAATTGCATTTCCAAAAAGCCTGTGAAAAGTCTGTCACCAGAAACTCTTAAAGCAAAAATAAAAATAAATCTGTAAAAGAGAAGTACTTCTACGGATTAATAGCTGGTTAAAAATGAGGAAATAAAGCACAGGAATAGAGAGGCAGATAGTACTGTACAGCAAATTACTACAAAGACCACAATGCTGCAAATCATTCATATAAAAATATCCATAAGTTGCACCAAAAAAGATTAAATAATAAAGTATTTTTATTGATAATGAAAGATAGTAAAAACACAAAGTAAAAAACTTTCAGAAGAATCTTGTGTCTTGTGATGCTAAGGATATAATGGCAGGTAAAATTACACATTTATAAGTGAAAATTAATACAGATGGAGGAATAATGTATATACGTTTCATGATGATGTTTTAATTAATTGTCATTGATCAGAGATTTAAAAAAATAATAATGGAGATGTCCACTGTATTCTGTGAGAATGTGAAATCAGCCCTTAGTGTGGTTCAAAAAGGAGAGTGGAGTGCTAGGGGATATTAGGAAGTCATGAGTGAAAAAAAATACATAGCATTAGAAACCGTGAGATGCCACCATGTTTACAGCGTAAATACTGCTTGTAGTTCTAGTCGTCCAATGTCACAAAGAATGTACCAAGATATTAAAAGTAAACAAACAAATAAACAAAAAGCTTGCCTTGTCCAACTAAGTGGACATGTAAGTATGTGTTAGGATGTACTCCCATTTCCATAAGAAGAATTAGATTTTTTTTTTCTGTTTTGAAAACCTGACTACTGGGCACACTATAACAGAGACATGTGCTATAAATTGTAAACAAAGGGGAAATGGTATTTTATTTCTCCCAATACAAGAATTAAGGTTCATCAAACAAGACTGGATAGTGGATTTAAAGGCAAACAAAAGAAAAGATGTTTATGTCACTGATATGTTCTTAAGAATGCAATTAATCCATGGGATTTTTTTTGGAGGCCAAACCTATAAATGAATTCACAATGCTACTACATAAATTAATGAAAGAAAAGTTGTTAACATTAGGAGCTATTTGCACAATCCTTAGAATCATAATTTTTAAAAATAGGATACATAAAGAATATAATATTTTATATTTATGTCCTTGGACTTCTGCTGTATATACACTCATCTGATCACTGTCAAAATTAGATAAGGTCACTGGTCATAGATGAACCTTTGCTTGCCCTGAAACCATACAGGTGTTTTTATGTTCTGTGAGAGCTTAAACACAAAATAGCTTCTGGGTACCTAATTTCTTTGCGAGGCTGCTTCAACTCACAGCAATAAGCTTACCTGAATAAATACCATGTTTTTTTATGACATTAGTAACTTCTTGAACATTATTGAATTCGGAAATCCATTCTCCTAAATTTTAGCAAACCCGCTGATCTCCTCACCCTATATGTTTTTTAGATTTTGACAGCATTTTACAACTATCTTTATTTTAGAGAAATACCATTGTTTTAGAGAATGTTTATGACTGTCTTCTTTAAAGACAAAGTGACCATCTTCTTATCTTTTTTAAAAACACCTGCATTAGAAAGCAAAATTTTAGTGATAATTGCTTATTCAGCAGTTTTCTTTTTATTTCCATAAGAGATTTGCTATTTATTTTCATTGTTAAACTTACAAATAAATAAATAAAGTATACCTGAGTAATATTTAGCCCAGAAGTCTTTTAGTATTTTACAGGAAAAATATGTAAGAGACCAAAGGGTTTGCAGAAACATAGTTTTGAAAACAGAGTTTGTATCTATTTTGCCTCATATAGTTCTTTAAACAATACAGATGATTATTTTGAAATGTTGGATAAAAAAAAAAAAAAGATTAATAGAAAAAGTAAGAATTATGTTTGAATTTGAAGACAAGTTAATGTAAAAAAAAAGAAAGTAAAGAAAATGAGACAAAATTAGTTCTTTTCACCTCCTCTCCACTCACAGTAAAGAACTGACAGTAAGAAATTACTGCATGTTATAGTTACTTGACTGCATGAGATTATGGGATGATGCCATGCAGAGTCTTGGACAGAGTGAAGCATAATGACTGTTCCTTTCAAATTTGTAATTTCCAAAGCACCAATAAAACAGGAGTATCTGTCAGTTTAATCAATGTAATGTGCAGCATGACAAATGTTTTACAATTTCAATTTAGTTTGAAATTTGTCTTTTGGGATTCACACAGTATGCTAATATACTTTCAGCATTCTTTTAACAATTTTTAAGTGTTCTATAAAAGACAACAACTTAATGTGACAAATTTTCAGTGGCCTTTTATCTTTATAAACCACTTACTTAAGGTCTAATGCACTGCTTATTTTATATTACAATCTATACCATTATTTTGGTGGAAAGGATATAGAAAGCACCAACACTGATGATCAGATATCCTTGTGTGAACTATTCTATATTATGAAATACTATTGAGCAAAAAGTTGTTATCTGCAGGAGGGCTGTATTTGTTTTTGACTATGCTAATTAACTTTTTACCATAACACTCTGTCTTTAGAATTAATGTGGATTTCGTAATGTGCTTGAAAACTATAAGAGGTATCAGAGAATAACTATCATATAACTTTCTTAAAACCTGCTAATGGAGTGGAAATCTTTGGAAGGTCCTTTATAAGAAAAGGCAGCTCTACTCTCAAAATCTTTTTTCCGTTCAAATGTCTTGTTGTTTGTTTGTTGCTGTTGTTGTTGTTTGTTTGTTTGTTTTAAGTTTAGAATACAATGCCTTCTTTCATTTTCTTTCATTCTAATTGAGACTTTCAGCAATAATTGCAAAGCTTCAAATTATGTGCAGTATTAGTTGAATGGTAGATCATATTTCTGACAGTGGAGGGAAAGAGTACAATATTCAGGAATTTACATAACTATGTATTTTTTCCTGTAGTGGGCTACTTCTTTTCTGGGATACTCTTGTTCTTAGGGAAGGCACCTACTTTTTTTTTTTTTTTTTTTTTTTTTTTTTTTTTTTTTTCAGGACAAAGATATGCTATAAATTAATCACGTAAACTATTTTTTTCATATGTCTCTGCTGTTATAATTTTTTTAATATTTGGTTGCAATTAGAATGACCGCTTAATCCGAGATGCTAATATAAAGTACCAATTTTAAATAATTTCACTCCTTAAACAAGACCGTAACAGTATAAAACTATATAATATATTTATATGGGTATTTATATGCATTCAGACTTCATGTTGTGCTACATTTCAGCACCTTTCACATCCCAAGCAGAATCAAGGTTGGTCAGCACATGATTATGCAATTGCCAGTGAATTCATAGGTGCTGCCGCAAGGAACAGTATTAATGATTAAATATCCTGTTTCACTCCTGTACCTTTCTATGTAATATTATTGTGAACGAGTTGTAAAAACAAGGGGATAACCACTCAACCCCTCCGAGTTATTAAACACCCAAGGGATTATTTTAGGTTTTTCAAGATTTGGTGCTAATGAGCTCATTAATCAGACAGAGAAATTCTTAATAAGAACCAGTATGTAGGAGTGCAAGACAGACAAGTTCAAATGGGAAATTAGACATGCATTTGAATGTTGAGGATGATTACTTGTGAAAGCTACTGCAAAAGTGGCAAATTATCCATCTCCAAATGTCTTTGAGATGATGCCTTTATTGGAGGTATTCTTCAGTGAATCAAATGTTATTAGGTTCAACGGAAGTGTAATTCAGTTAAAATAAAATTGAAAGGGATCCCAAGAGACAGTCTCTTGTTGTCAGGGGAAACTGCATCAGATGAGTCCTTCCATAAACTGTATCTTAAGTTATAATACTAGTTCTAATAGATTTATTCCTTCTTCATCCCACTAGAACTTCTTTTAGAGCTTTGTGCTTTAATAATAAGAAATAATTTCCTAATTTCCAGCCTTTCCAACCTTCATTTATTCAGATTTAGCTTATACAAGCTTCTTTCAGGTCAGCATTGCTCTCCAGTTTAAATTATTCTTTGGCATCTCAACACAAATTGATTGTTGGATCCTACTTTGCTTTTTAACCAGAATATAATTCCTCATGCAAAGAAACAAGCAAACAAACCAACAAAAGGTATTTCTTAAATGTATAGAAACAACAACAACAAAATAAATCAGAGAATAAATCATTTTCCTGTCTAGGTCTGCTAAGTATAGTAAACAAGTCTGAAGCCTCATAAGGACTTAAGTAATATGTGCTTACCTTGACATGTATGTTTAAAGGTTACCCTTATGCTCTTCTATATCCAAAACAGAGCTGAGATATGGTTCAAAGAGCAAAAGACACAAGTTGACTCACATGTGTAGCAGGTTAGACTAGATGATCTCTAAAGATCCCTTCCAACCTCAAACATTCTGTGATTCTGTATTGTGTGATCTCTACCTAAAAACTAGAACACAGTCCTCAGCTCTGAATTCTGCATGAGACGAGTAAACTCACAGCACCTGAAACAAATATCTACTGGTTTCATTCATCCACAGGCCTCCAATACACATCCTCATGCACAAAAAGTTTCTCAAAGGTTTGAGACATGCTTGTAACCTCTGCTGAGTACCACAATGCCTGACAGTGCTGCCCTTCCTGCTTTTGCCTCTTCTAACCCTTATATTGCCTCTACTGCTCTTACTTAAGATGCCAATATGGTCTGCTTTGATCAGTATGGGCCAGCTCTAGGTGCACTCACTGCAGCATGCACACACATTCCCACCCTGTGCAAGTTTTAAAATGTTTGTGGATAGTGTTCTAGCAATGGTCTGTTTGTAGGCCTTTTAGTGAAAGATATCCCTCCTCTATATGTCCTAACCACATAATTTTACCATGGTATTATCCCACCTGCCCTAAATGGAGATGTGAATGATGGTCCTCATGTCTTTCTATCCTACTGGGATAAAAAAAATTGTTCTGTTCACACTCCCACAAGGGTACCAGTTACAGAGTCATTTTTATCTACAAATTAGGGAAGCCACTGTGGTCAGACTTCAAATGGATGATGGCTGTGTAGTAGGACAAGAAACTCGTACAAAAGCATGCTTAGTTGAACAGGGCATGGAAGAAAGAAAAATCACGCTAGGGCAGTGAGAGTGTGTCCTGATAACTATTTTCCTGTAGTGATGTCATTCAAACCCAGAAAATTTTAGCTCTGATATCTAGATGAGATATGTTGCATTCCTACTGTGCAAACAATATCATTTTAAAAGTGAGAGTTGCTCATATTTTTTATACTCGGAGAGCACTTTAGAAACCACTTATACAAGTGTAGTAAGAATATACAAGTCATAAGAGCAAAGCTCTTGTCCCAGGTGGAGGATTGCTTTGGACCAAAGTAGAGAGGGCTGTGTGACGAGGGACAAAAAAATAGTTGACTAATGATTCAATAGAGGTCAGGCAGAGTTCTCTCTGGTGAGATTTGGAATTTGGCTTGTGAGAAAGGCCACATCATGCTAATAAATACATGCTAATAAATACTGATTTTTCTTCTTTTTTTTTTTTTTAATTCAACGGGAATTAAAGTTCAAGAACTTAAAAATCCCACTCTTAGGAAAGAAGATACATGACAAAACAGTCTTTGCATAGGTAGGTAATTCTTGGTAGTACTGAAAATAGGTGATACAGTCTTGCATGATACAGAACTGATAGAGAAACAGGCAAACAAAACAGCTGAATTATATGTAGCACTACAGAAACAATTTTCAGACTGAAATAGTTTGAGCCTTGGCCAAAATCAATATCGATTTCAGGTCTTTTGCACTTCAGCAAATAAACTACATGATTTAATGTAGAAATCAAAGGCACTACTTTTTCATTTATTTAAATGTTCTTTGGAAAATTCTTAAACTTTAGTCAAAATCAGTATGGATTTAGAATGTTCATTGACATTAGTCAGTTATCATTTAAGAGAAAAAACAGTGCACAGATATTTCTCCTCATTATTCTTGTATGCATTTATTATTTTTGCATTGCCATGGTATCAAAATCAATAAAATACAAAACTGAAATGAAACTCCTTCATCCAGAACCAAAATACCTGCTCAGCATTTTAATACTAAAGTATTTCTGTTAAATTGCAACAGATTCTTACTGGCATGCTCAGAATGTGGCATTCTTGGTGGTAAAGAGTGAAATTATTTCATATTTATTGTAGTATTGAAGAAATTACTCTCAGGCTCTTCTTTACCATTGCATACATGCTAATTAGTAAAATCAGTGAACATATGCATCAATGACAACTGATTTTTGTAAAATAATTTGACCCCCTGTGGAAATCTTAATTTGAAAAATCAAATTTACATGCATAGGTAATCCTTATAAGATATAGCTAATAGAATTCATTTTTATTAAGTACCACATGGTAATACTTTAATTTCCTTAGATCATTTATGTTCCTATGATGCACAATTAAGATATTGAATAGCTATTTATTTACCTTTAAATATAGACTTATTTTGTTTACATGACTGTGTTCTACTGCTTTATAGTCTGATCCTGTGTGTTGCTGAAAAGTTTTAAAAGTAAAATAACTCTGCCGTGCAAAGGCTGTGACCCCCATGACAGCAGTTATTGTATCATCATTCTGAGAAAATGGAACAGCAGTGAAATGAGACATCACTTTCTCTGAGTGAGTTCAGAGACTTTCATACATTCCACTATAAATTACCTTTTCTAATTCAAAAGTGAAAATTCACTACTGAATTAAAACATTACAATCCTTGCCTGAGAAAAAGGCTAAGTGAATGATCCATGCAGAAGTATTAGTCACAGACTGGTTCATCTCTGGAGTCCAGATCTACAACACTCTGTCGTGATCGGACTTGGAAATTACAGGTCCTAAAAACTCATTGTCATGTAAACCTGGATATGCCCAAATGATGTGTGCCTTTATTCTCAAAATTTCTTGGGCTCCTAGGACCTAAACATTGCTCAGACTACTTCAGTGTATCAGGACCTTGCACCTTAATTCCAGCTGAATGTATAAAGTTACCCTATTTACTATCAGTGTTTTATCCAGTGGAAAATTAGAGACAAGCTTTTGTATCAGATTTCTTAAGATGCAAAAATAAAGGCCACTTTTATTATAAAAGAAAGTCAGAAGAAAACTTTAGTGAAAGGTCCTAACTCCTCCCTTTGTCTATGGTGGACAGAATGCAATGGGCCACAGCTGGACAGCAGTGGGGAGCCCAGTGGCAGTGACCGGCAGTGTTGGCAGTGCCTGTGGGAACCTGACAAACACATCCTTACAAGTAATGAGTGATTTGACATAATTATTTATTTTATAATTTTGTCCTGAGGTATCACACTAGGGTTTATAGGATTTCTGGTAAACATCTTGCAGCAAATCTGACTAAACATGTGTGTAGAAATATTTGTGCTAGAAAATCAAAGTGTTAGGGAGTAAAATAAATGATTAATGTCATATCGATGTTTGTCTTGTCTCATACACTTCTTTTCTTTTAAGAAGGAGCATGGTCCTTCTGATATTATTCCATAGGAAAAGAATAAAATAAATGATTTCCATTATAAAACAAATTTCTATTGAAATACACTTTAACGACTCCAAACGAAATTAATCTTAACTTGAACTGTGACTTAGGAAGTTATGAGGGAGATATATTCCTTAGTCAAGTTGTAATGATAAAGATTTTGAGTTTTTAGCTCTGAAAATCAAGAACCTGTATTTTGCTGTTGCTATATTTTAGATATATCTCAACTGCAACTATCTAAAGACTTTTAAAAAATTGTAGTTCCTGCGATTCGCAATCTTGGGTCACATGAAAACCGGTGTAATTCAAGACATTTTGTACAAAACTTTTAGGCTTTTTTGATGTGCTTGGAACTGCATGAGTCTGGGATTCTTTCAGATTCTGAGTTTAATTATGCTGAATTCGGGAGATTGTCTTTTGTCAAGTGTGAGAGTATATTAAAGACAAGAGGTCATAACAAAACTAACAAAGTGTAACAAAGCTAGAACTAGATCAGAACTGAAAAAATATATACAGATCAGACCTCTGTAGTTCAATCATGGGTGCATGGTACAGTGACCACTCTCGCCATTTCAGCAATGGCTATCCCTCTGGCATAGTTTTTCTGGAATTCCCAAGCCATGGGTACACACCTTTTATGGGACACCCTGCAGGTCTGAATTTTCAGTTTCTTCTCAGCACGCTATTGGTGTCAGGGGCATCCCCACTGATGGGTGCATTCTCAGTTCACAGGTAAGATGACTGTGGGTCAAAGTTCACACCAAAATCTCTCCAATAAAAGGGCTTACTCCCTTTTAAATTCAGGCAGAACAATGCCAGCCCACCAGTATTTCAAGGCTGCAGGACTTTGGTCAGGACCAAGGTGCACATTAACAGGTGACCTGGTGCTCAGCCTGTTCATAGCGTTCCCTGAGTAGCAATGCACCCATTAGCAGGGCTTCTGCAGGATAGGCCTCCAAAGCGTTAAATGCCTACGGTGTGTGTCTGCAGTGGAGATGTCTATGCTGTGGGTTTGCCCTGTGCCTACTGCTTTGTCTGGATTTTTT
Source organism: Tinamus guttatus (assembly GCF_059628265.1). Classification (NCBI taxonomy): domain Eukaryota; kingdom Metazoa; phylum Chordata; class Aves; order Tinamiformes; family Tinamidae; genus Tinamus; species Tinamus guttatus. The sequence goes on from NW_028288592.1 coordinate 5,838,048, forward strand.
GATCATGAAGTTATGCCTCCAGGCTGCAGCAATCCCAGAGTCTGGTGGCACCAGCTGTGGAGCACTCAGGATTTGTTGCCTCTCGGGAGCTGCTAAAGTAAATTTCACTTCTGTGGGCTGCACCACACAGAGCCCCATGCTTGCCTATGTGGTGCTTGTTGACTTCGACAGCTCATATATTTTGTCCGAAAACTTTGATACTTTTTGCTTTCAATCACTGATTAATCAGCACAGAGACTGGAATAAGGTAACCTTAAGTATATAAACATGTATCCAGATAAAAGTACAATCAAAAATAAAGATAGATATCAAACCTGAAATTATTATTCTGGATTGAGAGCCCTTGCTCCAAGTATTACTCAAAATTAAGTCCTCTGAATTCATAAATGTATTTTATCATCACAATGTTGTGCTAGAATATTAGATCATTGGATTAATGTACTACTGCAAAGTTGGATGTTGGTCCCAATTAACAAGTAGATTTATACTATCTTCTTAATGAGATTTAATGGCAATTTAACCAGACTTAATTAAACTTTGGCTTATAAATCATTTTATTGAAAAGTGCATTGAAATTTTCTGAGTTTTATGGCTTTTTAATTAAAATAAATTAAGCCAGCTTGTGGTTCAATTACTACAAACTTCCCCCTGTATTTCCAAACTATTGTCCAATATTCTAGTCAAATAATTTAGACATAGCTTAATGGAAGTCATTGGATTAAAACCTCAGACCATAAAAATCTTGTCTTTTAGCTACCCTTTGACATTTAACCAAGTGACGTTAAAAAAAAAAATAAAAAAACACCACACTGACTTAAGCTGAGTTAACTTTTGCTATAAAGATCAGTATAACAACATAGTTAATGGGGAATGTGAACTTTTGATTGTCTCTGTGTTGGTGGGCCTATATAGGTGGATATATAAAGGCAAAAAAAATGCATAATTATAAGTTGTTTTATATGAAAAAGCATTTACATTCAATGCACATCACTTCCAGCTTTAGCCAATTCATTTTATTTGCATGCATGTGCTGGCATGTGCAATTATATTACACAACTCAATGAAGCTCAAAGTCTGTTATCATCTTTAATTTCTACCTACAATCCTAATAATATATCATATAACACTTTTTAATGTTTTATTTTAATTAGCAATTTTCAAGTTATAAGGTGTTAGAGAATTAGAATGATCATCTCCATGCACTTTAGGAGAAAAAGAAAAAAAAAAAGTCAATATTCTTGTGCCAGTGTAATTTTGATATTTTAAATCTGGGAGCAATTTTGTCTCCTGTTTTGGCAGATGCATTGTCTCAGTAGTGTTACTGGATAAGTTTTAGTTCAGCTACTGAACAGTCAGTCTTTCTCCTGGTCTAAACCCAAACAAGCATTTCTAGATAAGCATTAATTTGAATTTTGAGATTCTAATGATTGAACAGAGTAAGCGTAGCAGTAAAATTATCTACTTCCCTCGGTTTATCTGTCTTTCCCTTAACATAATAATGCTGAAGTCTTGGTCTAGAGCTTCTTAACTTTGTACAGACAAACATCATCCAGTTAGTTAGTGAACATCATCCATTTAATTAACTCTACCTTTATTGCAAAATTTTACAAATAATCCTCCTTTTGTTTTCATAGTCACAGAGGAATAGCAACTATAGCTGTTTCATCTAATAATTTTTGTTTTCTTTTCCTGAAGAATTATATGAGGGTTTGAAAACGCTACTGCCCAATCTTGTGAGATTTTTTAGCTTTAATATCTGATCTTTTTCCTTTCAGTATTAATGAATATAAAATATTTTCCTTTTCCCAGGAGAATATAATGGAAGTTATGAGAAATCAAGAGTTTTTACTACTACCAGCTGAAGAACTCCATAAACTTCTGGCTAGTGATGATGTCAATGTTCCTGATGAAGAAACAATTTTCCATGCCTTAATGATGTGGGTGAAGTATGATATGCAGAGGCGATGCAGTGACCTAAGTATGCTACTTGCTTATATTAGATTACCACTGCTTCCACCACAGGTAATTTACTCTGTTTTTGGTTGTTTGTATCTTAATAAAATGAATATAATCCCTGTTATGGTAAAATTCACATGACTGCTGGGTACTCTGGATATTTAAAAACAAATTATCACCTCATTCAGAGTGACTTCAATAAATTTGAGGATTAGGGAAAGAGACTCCCAACAAGAAGTTTGATTTTGAACTTGAAAAGGTGCAAAGGCATATGCCATGACATGATAAGAAGGTTAGACTGAATAGTTCTGATGAACTGAATTATAATAGATGCTAGGTTGAATATGAACCAACCGTGCAACTAAAGAATACTGCATATTAATCCACACTAGGAAAAACTTGGTCAGCAGACTGAATGGAATAACTATTCCTGTAATACCCTGTGCCGCTGAGGCTACAATTGGAATAATATTTCCAGTCTTGGAACCCCCACAATGCAAGAAGGACACAGAGAAACTGGACAGGGTCCAGTGAAGGGCTATCAGCATGGTCAGAGATCAAAAGTATGAAACTTGTATTTTGGTGAGGTAGGGACAAAAAGCGGCCTGTAGAGAGATCTACTAGCAGCTTAAGAATACTTGAATGATAGGAGAATAGTGGAAACAATTATTTTTAGGAGCAGTACACAATATAAGAAGGAGTAAAAGCCTCAAGCTTTTAGTATAGGTGGTTTAGTTTGGATATTAGGAGAGAAAAAAATCACTCAGAAGGCAGTGTAGCACGTTAATTAGGAGCATTCATTACTTGGTTAGAAAAGGCTTGGGATTACCACATCTAGTATCGGCATTAGCTCTAATTTGAGTGGGAGGTGGAAGTTGAACCAGGTGACCTCCACAGGTCCTTTGGAGATCCCTTCTTATCAACATTTCTATATCATATGATGGAGACTTCAGCTTCTTCCTTTTTAAAGAGTTGTAAATAGCATTTTCTTTTTTTTCTGTGTAGTACCTATAAATAACCATTCTTCTGGTAGACAGCATTAAATGAAGTTAGATGACTATTGTTTATGGGAAAGATCACAGCATTGAGAATTAGTCAGTGACTAGTAATAATGCTAATGCTGCAGTAGTGCTCAGAAAGTATTTTAAAAATATTTTCAAATTAAAGTCAAGATGTAATTAAACTCTCAAAAGGAAGTTATTGAGAATAGAAAGTTGATCTTAAAAATATTATTATCAAGAGGTGATTTCTTCCCTACTAAGGTTTATGTTTAAGTGTAAATCAAATAAAACATTCCATCATTTTAATTGAACTGAAAATTAACTGAAAAACTCTCTGAAGTGGGGTCAAAATAAAAAAGACTCCAGAAGAAAAAGACTTCAGAAGAAAAAAGATTTTGGTTCCTTTCTTTTAAATCCATAAAAAAAATCATAAACTGCAAAAGTAATTAACAGATGGGATCTGAAAGTGAATGTTTGAATTTATAGATTTTGTTCTTACTACACCTAATTTTCACTTTCAAGATGTAGTTATGATACTGACACTGTTGTTAGTCTTCAAGTCATATGATATCACAATATAATTCAGAATTCAGTGGAAGAATTTAGGACCAACCAACCAACACTAATATATAAAAGGAAAGTATCATGAAGCTGAAGTTGAAACGATAGATGCTACAATGTTGCCATAAAGTTTAGCTTAATTTAGTTTAATTTGCTCCTTTGATTTGTTTGAAACTGTCTGCTAAATAAAATAAGACATTGCCTATTTTTTCATTCAAATCAACTAGAAAGACTAGTGGCTTGATAAGGATAATATTTGTGTTTTAATAGACAAGATTTAATTATTTTTATAATAGCTGTTGAAAATCTATGTGTAAACAGATCCTTTGAGGTCCAGCCAGAACAGCTAAACATGTTATCACCTGGCTCCCAACTGCCTGTCATGACACATGATGACTAACTTCTTCACTGGTCTGGGAGCAGAAAGGATCATCTGAGTCACCCCTAATCTTATGTAGGCAAAAATCTGGTAGAATATCTCCATCACAGGTGGATCTATCTCCACTTCCTGTTGAAGCTAAAGTGGTTGTCTTTGGCTTTGAGAATTTCCATTTTTGTTTCTACTGGTTTTCTGTTTGTCAGTAAGTTCCAGCAAGAACAGATAATAACCTTGGAGCGATATGGAGAAACTGGAGAGGATCCGGTGAGGGGCAATATCTTGAATTCATTTCCAATATTTATGCGCTTGCTGACAACGTGTTTAAGCATCATGTGAACTTACATTTTGGGGTTTCTGTACTCTTTCAGTCAACATGAAGTCTGAGTTCCTCTAAACCCTAAGCACCTGGTCACGTAACCAGAGCAAATCTTGTTACCTCTGAAAGTACTTGACACAAAGGTGCCCTTGAGTGCTGCAGTCATGAGAGAAGCATATAAATATGATGTTTACCATTTGTTGTTTATATTAATATATTTTAACTATGGCATTATAAGTAAAAATGTTTTGCTTTAGAATTAGTGTGGACTGAAAACTTACATCCTTTTAGTCACTGTGGACCAGAATATTAAACCCAAAGCTAAATCTATATACAAATAAGGCAAATAAATGGTATAGATGAGTTTTTTTTATCTATAGAACTGAATTTTCTTCATCTTTATGCACCAAAGCAGATTTCCTGTGTTTGAATGTCTCATGCCCTTCCTACTCAAGCTGTACGTTGAAACATGCTCTGACAAGTCAGCAGCATGTTTGGACCTCTGCGTATTTCTGTTTACTAGCACCTGTGTTAGCTGATTTACTAGGATGAAAGACTTGATTGCTTTTGCTGTCTGTACACACATAAAGACACAATGGGAAGTACCTGTTAATATGGAGGCTACAGCATGAAGTTAGAATCTATTCACTTTCTCTTGAAAAACAAAACAAAACAAAAACAAAAACACAGTTTTCTTGGTGTTTCTTCTAACATTATGAGGAAGTGCTAATGGGTTGCATCACAGAATGGTTAAGGTTGGAAGGGACCCCTAGAGATCATCTAGTCCCACCCCCCTGCTCCAGCAGGGACACCTAGAGCATGTGGCAAAGGGTGGCATCCAGGAGGGTGTTGAAGACCTCCAGAGGAGACTCCACAACTTCTCTGAGCAGCCTGTTCTAGGTCTCGGTCACCCTCATAGGAAAGAAGTTCTTCCTCACATGGAGATGGAACTTCCTATGTTTAACCCATTAACCCTTGTCCTGTCACTGGCCACCACAGAGAAGAGTTTGGCCTCATCCTCCCTACATTCACCCCTCAGGTACTTGTACATATTGATCAGATCTCTTCTCAATCTCCTCTCCTCTCCTCTCCTCTCCTCTCCGCTAAACAGGCCCAGATACACATCATACTGAGTGCATAGAATTGAATGACTAGTAAAAAATGAGGATAATAAAGATATGTTTTTATGGTTGAAATGCAAAGACATTCATGCTCAAAGATTACAGAAATTTACTTGTGAAAATAGTTAAGATAAAGGTAACTTACACTGCACCAGTATGTTCTGTTTATAATGGCTGGTTTTGTACCTGCTTGTAATATTGGATTATTGTTCAAGAAAGAAAGCTAAAAAATAGCATATGATAAAGTATAGATATTACTATTTTCCTCTTTGCAACACTTTTAATAAGACCACTTTCAAAGGCTTGCAAATGCCATCGAGGGAATAATTCATAGTGTCAGAGCATTAAAGGCATCAGTAGAATAATTCATTGTGTCTGCGTATTGAAGACACTATGGATCAGATCTAGTATAGCAAATGATGCCCAAGGCAGAAACAATCCAGTGCTTAAGTACTTAAATAACCTGTAAAGCCACTCATAAGAAAGTAACCTGATCCACCTGGCTTTGGTGCTTATTGCAATTGTGATATTATAGGGAACCTGCAGAATGCACACATTATATCTGACAGTATATGATTTTGTGTTTAATAATTTGCATGTAACACCTCAGTAGAAGTCCTTTAAATCCTAGCTTGAATAATTGCCACTGTTAGGCAACTGTGTAAATTCTTTCCACAGCTCACCTGGCATTTAGAAAAGAGATACCAATTATATGGTCATAGGTATACTGAGGTTCATTCAGTTCTGACCTTTTTAATATATATTGGATTAGAAAAAAACAATGGAGGAGCCTTTGTTCAACAAAAATCCGGGATGTTGCTATATTTCAAGCAATCCCTAACTTCTCTCTCTAGGCAATGTGACTGATTATACAAAGTGAAGTAATTCACATTTCAGCTCTCTAACCAGCTTATGCTATTAAAGAAGTCGAACTGATACGAATTTATATCTGACTAGAGTTGTAGTTTTTTTAGAGTACTTCTTGCCTCACAGTCTGCTATGGACCAGTATGGACCAGATAGCTCAGTATGTTCTACCAATCTCATCTACAACACATTTGTGAAGTTCTGTCAGTATTTTCTTGATGAAATGGATGGCACAAAGTTATGACTTGCACTTGAAAGTACTAAAGGTGTGATTCAAATTCATATCCACATATACATTTAGGCTTCTCCATGTCAGCCACTTTCCTAAGCTTCTACCAGGCAGTTAAGCTCAGGGATTAGTGCAGTTTCCAGCACAGAGGAGCCTGGTGCTATTTGAGAGGTGCCCTGGGTTATCATGCTGCCTGGTTCCCAGATGTTTGTTTTCATACAACTGGATTAAACATGTGTTTAAGCTAGATTAAACAATGTTGACCTGTATCAAAATAATATGAATTTAGGAGTGCTAGTAAGTATGACAAGATGACTATTTCTCTCACTATTGAGAAATCTGTTTTCTGAAGCATCCATTTTGTCCTTTTTACTTCTTATTGACAAAAAAGAACATGCATCATGTTCAGATGACAGAGCTAGCTTCAGATCAGTGAAGAAAAAAAAATGTACCTTTTTTCATGTATTACCTAACATTTAAAGACATTTTTACATAACCTAGAAATAATTAAAATAATAAAAAATGTGTGACAGTGTTCTCTGCAAGAAAAGATTTCTTTTGGTTTGAGGAGGCGTGTCTTGCCTTCTTGGCTATATCTTTAAAGGGTCACATTATTTAGAGTCATTATTTGGCACCTTTGTATCTTTGCTGTCCTAGGGATTGTTAGTCACTGTGTTGATTAGATGCAATTGTTGCAAAAATTGCTCTCTGCATGTGCTTATTCTACTATCCTCATTGGCAACATACTTTTAATTCCTTTCAGCAATTTTTCACTGATTAGGATACCAGCATAATAAAATTCACATCTGAAAAACATGCATATTCAATGAAACTAGTCCAGGTAAATGCAGTGGAAGTGAAGCTAATCACAATGGTGTAACCGATGTTATCTTCCAGTTCAAACTCTGATTTGTACTCATTTTTTAACACACAAATAGACCAACAATAGAACACCACGAGGGCTTACATAGCTCTCAGTAGTGAAAATGAGGCAAAACTCTCAACAAAGCTCCAGTGTCATTTAGGCAGCTACATAATATGCTAAGGCTTGCCAAAATGCTTAACATCCAGCTGCTCATGGTAATTTTAATGAAAACAGTTGAGTGCAAAGCACTTTTGAAAGTCTTTCACTGTATGTTCTTTTTTATGTTCCTAAAAGGAGTTGACCACTTTTAGAAATACGGATTCAAGTACCTTGTCAGATATCTATCTTAGATATTCTCTTAGAGCTGCTCTTGCTCTGTTTTCATTTATAAAGGCAGAAGATGGTATCAGTGGACTTGGACTGCACTGTTTATCACAAACAGTGTTGTTTTATTCTCTAGTTGTATATTTTGCTTATGAGTGGCAATAATTGTAAAAATCAAGAAGCTCTGGATTTTAAAATTGTTTTGTGTGTAGTTTATCACACACTAGTGGGCTATGTTTTGTCCTAGATAGGGTAAGGAAGAAACTGGGAAGAAAAAAAATGTATCACAGGAATAAAACAAACCACAGACTTCATTTTTTTTTTTTCAAGATCTAAGCATTGGGTAACAATATTTTCCATATGGGCCACAGGAAACCAGCAAACCATGAAGACTTTAAAATCCATCAGTGGAGCAGATTCTCGCTGCCCGTTCAGGAGCTATGATGTAGCTCCTGTATGGTGGACACACCATGAAGTCCCTGAAGCCCAAGGCACAGCCTACCCTGTGAAGATAATGAATACCCTGAAACCAGAGCTCCCTGGGTCCAAGTCCTTTGAAGTTAGACATATGAGATGTCTAAGTCTACCTATTTATGGTTTAGCACTTCTATGCCTATTTAACACAGGTAAATTTATTTTCCACTCATATTGTTTTACATAGTTCAGTGTGGAGGCACTTAAGCTCGTTTAAGATTAACTAGCATGACAGAAAATACAATGTAGTGCTGGTTTCTTTAGACTTTCTTCTCCCTTGAGTGTAGCTCTAGAATTTTTCTTATCTCTTAAGTAGTACTTTAACATTACTGCAAAATGTGCATAGAATTAACGTATTATGTAGTTTTTTTTTTTTAATTATTATTATTATTCCTCCATCAGAGAGGGAAAAAACGTCACTCTAGGAGAGATTCGTCTCACCTAACTTTATATATTTAGAATAAAAATGTCTAACATTTGAGATGATAGGCAATTATTTCAGGAAGAAAATTAGCATGATGCAAAGGAAGTTCCTTTTCTCTTTTTATGACATCCTAGGACGATAAGGTCAAATATAGAATTCTGGATCTGTATCGTTGATTACAAAGAAAGCTTGCACTTGGGTTTTGTACTTCTTATTTGTGGCCACTAATTCTGCTCATTCTTATGGGAAGTTCATACAAGTTAATCATCCTTTCTTTGAATGAATCACTGATGCAAATATTGATACAAAATTTGATCAAAAGAACTTGATCTCGTAAAAACAGCATTTTGATCTTAGCAAGCTACTTTTATCTTTATAAATGGAGGGGGAAAGTAAAAATAATAAGCCAACTTAAATACAGAAGTAGTCTTAACTCTAAAAAATTCTAGGATACAGTTTTAACCATTCTGACATTGAGGGCTGGATTTTTGGGAGAGTTGAGTGTGTCTTAAATGCATTTCATGTAATTTCATGTGTACAGATTTCTGCAGAGAGCTTTAAAGAAATATTGTGCACAACTAAGAGAACTTCTGTTAATAGCAATTAGATTTTAAATATATAAAAAATACCTGGATTTGTAAAATCACTGTAAAAGGTCACCACTGAAGGCAGATGTTGTTTCATCAGATTAGAGGGGGGGAAAAAGGCAATTCCTATTTTTCAAATTTGAAAAACATTTGAATCAGTGATACATAGGGATGACAAATAAATTAGAACTATTTTCAAAGATATACCCAGCTGTACAATTTAGATCAAGGAAAGTCAGTGTGTGCCAAAAAAGTGGACATATTCATGAAGTTACAACTAAAGTTTGAACAGTGTGATAAAAGATAATGGGGGACCACTTCTACAAAATAATATTGAAGATTTTAATAAATGGGGTCATTAAATGATAATCTTTTGGGAAGTGTTAATGTTGTGAAAATGGTTTCATCACGACAGTTTAATTACCCATCACAGATGCTACCAATGAGTATTCCCATCCCCGTGCTTAGTTTACTTAATAGAGTGGGGAAAAATAATTGGTTTCTTCATTTTTATACCATAAATGCAAACCCCCAATGGTAAGTTAAAGAAAACAAACTTCAGCTCTGTTATATTTAGTCCACTCTACACTGCTGTGGGTGACAGGGAGGACTCAAGTTTGTAACTAACTGAAATGTAGAAAGCCAGATGAATATCTCCTCTGAATATGAAATTATTTCTAATGTGTGAAGAAACAAGCTGAAATTAAAAATCAATTAAACATTAAACTCACTTCAAGTGCCAGAGACTGTAATCAAGAAAAAAAAAAAAAAAAAAAAAAACAGCCTGGTAGATGTTAGAATTCAGTTCTTAGTCACACAGTTAGACTGTTTGCAAAATATTATCTAATCATGTTGTTTGTAATGTATTATCACCTGCTTACAAACACAAATCACAGAATTACAACCTCATGAAAGTGTGCTGTCTAGCAAATAAATCTTAATGTAGGTTTCTAATGATTTGTCATATATTTCAAGGAAGAACTAGTTCAGGTTTTCTAAAGATCTTTAAGTTTTCATCTCTTCCTTCTAAGGGGGAAATATCCTCTCTCTGAATAAAGAAATTTGGGAGATTTTGTATAATCTCTTTGTCAGTCTCTTGGAGAGCAGCAATATATTATAAATAATGAGCAACAAAGACATGGACTTTCATATATTCAAACTGTGACTCTAAAGAAATTAATTAAATGTAAATAAGAAAAAAAGAATTCCAGCCAGACTGTGAATGTTCACTGAAGTAAACAATAGAAAACAAAATAAAATGAAATATACTAAACTGTAGGGAAAAAAAAATCACTGCAAATATTTTTTCATGATTTGATTTCTAAGACAGTATATTAAAATATTTTTCCTTCAAGTTCAGAAAGAAAAGCTAGATATAAACCTTAATTTCAGTCAAATGAGTAACAGAGATAATTATTTTTCAGCTGCACAATTTATTCCACTTCTAGCAAAACAAAAGGGTCTTTAACATTGCTAAAGTTCAATGGGATAATATGGGATTTAGAAATAGGCTTTACACTTTAGCTGCATACATAATCAATTTTTGAGCTTGTGATCTTTCCATTTAAAAGTCCAGAAAATATAATAACTTTTATATTTTTAAAAAAGACTAAAAAGAGTCAGTAGGAGAATTTTTAAGTGTTTTAATCTACTTCAGTTAAAATCTATTTGCATATCAAGGTCTGGATGAAGAATGACTTTATTGACATATCTTCAAAGTGCAAAATTTAAAAATTGTGGTTTATAAAAAAATAGTAGAATATATTGCTATGAAATTCATAGCTATATAATACCTGAAGTTGGCATCTTGTGCCATGCACACTTGAGTTGGTTATCTAAAAAGTTGCCCCAACTTTCTAATGAACAAAATCTGACTCGTAAAAAGTTTTAATTTATAAATTTCAAATATTATTTCAAGTGGGTTATTTGCTAGATCATAAGAAGCATCACATTTCACTTTTCTGGCTAATTTTGACAAGATTTATAGTTATATAAAAGGATAGTTTTTCTGAAACCTATTATTCCTAACTTAATCCTTCTTAGTGAGATTAGCATTTAAATTATCTTCCATAACTTTAATTTAAGCCTTTAACAATGGCTGATGAATGCGATGCCTACATGAAACGTCTTGTTCATATCAGCCATCATTTAAATCCTAGAGGAAAGACATAGATATATTCTAGGTGCAATCCTAATTGAAGCATGATCAAACATATTCACACAGAGATAGACATTTAATATGCTCTTAATTGTATTAACTCAGTATCCTGTTGTTTTTATCTATAAACTTTAATGTAGGTGAAAATATTGAAGTCTGATGTCAAGCTGTTCTTGGAAAAAAAAGAAAAAGAAATAAGAAAGCTATTTACAGTTCATTGCAGAATTGTTTAAAAAATACGTTGTCTCCAAGGTAACGAGCTCAATCACCCTATGGAAACTACAACTTCAGTGGCAACTACCAACCTGTTACTAGTTGCAGAATCTGTGTTCAGAGCAGTCAGAGAGAGGCATTTTTAAAGAAAAATATTAGGAAAATGGACTATTTCATCCAAATCTTAAGCTGAAATTTGAGAAACTAATTCATTGTATTTTTATCTAAGCAGTTCGAGATTTATTAAACATGAATAAAAATTTAAAGAAATTGTTGAACATAGCCTTCTATGATGAAATGACCGGCTGGATAGACGAGGGGAGAGCGGTGGATGTCGTCTATCTCGACTTCACCAAGGCTTTTGACACCGTCCCTCACAACATCCTCCTGGGCAAGCTCCGGAAGTGTGGGATAGATGAGTGCACAGTGAGATGGATTAGGAACTGGCTGGATGGCAGGGCTCAGAGAGTGGTGATCAGCGGTGCAGAGTCTAGTTGGAGGCCTGTGGCTAGTGGGGTCCCCCAGGGGTCAGTCCTTGGTCCAGTCCTGTTCAATTTATTCATCAATGACCTGGATGAAGGCACAGAGTGCTCCCTCAGCAAGTTTGCTGATGATACCAAACTGGGAGGAGTAGCTGATACCCCAGAGGGCTGTGCTGCCATCCAGAGGGACCTGGACAGACTGGACAACTGGGCGGTGAAAAACCTCATGCAATTCAACAAGGCCAAGTGCAAGGTCCTACACCTGGGGAGGAATAACCCCAGACACCAGTACAGGCTGGGGACCGACCTTGTGGAGAGCAGCTCTGCAGAGAAAGACCTGGGTGTCATGGTGGACGACAAGTTGACCATGAGGCAGCAGTGTGCCCTCGTGGCCAAGAAGGCCAATGGGATCCTGGGCTGCATTAAGAAGAGCGTCTCCAGCAGGTCGAGGGAGGTGATCCTGCCCCTCTACTCAGCCCTGGTGAGGCCGCATCTGGAGTACTGTGTCCAGTTCTGGGCTCCACAGTACAAGAGGGATGTGGAGCTGCTGGAGAGAGTCCAGCGCAGGGCTACAAGGATGATCAGGGGCCTGGAACATCTGCCCTATGAGGAGAGGCTGAGGGAGCTGGGCCTGTTCAGCCTGGAGAAGAGAAGGCTGAGAGGGGATCTAATCAGTGTATATAAATACCTCAAGGGAGGGAGTGCAGAGGACGGTCATGGTCTCTTTTCAGTGGTGGCCACTGATAGGACTAGAGGAAATGGCCGGAAACTGAAACATCAAAAATTCCATAGGAACTTAAGGAAAAATTTCTTAACAGTGAGGGTGACAGAGCACTGGAACAGGCTGCCCAGAGAGGTTGTGGAGTCTCCTTCTCTGGAGATCTTCAAAACCCGCTTGGATGCAGTCCTGCGCCACGTGCTTTAGGTGTCCCTGCGTATGCAGGGGGGTTGGACTAGATGATCTCTAGAGGTCCCTTCCAACCCTAAGCATTCTATGATTCTATGATTCTATGAATTCCTTTTCACAACAGGAAGTATTGTATTCAACAGAAGTAATTCAAATTATTGGTCTTATGAAAAAAATAGTAGCATTTCATGTGAAGCTTTATTCTCTTTCATATTTGTGGTGCAGCATAGTCAGAAATTGCTTGAAATAAATATATAAGGTTTTCATCGGAATAATGATGAATGAAATCAAAATCTGCAGTAATAATAGAATATACAGATACTAACTGAAGATGTCTTATAGGTAGAAAATAAAAAACATCAATTTATTCCTTTCACTGAATTATAGAACTCAAATATCAAAGAAATGGTGTAGGAATAATGAATTCCTCTTCTGCTGTCAACTTTAGACTGATAGAAAACTCTTCTAATGGGTGCTTCTTCCATAGGCACAACTGTGTTTCCTATCAACTGGAGTAGCATAAGCATGGTAAGGCTTTGAAAAAGGACTTAGATCTTATTTTAAAGATAAAGTTTTAAAACTGTATTTGTATATTTTCTAGGAATTCAAATAAACTGCATATTTGCTTTTCTTTGTTACCTGCACAAAATGCAAACATGACCTTACCCTTAGAAGTGTCTATTACTTTCTAGTGACTGTGTTTCTGAGGTCACTGACAGTAAGTAAATGTTACAAACATGTACATGGAAACACACAAATAAAAGGACAACATTGTCCGATGTAATATTTCTTTTTAACACCATTGTGTATGCAAACTTTGTGTCATTTTAACTTCAGATTTTTGTTTCATATGGTAATATGTTCCTCTGATTCAAGGTTGTCAAGAGACTTCAGATATATTTTGGCTCGAGGATGGGGCTTGTAGACTTTCTTAAACAATATATTCCACAAAAATCCACATTTCACTTACAGTAAAAGCTTTCAAGGCTTTTAAGCTTTTTGTTCTTGTATTGTAATTATTAAAACTATTAAGATAAGGCTAATCCTATGTTCCACATAATGATGGCATGTAGGTTTCTGAGGGCACAGGACTTTCTAGTCTTTTTTTAGAGGCACAAATGAACAAGAAAATGCACCTAGCTACTGGGTTATCTTTTAGTGAATTGGAATTTGCTTTCTGCCTACCATCAATTGACATATTGGAATTCACAATCCTGCATGGAGGAAGCGGGACAAGTTCAAGAGAGCTAACTTCGACCTCTTCAGTTTGCTCCTTGGAGGAATTCCCTGGGCCAGGGTCTTGAAGGAAAGAGGGTTCAGGAGAGTTGGCTAATATTCAGACACCGCTTTCTCCAAGCTCAGGATCAGTGCATTCCTACAGGAAAGAAGTCAAGCAAGGAGGGCAGGAGACCTGCGTGGATGAGTAAGGAGCTGTTGCATAAACTTAATGAGAAAAAGAGTGCATACATTAGGTGGAAGAAGGGCCAGGCCACATGGGAAGAATATAGGAACATTGTCAGAGAACGCAGGGATGCAATGAGGAAGGGCAAGGCCCGTCTGGAATTAGAGTTAGCGAGAGATGTCAGGGACAACAGGAAGGGCTTCCATAAATACATCAGTAGCAAGAAGAAGACTAGGGAAAATGTTAGTCCGCTGCTGAATGGGGAGGGTGCCTTGGTGCTAGAGGATGCAGAGTTACCAAATGCTTTCTTTGCTTCTGTCTTTACCTCTAAGGCCAGGTAAGTCGTGTTTGATGAACCTGATTGATAGCCTTCTATGATGATGTGACTGGCTGGCTGGGTGATGGGAGAGACGTGGATGTTGTCCACTTTGATTTCAGCAAGACTTTCGACACCATATCTCATAACATCCTCACAGGAAAGTTCCGGACGTGTGGACTGGATGAATGGACAGTGAAGTGGATTGAGAACTGGCTGGATGGCAGAGCCCAGAGGGTGGTCATAAATGGGGCTGAGTCTAGTTGGATGTCTGTGGCCAGTGGTATCCCACAGGGGTCAGTAATGGGCCTGGTGCTGCTCAACTTGTTCATCAATGATTTGGACATGGGCACAAGAGTGCACCTTCAGCAAGTTTGCAGATGATACCGAACTGGGAGGAGTGGACAACACTCCCAAGGGCATTCAGAGACTTAGACAGGTTGGAGAGTTGTGCAGAGATGAACCTCATGAGGTTCAACAAGGACAAATGCAGGGTCCTGCACCTGGGAAGGAATAACCCTAGGCACCAAGACAGATTAGGGTTTGACCTGCTGGAAAGCAGCTCTGCAGAGAGGGATTTGGGAGTCCTAGTTGACAACAGGTTAACCATGAGGCAGCAATGTGCCCTCGTGGCCAAGAAGGCCAATGGGATCCTGGCCTGCATCAGGAGGAGCGTTGCCAGTAGGCTGAGAGAGGGGATCTTGCCCCTCTACTCAGCTCTGTTGAAGCCACACATGGAGTATTGTGTGCAGTTCAGGGCTCCCCAGTACAAGAGGGATGAGGAGCTTCTAGAGAGGGTCCAGCGTAGGGCTGCAAAGATGATTAAGGGACTGGAGCATCTAATGAGAAAAGACTAAGCGAGCTGGGCCTGCTTAGCCTAGAAAAGACTGACAGGGGATCTGATCAATATGCACAAATACCTGAGGGGAGAATGTAGGGAGAATGGGGCCAAACTTTTCTCTGTGGTGGCCAGTGAGAGGACAACAGGTAATGGGTGTAAGTTGAAACATAGGAAGTTTAATCTCAATATGAGGAAGAACTTCTTTCCTGTAAGGGTGACCAAGCCCTGGAACAGGCTGCCCAGAGAGGTTGTGAAGTCTCCTTCCCTGGAGGAGACATCTTCCAAACCTGCCTAGATGCCACCCTGTGCCATGTACTCTAGGTGCCCCTGCTTGAGAAGGCGGGTTGGACCAGATGATCTCTAGAGGTCCCTTCCAGCCTTAACCATTCTGTACCATTCTGTGATTCCGTGATTCTCTGATATTTGAATATAGAAATAAATACTCTTCAGGCTATTGAGTAGTCAAAAAAAAAAAAACAAAAGTCTGGCCCAGATTAATACTCTTAAGGAAGCCAATGACATCAGGATCACTGTGACAATATGATAGTATTGCAGATCCAAGTATACGTGGCTTTAAATAACACTACCATTGATTTTTCTGTGATGTCAGAGTATCCCTACCACCTATCTCTGTTCGCTAGTGTTGCAGTGTCTTGCATGCTACTGCATACCCTTCTTTTCTTGGCAGTGGGACACTTTTGTTTGCATTGTCTCTTCCTAGAGCAGGATATGAAGAAAAAAGTGTGGGTATTCCCTTCCTGGGCAAATGGCACACTGGCTGAATTTCATCCTAGATGCCATAGGTTCAACAGAGGAGAAGGGGACCAGTCCCATGTCACAGACAATCTTACGTGTAGCATATGTGAGCTGTAACTTAATAGCATTCAGAGGAATTAGTCAAATCCCTACTGTTTACATTTAGAGAAGAGATGCAAATCACAGGGATAGAATTTGGGCTGGATTAGGTTTGTCAGAGAGCAGCAAGAATAGGACTGCTTCCCAAGGGAAAGAAACTGGGAGCTGATTGTACCCCTCTGGTGCAATGCCAGAGGATACAAAGAGGAAAAGCTGAGCTAGTCTGGGGATGAAAGAGGCTCAGTAAACACCCAGATCACCAGACAAGGCTATAGTGTCAATGCATGTCCTAAAACAGATTAGGAGGTAAGCCAGCATGGCAAAGTCCTCATCATGGACATAGACAGGCACCACATAGCTGCAACGAAGCTCAAGCATTGACCGAGGGCAAGCATCTGAGCATAAATGCAGCTGCTGAGCCAAAGGGCAGAAGCCAAAGTGACTCTTCTCATAGCCTTTTCTCATACACCTCTATTTGACAACTTAGTTGAGCTCACAGCTGTACGTGCAAAATGATACATTGTGCTGCCCCTGAGCTGACTTTAAACATGGGCAGCCTTTAGAGGTAGGAGGTGAGAGAGGAGGAGGCTGTGGTGAGAGAAGTTGCAGAGCCAGCTGACGCACTCAAATCCCTGAAGTGACTTTCATTTTTATGTTTTGAGCATCTTCTCAATATGAAATTCAGAAATGTGAAAATTGTGTGATATTCAGGGAGTGCTTTCACTACATATCAAAGTAAAACATAAGTTCCATAAAGGTTTTTTAAATCTTCAGTCTTACATTTTCTGTGCATATTGGCCATTGCCACCTGCTCTATCTAAGCAACAAAGAAAGCAGGAAAAACTTAATATTTAAAACAAAACAAAAAATACTCACCACTAACTCTAGAATATTTATTATGAATCTAACTGCATTACTAATGTTAGAATGATTCTACTAAGTAAATAAATAGCCAATTCTAGGAGATGAATGTCAGATTTGTCAGATCAGAATTTGTCAGATTAGAATAAGAAATGAGAATAATGTTTCTGAGCAACCAAAGAAAAATATGTGGGAGAAACATCAAATAAAACGTTTTCTATTGGTAATTTGCCCAAATTCCTGTCAGGAATTTTTAAATTCTATTTTATATCACTTGCCACTCATGTCAAAATAAATATTGTCAGAAAAATAGGTGTTCTAGCAACAGTTAAATACTCTGTCAAATATAAAGGAAAGAATTTTACTGAAGTTTGAAAATGAAAGAGATTTTTGAGAGAAGGTATATATTCATTACGTTTTTCAAAACAGAAAAAAAAATAGATAGTTAAAGCAGTTGGTGCACAGAAAGTAAAATCCCTCTGATACTTCCTGTTAGTGGCAAAAAAAAAATTGGTTCTGTGCTGACTTAATTATCACTAACTTTATTTTCCTAATACAGCATTTCCATACAGAATTTCCATTTTAGCAATTACTGTTTTATGCTAATTGCTTTAGTATGTATTATTATTTTATTAAGCTAATAAATTCCATTTGACTTTCAGGAAAGTAACATTATTTGAGAAAAAAATAGTAGAAACGAAAATGCAAACTTTGAATTCCTAGAGTCATCCTCTCAAGTTTGTATTTAAATAGCTAGGTGGGTGACAGAAATTCAGATTGTATACATAGAAGACTGAATGGCAAGCTAGTAAACTACTTTTAAGTACCCAAAATGAAAAATGGTGACTATTTTAGCAAATACATACCAGCAGCACCCTCCTCCTTTTGTGCTCCTTACACCTGAGTTTCCTTCTGGCAGTACTTGACTATTTTTCACTCTAGTTCTCAGATTGATTTTGCGTCACTGGGATGAAACATGTCAGCTCTCTGCAGTGTTGTGCTGAAGGTAATCCAGAAGTACAACTGAGAAAGGGCTTAGTGGATTTTTTTATCTGGGGGGAATAGGGTGTCCAAAGATACTAAATAACTAAGAATTCTTAGGATAGTGCCAGTATGAGAAGTTCAAGTAATGATTTGAAGCCATATAATTGCTGAAATGGTACTGATCGGTCTTTTGAGAACCAACAGCTCTATCAGATTCAAAGTGTTACAAAAAACAGAAATCTTCATTTAAATGTTAGATACATTTCTATCTTAATTAGGTATGTCAGTGGTATTTCATGCCGTGAAAGAGCAAGCTGAACAGAATTTGGTTTCCACAGATCCTTATTAACTGAATTTCCTGATCAAGTGCATCCTGATTAAATAAAAATATATTGATTATTTGCATACTTAGACAGCATAAGTCAGTTGGCTTGATATGACTTTTGGTTCATAAAAAAAAGTACCTTTAATTTGAACGTTTGTTATTCAACATATAGACTGACTTTTTTGTTTATTTGTTTGTTTCTGTTCACAAGAGTTAGTTCTTATAAGATTCAAAAATACAGTGTTTTTGCCCATGTCCTATCATAAGCAGGTGGTAGAAGGGAGGTATAAATATTTTTCTCGTAATTATTTTTCCCATTTCTCCACAAGTAGAAAGAAGGCATGGAATAATATGGGGATTAGAGGCATTAGCTTCGTGGTATTATCATAAGAAATATTTTTAAATTATTATTTTTTTAAGAAAATATATATATATATATATCCCATCCATCCCATTATTATTTTCCTTTTCAACAAGGATATCCAAGAAGATGGTGAGTGCCAAACATGAAGCGTACTGGCATTTAAAATGTGCCAGTTGTTTTCAATTCCCAAGAGACCTGGTTAAAACTAGAAATTTTGATACCTTGAAGCTGATGCTTTAGAAGTGTCAACTGGATTTTGCCCCTTTTGTCTAGAAAATCCACTGAACTTAATTGACTCAAATGATCCACAAGTTTTAGTGCTAATGATAATCCCAAGGAGGAGATCTCATAGCCTAACAATTTCAGGCATCAGTCTTCAAAAGGACAAAATAAATGACCAAAAAAACAACAACAATAAAAAAGTCAGAATCTCTTATTTCTTCTGCTAAAGTATATAGAGTTTCTCTGAACTTATATGAAAACTGAATGTAATAAAACACACAAACTTCCACTGTAATGCATAATCCTATATTTGGATCCATTTAAAGAGATTACTTTGCAGTTCAATAACAGAATCAAGCTTTCTGCAAAAAAAGTTTTGGCAACTATCCTGTGGATTACAAGTACCCAAATTAAAGACCAGTAGAAAATAAAATTGTCCTTCATCATAGAAACTCCATAACCATTATTAACACAAATCCTATAACTCATATACTTAACTTTTCTCATTGTCATGTATCTCTTGTGCACACTTAAAGGTGATATTGTAGTTTGCAGTATGCAAGACATGAAAAGCATTAAACATATTTGGAATTACTGCATTTTTTTCTTCCATTTCTGCTATAATTTTAATGTATACAAACAAAAAATAATATATGTCTGGAGGAGGAAAAAAATAATAATTTTCAAGCCTAAAAATGTAGACTCTGAATTGGACATTTCTACTCAGGAATGAAATTTTGGGGCTATACAAGATTAATTCATGGAAAAATCACCTTGAAGTAGTCAGCAAGGCAAATCAAATGCTGTGAGCTAATAGGAAAGAAAGCTGGGACTACTTGATTGTCTTGTTACTGTTGCTATTTCTACTAGTTTTCTTTATTACTACTAGTTCTTCTTACTACTACTAGCTTGCTAATTTCATCCTTAAAAAAAATAAGACAAAGGACCAATCTTATTTCTCTTAAAAGTTGGAAAAGAGAACTGTCGACAACATTCCATTGATGCCATATAGCATCCTCATTTGATGTCCAGAATGCTCAGAAAAAGAGATGCCTTCTGAATCTTTACAGTATTATTCTGAAAATCATTAAAAATAAGTCAGACTGTAGTATACAACAGAACATTTATTTCATTCAATAATTTCAATAAGAAACTTACTGTAGTCTCAAGAAATGGTGAAATAATTAATCTAAATGTTGCCTCATCAATATCAGCCAAATATTTATTTGCCTTCAATAAAGGAAAGATCACACACACACACACACACACACACAAAAGTTTTCTACAATGAAGTGATATGACATCATTTTTGTGTTCTATCAGCTTATGATATTGCTTTTCATCATTTTTGATCAATGGGCATGTCATTCACAGATACTGGCTGACCTAGAAAATCATGCACTTTTTAAGGATGACCTAGAATGCCAGAAACTTATTTTGGAAGCCATGAAATACCATCTCTTGCCTGAAAGAAGAACCCTGATGCAAAGCCCAAGAACAAAACCTAGAAAATCTACAGTTGGGACACTTTATGCTGTTGGAGGAATGGATAACAACAAAGGTATTGGAGCATATTTGTTACTTATGGTTATGTTTTACATTATTTTCTTTAAAATATTTTTTTTATTCCAAGGTTGTAGGGATCTAAGGCAATCAAGAAATGCTTCCAAGGCTTTTGGTCCAAATAAAATCTACTCATGTTTAAAGAGTAATTACATTAAACATTTTTAGAAAGGTGCTCAGCTCTAGTGGAATAGATTATGGATGCAGAGAAAGGATAAGTTAACTGCTCCCATGAAGGAAAAAAGTAAACAGGCTGTTGTTACATATATACTTATTATGTTCTTCCTTGAAGATCAGAACTTAAAAGTGAGAAGCTGGGCATCTCTTCTGCAAACTTGCTCTTTTTATTGGTAATTTCATGCATCTTTATTAATTCTTTATTAATCTTTATTAAGGTGTTTCTTATGCCTTGAATATTAGTTTGGTTTCACCTGTACATTTTCTTAAGGACCTTAAGAGGATAAGGCGACAAATTGAAATATGCCTATGACAGTCCAAGCAGATGTCTGCCTAAACCAGTCTTAAAAAAAAATTGCAGTGGTACCTCCAGGGAAGCTAGTCCAAAGCTTAACTTTTCTTATTGGCAGAAAATTATTTTAAAAGTTTGTTTTAAAATAGTTGACCTGACTCCTCCTTGCTGTGGCGGAAATATATTTTAATCCATTTTTCTATTAGGCTTTTATCCACTTTCTCTTTAGTCATCTTTATACCAGGATAAATCACATTCATTAAATCTTCTCTTGCATTTCATACATACTAATTATTTTTGCTTCTTCCAGTTAAGTCATGTCTTCCTTACCCAATGCACCAAACAAGATGCAGAGCTCCATGTGAGGGTTCTGCGGTGCTGATCTAATCTAAATGATTAATATGAACCCTGTTTCCATCCTGCAGTAGGGTATTTCATCCCATCACACTTTTCATCAAAAAATCATACTGTCATATCCTGTTTCACTTGTGATCACATTCTTTGTTGCAGAACAGTTGGCCATTTGTTTTAGATCCTGTATTTTTATAGGTGGTTGTTTCTGTCAAATTATAGCTCTTTGTACTTGACTGTATTTAGTAGCTCATGCAAGCAGTAATTGTTCCCAACATTACTAAAAGAGACAGAAAAATCTAACTGAAGTAAAGTTAATGATATCTACTACTTTTGTCCATTCATATTTTTCCTAGAACAACATGTATGTAGATGTATGTGTGTGTGTATGCTTTCACTCTGTTTTCCTTATGCTTATAAATCATTTGGATAAATATTCCTATGCCTCCCAAGAAACTGAAATTAATTCTGCAATTCTTTTTTCCGCTTTTTAAAGATAAAATAATATGTTTTCTCTTTACCATCTGGAATCTCATGAGCTCTCAAAAATAACAGTAGACTACTCAGACTTCCTCAATCTGCTCTTTTAACACCAAAGAAAAAGGCTTTCTAGCACCAGGCAATTAGAAAGCATGGAATTTATTGAAGTAATCTGCAACCTGTTATTTTCCCATTTTAAACTGAGTTGGTTGCCTGATTACAGGTGAACTGCTTTTGGTGTTATTTCTTCAGTAGTGACTACTTTTATAGAGGTGTGTTTACAGATCTTGTATTAGTTGCTTCACCAAAGCTGAGATTCTTTAGCCTTTTTAAGGCCCAATAAATTTATATTTGATTGTGGTTTCAATTAAGCTGAATAGAAATAGTTCTAATAAAAAATATCTGCTAGACAATCTACTAGAGCATATAATTCTGGAAATTTTTCCTTCTAGTTTCCAGCATGGTAAGAAAGTAGATAAAATAATATTTAAATTCAGTGAGGCTGGATATTGATTAGTAATATTAATTTGCAATACCTAATATAAAAGTATTTTTTACTGACCTCATACTTGAGAAACTGGTTCTCTTTTTATTAAAAAAAAAAAAAAAAAAAAAAAAAAAAGGAAGCTTTCATCACAGCCTCTTAGAAGAGCTAGAGAGAATTGGGTTTTCTTGATTGTTAAAAGCTCTATGGAAATTTATAGCCTCAAGCAGAGAATGCTGGAGAAGACCACTCCTCTATATGGATTCCCTGCAATATATAAATTGCAAAACTACCTAAAATTCTAGTTCGAAAAAGGGCTTTGAAGGTTAATCTACAGACTGCTTTACTGTTGTCTTTCACTGCATTACTACCTTAAAAAAAGTCTTTTGGCCATAAATATGAATCCTATGGCATCCACTTTAGCCTCTTGAAAAGCATAGAATGAAACAGTAAGAATCTTTTCTTTCTTAGCTTTCATTAACACGGAGGTGGACATGAGAGCACTAAATCTGAGGTTAATCTTCCCTTGACAAATGTTAAATTTCCCAACACAGAAAGTAAATCTGAAATATTAATTAATATGCTAAAACATCAGGGTTGTTTTTGCTGTTTTTGGAGTGTTTTTTTTTTTTTTTTTTCGAGAGGCATTTGTTTTTCTTTCTTGAGAATATATTTACCACAATCAGCTTTTATTTTATTTTATTTTATTTTATTTTATTTTATTTTATTTTATTTTATTTTATTTTATTTTAATGTTTTTTTCTCATGGAGAAATAGAATATGGAATAATGCATCTGAGTTTTTTTTAGCATCTTTATTCATCCTCAAGCATTCAAAACTTGCTCATGGACAATTAAATTTCATTGAAATTAACACTGAAAAAATAAGTAAAATCAACTGTTAGCACTTGGTGAGACAAACAAGTTGTCGCTTAGCATAAATTGCAACATATGCTTATTGCATAATATAGGAACCATTTATCTCATCATAGCTCTAACTTCACTGATGAAGTATAACTAATGCAGAATAAGGTGTAATCAAGAAGAAATCACATTTTGTTTTTTGGTGCTTTCATGCAAATTCAACAGGACTTTTGTGTGGAGCACTTAAAGAATAAGATTGCTCTTTAAGTGGAAACAATAGAGCAAACCGATGGAGGATTTTTTTTTTTTTTTGACTTGATTTTCTGTTCTGTTCATTATTATCATGGTCTTTTTTCTCTCATTTTCACACAGACACACAATGAATGAAGTGTATTCACATGACCCTTCTCTTCATTTTCCACTGAGGATGTTTTCTTTACTTGAACGCTAATACTTTTGATTAAAAAAAATGCTACTGAATACGGTGTTTTCCCAGTCATTCTCCAGCTAACAATGGGAAAAAAATACATCATAATTTACCCTTATTGTAAAATCCATTAATAAAAAAATAGCACTAGTTTGCTTGAGGCTAATAGTGTAATCATCTCTGCTTTCCCTAGCACAGTAGTGACATTATCATGGTGGTGGGTTTTCTTGTGGAAGCCAGAATGTGAAATTCAAAAGCAGTCTACGCAAGATGCTGTGTGAATTTCTGGTGTCTGTATTTCAAATGTGCATCAAAACTCCCTTTTTTTGTTTTAATGGATGGAAATTAGCTGTTTGTAAATATATCCAATGTTTTTTAACACAGCGAGCAAGGCAACAAACATTAGGAGCTTTAATTTAGCTATTGTAGAAATTTGTATTTTCAGACATTTTGAATGTTCTGAGAGTTATTATAGGAAGTATGCTTAATGAACAGGTATATGCAAGAGGAGTATGATGTTTAGTTAGTCATCCAATTACTTGACTCTTTCAGTTCCTAAAACATATATACATGTTTTACTAGCTGGCACAAGACATTCTGGGAAGATGAATCATAATTAAGCAATGTGATGGCATAATTGTATAGTGAGGCGGAGCTTGTTTAATTACTTCACCAGAGGAATAGGATATACACTGGCTAATGACTGATGAGTTAATTAAACGTATAAATCACTCTAAAATTCCCTTTTCAACCAGTTCCTGTAAGTATTAACATCATTATTTGCTTCTTTTTCCTCCTGTGAATTTTAATGTCTTCTAGAACAGTCAGCCTCATACAGCATTCAGCAGTTAAAGTACTTTGATTTAAATGTGGATTTCTGATAGGGGGAAAAAAAGAGTCCAGATTGTAACGCCATCTGGTAGCTTTTCAGTACTTATTTTACATCACTTAATTTCTAGCTTTTTTTTTTTTTCCCACTTCTGAAATTGCTAATTCACTTACAGTTTGAAATAGAGATAATGACCTGATCTGTTCTGAAGTCTGTCCAGCTTCCAGTATAAATGAAGCGCAAGAGCTATTATATATAAGATAAATGTCATCATCCCATGAGCTCCCATTGACAGGCTACTGCCCTGGCTGTTAACAACTCTCTGCTATGGATGGTGTGCAACAGACACAAAAAGAGACTGCTAATCACTGGGAATATTTGTGAGAGTCTTCTCCCAAGAAGACCCTAGAAGACACACATGTTTGATCATGTAGTTAAGTACGCATAAAAAAATAGAATCATAGAATCAAAGACTGCCTAAGGTTGGAAGGGACCTCTAGAGGTCATCTAGTCCAACCCCCCTGCACACACAGGGTCACCTAGAGCACATGGCACAGGACTGCATCCAAGCAGGTTTTGAAGATCTCCAGAGAAGGAGACTCCACAACCTCTCTGGGCAGCCTGTTCCAGTGCTCTGTCACCCTCACTGTTAAAAATTTTTTCCTTAAGTTCCTGTGGAACTTTTGGTGCTTCAGTTTGTGGCCATTACCTGTCAGTGGTTACCACTGAAAAGAGGCCAGCACCATCCTCCTCACTCCCTCCCTTGAGGTACTTATAGACACTGATGAGATCCCTTCTCAGTCTTCTCTTCTCCAGGCTGAACAGGCCCAGCTCCCTCAGCCTCTCCTCATAGGGCAGACGTTCCAGGCCCCTGATCATCCTTGTAGCCCTGCGCTGGACTCTCTCCAGCAGCTCCACATCCTTCTTGTACTGTGGAGCCCAGAACTGGACACAATATTCCAGATGTGGCCATAGCAGGGCTGAGTAGAGGGGCAGGATCACCTCCCTTGACCTGCTGGAGACGCTCTTCTTAATGCACCCCAGGATCCCATTGGCCTTCTTGGCCACAAGAGCACACTGCTGCCTCATGGTCAACTTGTCATCCACCATGGCACCCAGGTCCCTCTCTGCAGAGCTGCTCTCCAGAAGGTCAGTCCCCAGCTTGTACTGGTGTCTGGGGTTATTCCTCCCCAGGTGCAGAACCTTGCACTTGGCCTTGTTGAATTTCATGAGGTTTTTCACTGCCTAGTTGTCCAGTCTGTCCAGGTCCGTCCGGATGGCAGCGCAGCCCTCTGGGGTATCGGCTACTCCTCCCAGTTTTGTGTCATCAGCAAACTTGCTGAGGGAGGACTTCATATTGCATCTAGAAAGGGCAGCGCATACATGACAGCTGAGTCATTTAGAAGGACTTTGCATTGTTAGAAACCTTAGCTGTTCCTTACACTAACCATTTTTTGTTTCATTACTGTAAACGTTACTCCTGGGGTAGTTTTGGAGTTCACCAGAAAGTTCTCTCCAGAACAAAGCCTGAATGTTGTTCTGGGAACAGTCCACTTTCAGGACCTCCTCTCAACAGCTGATATGGATAAGACTTAAAAAAAAAAAAAAAAAAAAAAAGCATTTCTTCAAAACAGCTGTGTTTTGCACGTTCAACCACCTCATATCTCTTCACTCCAAATTCTGAGAAAAGCTAGCAGGGACCTTAGGTTCAGTCGTAAGAACATCCAGGTAGGTGAGCTTCAGCACAGTTCTCCCATTCTTTTTAAACATTCCAAACTGGAAAAAAACAAACCAACAAACCAACAAACAAACAAGCAAAAAAGATTGAATTGTATATTTGGCCTTCAGGGAACACTGCATACAGGATGCCAGCTGGTGTCTCTCACTCATGCAGTTAAGGGTAGCCCCCTTTAGATCAAGCTGAGAAGCAGAGAAGAAGATGAAGCAAAACAAAATCTCCCAGGAACTGGGTGAGCAGCTAAACTGTGTGGCTGTATAATGGTAATGGTAATGGTAACAGCTGTAGGTATATAGTGGTAATTAATAAAAGATGGCCTTGGCATAATGGGAATTTGAAGCTGTTGCAAGGAAATTCTGCTTAGTTCAAGTAGATTAAAGTGAATCATAATCAAAGCAGTTTATTGATTATTTAATGACAAATAATTAATCCACAATCAGTGAACTATGAGTCCAGGATCAATAACAGATTCAAAAGATAAACCACAACACTTGACGCTGACAGAATTTTCATAAACAGAATTTTCATAAACTCCAGCTGCTGTTTCCACCACAAAATGTTTCTGCCAGTACTGTTTCATGCTGCTTGTACACTTCTTTTTAGGCTGACTCATTCTTTGTTTCAGAGGTTTCTTTGCAATTCCTGAGTTGTTGATCCAGCTGACCACCCTCTTCATCTTTAGCATGGCTACTGAAAGGCTGATTAGATGATTCCTGTTTAGCGTAATAAGTCTTGAACAAATGCAAGACAGTTTTGTGTTTTTTGCAAACACACACAAAGGCAATTTACCCTCACTTCCCTTTCATGGCACGCATTGCTCTCCGGGCTATTTGCTAAGGGAAGAATCTAGAAGCATCCCCAAAATTGTTCACCTACAGCAGCTAACCAACACATAAGGACATGTAGAACTGACTTAATTCCTTTGGTTGTGCCAATATCCTTCCTATTAAAGGGCCCTGGGGAAACATCAGTTAAATGCAGGAAATAAGTGGGCCGAATCTGTTTTCTGCTATCCACTTGTAGAATTTTTTTTTTATTGTTAGAACCTAGTTTACACAAGTTCTATGAAGAACAGAAATCTATATGAAAAATACAAAGGCATATATTATAAGCAAAGAGAAGCTAGTATAGTAGATGATATAAATCATGAATAAAAGGGACCTTTGTAAGATCTAGACTAGATACAATTCTAAAAAAAACATGGATGTCTTATGTTATGTACAACACTACGCTGTTCTATACTGTAGGTATATACTCTGTGATCCAAATCTCCATTATTTTTGTTTGTTTGTTTTAAAGAGCAATGCCTAAATCACTATAAGGTGCCATATCCAATGCTTTTTAAAATATTAAAATTAGTGAAAAAAAACTTTTATTAGTTTTAGAGAATTCAGATCGTATCCAATAATGAATATTCCCAAAGTTCTTCTGAGATTGCTCATGTCACTTGCTGGCAAATCAATGTATCATTATGGCATTTTAAAATATGTACTTTCACCCTCAAAATTAAGGAATGATTATGTACAAGTTATATGCTTTTGAAGTGCTTAATTTTTACAGCTGAAGAGAGAATTTCTTCTAGCTGAAGAGAACAGCAGTGAACTCTTTTTTGTATAGGTCTTTCACCAAGAAAATCTCCTTGATATCTGCTTCAATAACCCTTTTAGGTCATGTTTGTTACACTTGAGTAGCCTTTTTTTCCGTTAGAAATGTAATGTTGCAGCTCACTAGATCAAGGTCATCAGTTTGCACCTCATCATAGCAGCTCCTCTAAATCTTGAACGAATAGTCAGAGTACATGTCAACAACAGCTTCAGTAATAGCAAAATCAGCAGAAAGTATTACAGGAAAAAATAAAGGTGATAAACGTAAAACCCTTATCCTTCTCCATTGGTTTAAAATTGAGGTCATTCTAGCTATGACAAAAAATACCATTCCTCTGAAAATGTCTGAACTATATGCAAAGATTTTTTCTTTAGATATTCTGAAGCAATTTTTACTTTATGTTTGCCAATAATTCTGTGTTTACACTTAAATGAAATGAACATATTTCCTCTCCTGGTTTCAGTCTCTATGAGGGTTACCTCACTGCATGTGCGTTTCATCAGGTTATTAAAAATATTTAATATCAACACCTTTGGAAAAGGCAAACTCTAGATCTTATTCTTGCAAATCTTGCAAAATGTCTAGTATTTCATTGTTTCATTAGAATGCGTGGATATAAGAGATGTATACACCATACACATATGCAAACACATACATTTTCAATAATAGTCTAACATTCATGCAAAGCTGTTAACATCACCTACAGTATATTTCTAAAGTTTCTTTTTTTTCTGTGAATTTCTCTATACTTCATAAACCTTGATTAATTAGGACTTACTTACAGCACTAATCTAAGCACGCACAAGGCACAGAACTAATCTCATTTACACTAATAAAAATTAGTGGATAATACTAGTGCTAAACCATACTAGTATATCAATACTAATACTAAGTATACCACAAAGTAAGACAACAACCAGTTGGGTCATAAGTAGAATTTAAGGAGGAGAAGAGAGGAGAGAAGAGGAGAGGAGAGGCAGAGGCAGAGGCAGAGGGAAAAGAGAGGAGAGGAGAAGAGAGGAGAGGAGAGGAGAGGAGAGAAAAGAGCTGAAATGTTTCCAAAACAGGAAAATCCTTACTTTTTCTTTGAAAAATGAGTGCTTCTTCATCTATTGTATCTTCAGTGCCAGTCACTGAAGTAATTTTGGCTTTTTAGAGGTCTGTCTATCCCAAAATAGGGGACTGTGCAGGTGTTCATGTACTCAGGAGTAGCCAGAGCACAAAACATGCTTGCTATAAGATCCTCAGTGTTATGTTTGTTTGCTTTTCTTTTATTATTGCAAAGTTTCCTAATAAATGTCTTAAAGCAGTCAGATAAGTCATATCTTTAATTTTCTCATATATGTCTAAAACTTGTACAGTAATACAGAATTGAGATAAACTAAAAAGAATAGGACTTTTTCTGATTTTAAAAAATAATTAGCAATCATTTTAATTTGAATCTGTGCATGTTTTCTCATAGTGCAGTATCCCATCTGTTTTGTTTTTTTTTTTTTGGAAAATGTGACTGTCTTTGCATAAGCAGATCATACGTCACAGCCAAAAATAATTATTCTTTTGCTATACTTAATGTGTTATTATATTCAGGTTAAACCTGCATATCCCATTCCCCTATGAAAAGATAATATATACACAACTGCTTTTTTCAATCCTCCTCTTTTTAGGAAACTGTATTTTCCATTTTTCTGAAACGTGTAGTCAGAATTCCCTTGGTTTATCAAGATGAGAAAGGAATAGCTTCAGTCTAATAAAGCAATCTACATATTTCTAACATTGATCAGGTATGTTAGCACAACCTGTATTTTAGATAGGCTGAAGCATCTGTGTTAATCAACATCGCTCATTTCTCTAAGTTTACACAGTTAGAAAATTGTTTCATTTAGGAGCTGGCTCTGCTGCCTACCGATTTGCTCTAATTATACCTGGTAGATACCAGCAAAGGCAGAGAGTAAAAGACAGTTTGATCTCACCTGGGATGTGATGCTATTAACTCTTGCCTGTCACTGTAGACAGCATCTGCCTAGGTGATTGCTCTTCGATTGCTCCACTCCATGGTGGATTAAAATCAATTGTTAGTGGTGGTATAAAATAAATTATTATCTAGACACTGGTCTTGCCCTAGAAGCAGTGCTTGTAAACAGAGATTGGGAAGGCTTCTTTCTCGCTTTCTGCTAAGTATGCACAGTGAATACTTCCTAGTGCATCCAGTGAGGAGTGCCTCACATCTCAGGGCTTCCTCTGATGGGGCAAAACTAGCCCAATGGCCCAGGAATGTAACTCCTATTTGTATATGTACTTCCTCAGGGTTAATAAGATCATAGGAAACCTGTGTCACATACAAGCAGTGTGGTGTTTTCATATCAAGTTTTGGGTGCTTGAAGGTATGTAGACATGACTGAAATACTTATAGAGGGCATTGCAAGATGGAAGGAATCAACCCTGCTGCACTCTTACCCATCTTGACAAAGAGAAGCGGACACTGCGCTCCTATTGTTCCTTCAGTTTTGTTTGACTAGTCCCAGTAGAACTTCGTAAGAAACAAATATTTTTGAAATATGGGTGTTTAGGACCTGCAAATGAACTGGGGAATAAGTTATTTGACAGAACAGATAGATTGTCTAAATTCATTTACCTTCAGTCCTGGTCAAAAACTGTCTGACTGTAAATACAACAAGGGCAATAGTCTTACCAGCCCAAGTCCAGGGCTTAGACCTGTTCTTATAGGTCCTACATAAAATTTTAAACAAGTCTTTTTCTTACATTGTAAAAGGTGATAATGCATTGTCTGTCAGAAAGATGCCAAGTACATCATGCTACTGTTTGCTGTTAATTTATCTGTAAGGAAACCCAAGAGAGAAAGAAAAATCTGCCAAAAGAACATAAAGATCAAAATCTTAAATGTGAAAATGCCCTACCTTTAAGTGTCTGCTTCATAGAATGGATCCTTTTTTGATTGCCTTGATTCTACTTATGGAGCAGGGCAAGAGTAGGCTCACAGAGTGGAAGTTGTGAACAGAAGTTCATGTATTAGGATTAGAAAGTCAGAGATGTCTTAAATCATACCCATCCTGAGGCTTAGAACTTTAGTCATGGTTCCTATCTCTCACCTTTCTCCTCCAGAACTATCACTTCGTTTGAACTGAACATAAAAAAGCACACTTGCTCTGAAGGAAAGATGGATAGTAAAAAGCATTAGGAGTTGCAGGATGAATGTTCTTGTCAGACTTTTGCTATCTCTCTCTGGTGCAGAAAATGTTAAATTCTTTTTCTGATGGGAAAACAAAGAGATGAAAAAAAAAAAGAAACGTTTTAGAATAGATTCTAGGTGACTCTAGGAAGATGAGTCTTCACAATCATGGCAGGATTCAATTTGGTCCAGCTAAGGAGCAAGCAGAAGGAGGAAGTGTATTTTAGTATCATGCTAAAAATACTTCCTTTAAAACACTTTTTTTATCTTATATCCCCTGCAACGTCATGTCTTTGTGTCAGTATAAAATCCAATATTGCCAATTAAATTACATCAGTCTTAGACTTTTCATTAAAATATGTTCTCTACATGGGCTAATCATGCCTAGATCTTCCTAATCAAATGTATGTCTCTTATTTTTGACTCAGTTGCTTTGCATTTATCTCTCCTCTGACTTTTATGTTCCTCTCCAAACCATTTTTGAAAATAGTGAGTTATATATGAGTGTTTTATATACACACACAATATTTTATAATATTAAAATTATTATATTATAATTTAAATATTTAAGTATTAAATATATAATATATATAATATTTTTTCACACAGAGTAGGGGTCAATAGCAAAGGCAGTTATAAAAAGCAATGCATGTAGGGCAGAGTATGTAAAGAAACAGATGGGAATAGAGATGATATAGCCATGTACAACATACGGACATGTAGTTCTAGGTCCAGTAGTTAATCAAATCAATGACATTTTACATAATTTAAAAACTACTGTACAGATGTGGGTCAGTAACTTATGAAAAATATCTACATACAGACTATGATATTTTTAGCTGTGGATAATTTTGAGTAATATTTAAAGCAAGTTAATGTCAAATGCAAGGCCATATCTGTTTTATACTAGAAAAAAAGAATCGAGTCATCACAAGGGACTGTGTAGAGGCACTGGAAGTAGAAGAATTCCAAAATATTCACAAGTATACTTTAAAGGATGCTGTAACTCACACTTTGTGAAATGATTATTTACCTGCCTTAAAATTTAGAAGCTATTTTAGTCACCATTCAAAGGGTAAGGTTAAGCTATCTGGAATATTAGCTTTTAAGCACAAATATCTGGAATTATCTTCTGGTTACTCATCAAGCACCTTCCAGATGTTAGGTGCTCTATAAACAATATCAGCAATTTTGTTCTCCTTGAGATGCCAGGGATGAGCAGACAGAAAATTACTTGGCCCCTGGCAACCTTGGTGTGTGAATCTCAAGAGGATAGAGTATGTATAGACAAATAGGCAGGAATATTTAAGTTGTCTAAATAGAACAAGCATCCCTCTTTATCAAATATTTATTTTTAAGATATATTTTATATCTTACTAATTTTTCAAAGGAAGTCTTTGACTATAATCACAATGGAAGAGGTGACTGGATACAATAGAGGGCAATTAAGGAGCCCAGCAAAGAAATGTTTTATTGACACTGTCCCTCACAGCATCCTCCTGGGCAAGCTCCAGAAGTGTGGGATAGATGAGTGGACAGTGAGGTGAATTAGGAACTGGCTGGATGGCAGAGCTCAGAGGGTGGTGATCGGCAGTGCAGAGTCTAGTTGGAGGCCTGTAGCTAGCAGTGTCCCCCAGGGGTCAGTCCTTGGTCCAGTCCTGTTCAATTTATTCATCAATGACCTGGATGAAGGCACAGAGTGCTCCCTCAGCAAGTTTGCTGATGATACCAAACTGAGAGGAGTATCCGATACCCCAGAGGGCTGCGCTGCCATCCAAAGGGACTTGGACAGACTGGATAACTGGGCAGTGAGAAACCTTATGAAATTTAACAAGGCCAAGTGCAAGGTTCTGCACCTGGGGAGGAATAACCTCAGACACCAGCACAGGCTGGGGACCTTCTGAAGAGCAGCTCTGCAGAGAGGGACCTGGGTGTCATGGTGGATGATAAGTTGACCATGAGGCAGCAGTGTGCTCTTGTGGCCAAGAAGGCCAATGGGATGCTGGAGTGCATAAAGAAGAGTGTCTCCAGCAGGTCAAGGGAGATGATCCTGCCCCTCTACTCAGCCCTGCTGAGGCCACATCTGAAGTATTGTGTCCAGTTCTGGGCCCCACAGTACAAGAGGGATGTGGAGCTGCTAGAGACGGTCTAGCACAGGACTATAGGGATGATCAGGGGTCTAGAACATCTGCCCTGTGAGGAAAGGCTGAGAACGCTGGGCCTGTTTAGCCTGGAGAAGGCTGAGAGGGGACCTGATCAGTGTATATAAATACCGCGAGGGAGATGATAGTGAAGATGATGGTGCTGGCCTCTTTTCAGTGGTGGCCACTGACAGAACTAGAGGTAATGGGCACAAACTGAAACACCAAAAGTTCCATGAAAAAATTCTTAATGGTGAGGGTGACAGAGCACTGGAAGAGGTTGCCCAGGGAGGCTGTGGAGTCTCCTTCTCTGGAGATCTTCAAAACCCGCCTGGATGCCGTCCTGCGCCACGTGCTCTAGGCGACCCTGTGGGTTTGACTAGATGATCTCTAAAGGTTCCTTCCAACCTTAAGGATTCTATGATTCTATGATTTGTTCCTCACTGTTACTGTTTCATAAGGAAAATGAAAGTCTGCAAGAAATGATAATGATGGAAAATATAATGAAATATGGATATTGAAAAAAATGTTAAATGAGTTACTTTAGGTAACATACAGCTGTGGTATTGCAGAGAAAGTCATTACCTAGTACTTTGTGAGCATTTAATCTATTTCTTCACATGATTCTTAATGATAGAAAACCAAAAGCATTTGGAATAGAGTTACATATATATGATACATGTGTGAACCAATTTATGCCTTAAAGTTTTAGACTGCAAATAGTTGTTGCTTCCTACCACTTTCCTTTCAAGGTACCTTTTATTTTAAAATGTTTTCAAGTTTCAGTGTTGTTTGATTTGGATTCTTATAGAAAACACACTGTATTAGTATTCTCTTTAGTACTAGTATTTAGTATTAGTATTCTCTTCTCTCCTCTTCTTGTCATTTCACCTCTATCTTACTGTCTTTTTATATCCTTTTCCATTTATTATTTCTGCCTAATTAAATCCAGCAGATACATCATAAACAAATATTTGTTGCTATATTTGCTATTTATATTTTATATGCTTTACTTCTTTTACCTGTGTCTTTTTTTTCACTTTGTACTATAAATTCTATAAAGCTTAATAGAGAGATATACTATAAAGTAAATTTACTTTAAATTTAGAGTGGGAACTTTAGAGTTGAAACTTTTCTTTAAAGGGGAACTCTGCCTTTTTTATGTGTTACCACTGTCAATGTAAAACTTCAGAGATAGAAGAACATAACTTCTTCTGTCTCTGAACACTACAGCTTCCTGTTTATATCCTTTTTATTTTTTTAGGTACTTAAATCAAAAGTAATATGT
The DNA here is from genome assembly GCF_059628265.1 of Tinamus guttatus. Taxonomy (NCBI): domain Eukaryota; kingdom Metazoa; phylum Chordata; class Aves; order Tinamiformes; family Tinamidae; genus Tinamus; species Tinamus guttatus. The sequence goes on from NW_028288592.1 coordinate 5,872,506, forward strand.
TTATGAATATTTATAGTTCTGAATGCACCACTACATTTCTATAAACTCAGTATAATCCTAATTAAAGTAAATTCAACAGTAAGCTCTTCATTAATCATTTTGCTTCTTGTCACTTCAACTTATTTTTCAATCTTTTTTTTCATGTAATATTGAATGTATTTTTTTTCTTTCTGTTCTTTCTTTCTTCCTCTATTTCTAACAGTTCTCTCTGACACTTGAGAAAATCTTGAGTTCCTGTGAAACAAAGGTTTTATGAAACACCAGGAAGCCTAGAAAGTTATAAAGTCAGTTAGACAATTAAAGTCCCACATAATCTGTGTGTTTCAGTAATGTTCACAGTTTCCTGTATTTCTTCTAACATCATGCTAATTTTTATAAGAAGAGATCTTCTCTTTCCAATCATGTAAATATTTTATGAGTTTGTAGCAAACAAGTATGGTGGTTGGTATTACAACCGAGAAAAATACATAATGTCTGCTAAAATAAAAAGCATCATGTTTAAAGATGGATGAGGAACTCAAATTACATCAACTTTCTACTGACAGGTAGAGAGATGGAACTTCAATAAAATATTGAAATACATGATAAGGTTAAGTTTAATGTGACTTTTAATTTACTATTAATTACTTAGTAATTACTTTCTGCAAAGATAGACATTCATCATAATTGTTTTGACAAGCATGGACACATAATACAAAATCCCATGGGCCCTCTAAAGTCAGTGGACATCTCTTATTCAGAATAAATATGGAACAATGCCCCACACATTGAAATGATGCAATACCTGCTATATTTCATAATTGTCTGATCTTCTTTACCCTTTGTTTTATTTCAACAGCTCTTTTCACTTAGGTATCTCAGGCAATAGGCACCAACACCCACTGACACTTTTGAATAAAAAAATATAATCACGATTGTTCCCATGGCATCCTCCCTTAGGAACTCTTATCTCCCCTGTTGTTATATTATTTAATGTATTTATCTCTGAAATAGATAAATAAAAGACTTAAAATATACAAAAAATACACCATAGTACTTTCCCTATTTTACAGATGAAATTCTGATGTATGCATCTATATGCAAAAACAAAGTATATTTAAATATATGTATGCATACATTGTGTGTAACGTGAACTCATGCTCACGTTCAAGCTCAATCCAATCTCTCTTGCTTGTGCTGTCTACTGCTGATAAGTAAATGCAGTGATGCTATTCAGTAACTTGTGGATTTAAGTGGCATACCCCTAGTTTTACATTTCATCTCAAAATCATTTTCTTGCTCGCGAACACACTGACCTAGTGTTATACTACACAAGAGGATGATCTGCAGATCTCAGAGCAGCTCTCTTATTTTTCTTATTTTTGGACAGTATGGCAGGAGTACTGCAGGGCCTATTTGGGCACAGGAGGGCTATCTTTATAGCAGCTGATGAATGCTCTAACCACAATCCAATGGAGGCAGTATTGAAGACTTAACTGGAGACTCTTATAGAAATCTTCTAGTGTGTAAACTAGATCTCTCTCTGTTATAAATAAAACTTTGTGGAACAGGTAAAGAATAGGGAAGAATCCTAGAGGGCATCCAATTATTTTCTGAGTAGAAAACTTGGCTACAATGAGAGATAAAAAAATATATCAATATGTATATCACCAGGAAAAACAAAAGAAAACAAAACAAAAAAATACTGGTTAATCAGCAGGTGGAACAAAACTTGAAGATTTTCATGAGATACAGTTCAGAGATATGCAGAAAATTAATGCTGTGGAAATTCCTGGCAGTTATCCAAAGTCAATACTTAAAAAAACAAACAAACAAAAAAACTACAGAAAACAAGATAAGAGAGTTTTAAAATCAAACATGTTCCTGTGATAAATTCCACAGCTATTCTCACAAAAGCAACCTGGTATTGACCTAACTTGGGAGATGACCTCAGCACTGAGCCCCTGGAGCTGTGTAACCTCTGTGTTCATGATCGAGGAAGTAAAATGTGATGAATATGCTTCTCTCTCTACTCTGAAAAGAGGATAGCAGAGGATGCACACTTGCAAAAGAAAAAGTTTCTTCATAATTGATCTCTGCCTAAATTTCCAATGATCTCTCCACAAATCATGTCCCTTGCTTGCCATACTCTGGGAGGCCCTTGGCATCTGGTTCAAATTACTGAGAGTGGTATGCACAGGAAGGCATAAAATAGAATTTGGGATCAAAATGAAAGCATGATTACTGTTTATTTTGAAGGATATTGTGACAGGGATAGTGCCTAGAGATTGTTTTCAAACAGCAAAGATGAAGTAGGTCCTCTACTCCTTACTTCTGACGCTTGCTTCTCTGGATGTCTATTATTCTTCTGAATATTCACTTATTCCTAAACCAACTCCTGACTCCCCAGATAGCACAGAAGTCTTTAGGACTCTGAAATGGAGGAGCAAGAAAGGGACAGGGGCAAGACAGACTCCAGGCAATGGTAGAACTGCTACCTAAACTCACATACCTGGTCATACAAGATGGAATATTCCTGCACAGCCTGGTCTGCTCCTGTAGGAGGCAGCACAATAGAAAAATAGCCACCAGTATTTGGATCTCATTAGTAAATTAGTGCAGGGAGAGAGAACGAGAGAGAGCAGGAAAACTTCTTAGAGGTGGAAGCTAGCAGAGGGACCCCTCCATAATACCAAACGTGCATTGATTGTTTTTGAATGATGTTCTTGAGGACTATTTTATACTTCTGCTTTGATTTCTGGAGCAGCCTTCATCTCTCTCTCTGTTTGTTCCAGAATGAATTATAGGTAAGAATTCTCTACACTGACATTCACACCCTGACCGTTAACTTCTTATCCTTGAATTGTTCATCTGTAGATAACATTTTATTGGTCTGTGCGCTAAGACAAAAAGTAAGCTTGTTTACTTGCCCCTGAACAAAACTGTTTGGCCTATACTGAGCTCAAACACACTTTAATTCACCAGATTTCCTGTCCTTTAGACAGTGATGTGGCCTATGCTATTTTGACTTCTTGACATCTCTTCTCAGTGATGCCAAGAAAAGCACCTACAAGCTTTACCTCTGTTATCACTGTGACCCAGGAGTAATCATAGCGTGCAAGGATTAAAGTCTGTAAAAGCTGCCTATTAGCTCTCTCCTCTCTGAACTTCTCAGGGAACTTTTGTGTCTGCAGAATATGTAGCAAATGACTGTATCATGGGAAGCATCCAAGAGGGAGAAAGAAGGTCTTATTGTGAGGCAAAAATTGCTTGGAAACTAGTCAGTCTTCATGGAAGGAAAAGTTTATTTGAAAGGCCAGGGACATCTGCTGGTAAAGCATTTTACCAGAATATATGAGACCATATTACACTGCGGGAATGGGGGGTGAAAGGCTAGGAGGAGGAGTCACTGCTTAAAGATACAGACAAAATGGGACAGGAAAAGAATGAAGATATAAAATGGATCAGTACTCCAGGGCACAAAGCATCAGCTCATGGGAATGCTGTAGCTGTGCAGTGCACATGCAAACAGACTTTCAGTTCTATATCTTGGCTTGTTTACTGGAAACTGCATTCACTGCCAGTTGCATCAGCTAACTAACCTAGCGGAGCTCTAAAGTTATGCATGTTCTTGTTTGCTGATACCAAAATGATAATGCAACATTTTAAAACTTGAGAACTATTTGAGCATCTCTGTACCGATCCTTCAGGACTGGATGTGCCTGTGAGACTTTCTGTCTAAGTAGGAAATACAAGCCACATACATACCCACCTAAAAGCCATCACCAGTCACCCATCCTGCATCACTCTTTTATTTATGCATAATCTTTGAAAAATTCAACCTGGCCAGGATTGTATGGGACTCATCTGGACTAAGGATAAAGTAGAGGACAAAAATAGCCCATAGCTAGCTACTTCCCAGTGTACCTGACTTGTGCACTGAGCTTGATCTGCTTCTGATCACACTCCTTAAGCATTTTTCTAAAAGTGTGATAGCAGAAGTGTTAGTGAGAAGGGCCTGTTATGGTGGGATCCCACTTTATGGGAAATGATACTTTGATTAGCCTGGACTCCAAAGTAGATATTGCCCATAAAAGATTCTTCAGTTGCAGTAGGAACATTCCTGGTTATGATCACACAGAATCACAGAATGGTTAAGGTTGGAAGGGACCTCTAGAGATCATCTAGTCCGACCCCCCTGCTCCAGCAGGGAGACCTAGAGCACGTGGCACAGGACTGCATCCAGGTGGGTTTTGAAGATCTCCAGAGAAGAGACTCCACAACTTCTCTGGGCAGCCTGTTCCAGGGCTCTGTCACCCTCACAGGAAAGAAATTCTTCCTCATATGGAAATTAAACTTCCTATGTTTCAACTTGCACCTGTTACCTCTTGTACTGTCACCAGCCCCGCAGCCACCACGAGCCTGGTCCCATCCTCCCTGCATTCACCCATCAGGTACTTGTACATGTTGATGAAATCTCCTCTCATTCTTCTCCAGACTAAACAGGTCTAGCTCACCTATCATACGATAGGTGTTCCAGTCCTTTAAGCATCTTTGTGGCTCTATGCCGGACTCTCTCTAGAAGTTCAATGTCCTTCTTGCCCTGGGGAGCCCAGAACTGCATGCAATACTCCAAATGCGGTCTCACCAAATCAGAAAATCAGAAAATCAGTAGTAGAATCTAATATAGTTGGTCTACATTACAGTGGTATAACCTGCTTGGACTTGTTTGTGAACAGGCTGCAGATTTCAGAATCGATTTTTTTCTGTTCAATGATACATCAGATAAATCATCAATGATATAGCAGGTGAGTCATCTTTCACACTTTTTAAAAGAAATCAGAAAGAAGTCAGAATAAACACCACTTCAATTCTTCTGTGAGATAGGACAGAAGAAGGTATGGAACATTTTTACTCTTCTGGATTTAGAAAAGATATAAGTTTGTGTTGTGAGTCATGAGATAGGCTCTAACATCCAGATATTTGGATATTATTGGAAGATTTTTTTCCCATCTTTGTAGTAGTTCCATTTTCTTTTTTGCTAGAACTGCTGTTGAATGCAGCATATTCATATTCATAATCAATCTTTGTAGAGCAGACTGTGCTGCAACATGCTAAAAGATGTTGCTCATTTCAACATCTCTGATTTCATTGGCTAATATGCAACTGTCTTGCTGCACATTACTGCACGTTACTTTATGAATTTTGCAGGGGATCTACTTTAGGTATTTTGAAAATGTGTGAAGTATCTGAAAAAACCCTAGAACTTTTCATTCACATTTCCTATTACTTTTACCTTATTTTTGTGTCATAAATGGAAAATAAATGACCTTACACATATAAGACAGAAGCAATATTGCTGGTTTCAAGCATTTTGTCTTCCTTCTAATGGTTCTGTGAACATCAATTGGTATTAACTAGTATTTGAAGAAGGAATGTTTTGCTCTCAAGCTTCTTTTATAGCTTTTTCACCAAGAGTAATTACTCATGCATTATTTCGACAATTACAGTTAAACAAAGAATAGAAAACATGGCAAATAATAAATAGACAAAACCTTCTTCCTAATGTCATAAAACATGAGTCTTTTATCTATATTCTAAAACTGAATAGCAAAATATTTACCAACTAACAATGTTTATGTATTGTTTAACTCCAGTGCCCTTACAATACCACAAGTGTTTAAGGTCAGTGCAGAATGAGCAAATAAGACTGTGAAAGAAACTAACGTTGCTGTCCATTTGATTTAGGATACTTAAAAAATAGAAGAACAGACAGATTTTCAAAGGAGACTTCACTAAGTGTGATGAATGTTCAACAAAACTAGCTCAAAGCTGTTGTCATGAATATGAAGCTGAGCCCTTGTTGTTAGTGAGGTTAATGACATGCCCACCAGTACTGATGAAAAAGATGGCAAAGTGAATAAGACTAAGAAAATCAACAGTGAAGAATATATTTAAAAGAAGAGATACAGCTAGAAGAGATTATTTAAGAGTCATGTTGAAACTATTTTTTGAAGGAGACAATTATTCATTTCTCTGTATTAACACCTTTAAATATTTAATATGAATAAATTTAATGTAAAGATTTCAGTCTTTGATAGAAACTCTAATATTTCTGTAGGCAGATCATGCCTGTTATCCTCTCTCTCCCATTACACTGATGTTCATTTAGCAGAGAAAATCTGTAGTTTCTTAGAGTGAGACATTAAGGCTTCTGCTCTTTTACTTTTTTACTTTCCAGAGTAAATAAATTAGTGTTTAACATTTTTGTCATGGTAACATTTGCCAATGTAATGATACCTTTTTCCTGAAGTATGTGCAAACCATAAAATACATGGTGAATGAAAAATAAATATTCCAATATGTTATTGGGTATGGTATACCCAGAATAACTGACATGTAAGTAACTAGCACATGGAAATACTTAAGATTTGTAAAGTAAAATCCCATTAGTTTTAATCAACATTTTGGTTCTTCTCTTCTCCTAGGTGTATCATATGCTTTGGTATGGGTGCTATGCTACCTATGCTATTGAGAGTTCATCCAGTCTAATTGGATCTAGTCTAGCCAGTCTAAATCCTTCAGAGCCATTGTAATCAAGAGTTTAGAACATTATCAGTGAGAACAGACCACATCAAAAGGATATTTTGTATGATAAGTAAGACAAGTGACAATGATCTGTGTGCCCTTAAACCCAGTGTAAACTCATGATTTGATTTAGGAGTAGCTAATGTAGCAGTCATTAAAACTATTTTGTGCATGTTATTACACCCTATTAAAACTTAGAAAGCACATTCAAAACAGGATTTATGCCTGATATTCATGGCAAATTTTCCTCTTTCTTCTAAAACAGAGAATTTGTACAGTTCAGTGGGATATGAAAGAGTAAGTAACATTTTAGTACATAGCTATGCATACATAGAGAGAGAGGACTGATTATCCATGCTGAAAGCCAGTAAATTTTTTAACTTGGCTCAATATTTTCTGAAAAAAAAATCTGGAGAATATAATACTGGTATGAAATGATCTACCTGGTTTGAATTCCAAAAACAGACGTGCTTAACAATCCTATAGAGATTAATGATTCTGACAAAAAAAAAAAAAAAAAAAAAAAAAAAAAGGCCTACAGGTATTCCTATAGAAGAAATAGAGTGTCCTAATCATGTAGGTGGTTTTAAAAAAATACCTTCCAAATTCTGCTACATTGGTTTTAGCATCTGAAGGAAATCTCTCAGTGAATACTCATTGTGTTCGGAACTCTAGTGCCTTGAGTGCTTGAAACAAACTCCAGCCCCAGAAGATATGCTTTTCTGTCATCATTGAGATACCTATCATATTTCAACTGATTCAACTATCTGTTCTTCAGCCATTAGCTGATTTCATCCAAGAATGAGATTAAATTGATGGCATACCTGTTCTTTCCTGCCTATTACAGGACCAGTTCCTATTTCATTTTAGAATAGCTGTTGCCTGCTCTCATAGATTGAATGAACATCCACAAACAGCAGTGTTTGGAGCACACAAGACACATCACTAGCACAGAACCTTCAATTTGATTTAATCTAAAAGGAATTCAATTATATGCTCCAGGAATATTCTGTAAGAGGAACTAAAGCATTCTAAGTGAGAAAGAATGGAAGATTCACATCAAAAGTGCAGTATGGATCCAAACCCAAAGTTCTGAAGTATCCAAAAGAGCTCTCTCTCTCTCTTTTTTTTTTTTTTTTTTTTTCTTTTTAAATAAGCAAGCTATTGCTGAATAAACTGCAGACCAGGAAAAGACATTCCAGGAACTCTGCTGGATTAGATGCTCAATAGAGAATTTAATAAAACATTGTGCTTAACTCAAACTTAACCAATATTAAAAAATGCATACACAATTCACAGGCTGTATTTGGTATATTAGTAAGATTTTAATTAGTAAGACATCAGAATGACAAAAAAAAATTTAAATGTACTCCTTAAAATAAACAGCATTATGGAACTCATATACTGCAGTTCTAGCTTTTAACATTAAGAGATTTTACAAACTTTTAGACATTATAACATAACATTATTGATATTCATCATTGTACTATGTCCTGCAGCACCACCAAAAAAATGTATCAACAAAGCTGTTCTTTTCGTACTCTCTAACCTAGAAATTAAGGCATTTACGCAGAACTCAATTTTAAATTAGAGGTTGCAAGAAATAAATAAAAAATGCCTTTGTTAATTGAATGCAAAAATTAGTTCATATTTCTTATGAATTCAGAAAACTAGTAAGGGTTTAATATATCCAATTTGTCCTCCGCATTATTATTGCTCTATAAAGCTTAGATACAAATTGAATTTAAATTATATTTTCAGTTCAGTTAACAAAAGTATTGCTTCCATATTGTTGTTGTCTTTTTTCCAGTTGTTTCATTGCTCTTCTGTTCCAAAGAATGAATTAATCCTAAAAGAATTATTTCCTGCATAATTCTGACCTTTTACTATAATCCAAATAGTAGTTAGATTAAGCTTAGAAATAGGACATAATTATGCTGATTCTTTCAGAAAGGTTGTTTTAAACTTTGAAAAAAAAAAAAGCATTGTTATGTGCATATACAAATAAAGCATTGGTTACAGTTCACATGAATTGACATGTATGTATCTTTGGATTAATTTAAATTTATCTACCATTTTAATGTTTGTGGTTTTGGCATAATTTCCCACACTTGCATTAGCATTAATGGACTGCATTTTTATTTCACTTTTTTGCACTTGGTTAATTATGCTTTCTTTACCTCTCAGTTGCTGTTAATAAGCCTCTTTATGTATATCTCATTTTTGTATGTTATGTACAAGTTACATTCAACAGCTTAATGAGTGACTGTAATGATTAATTGGTAAGTTATTTTATAAATTTTGCTCTTAACACCTTTTGAGATTAGCTATCTAAGCAAATCAATTGATCAAGTTCAGAAGGAAATAACTTTGACTATATATGGGAGCATTCTTTAAATCTTTTTCTTGTAATTATCAGTTCATCATTCTGCACTTTCAGCCCAGACTCATGTCTGAAACAAAGCTCTACATTTGCATTGAAGAAAATGAAGGAAATAAATGAAGGGATTTTGGGAGTTTCATACTTTAAGTATGAAAAAGGAACAGGAAATTTTATCAAGATGTATGAAGTAATCAGAAAATTTGAGTAAAACTTTGCCAAATCTAGACAAAAAAAGATATCTAATGCCAATTTTGCATACATTATCTTATTAATGTGTCTCATCAGGTGCTACAACCATTGAAAAGTACGATCTGAGAACAAATATATGGATCCAGGCCGGAATGATGAATGGCAGAAGGCTTCAGTTTGGTGTTGCTGTCATTGATGAAAAACTGTTTGTCATTGGAGGTCGGGATGGTTTAAAGACATTAAACACTGTTGAATGCTACAACCCAAAGACGAAGGCTTGGACTGTGTTGCCACCAATGTCAACACATAGGCATGGTTTAGGTAAGGAGAAAGCTACCACATTTTTCAGATATATTGCTTATAATGCAAGCTTAGCACTCTTAGTACTCTTAATAGTAACAGTAACTGCTTAAATTGTTGAAATTTAAATTGTTTAAAATTGAAAGAAACTTAAATGGCTTTCTTTTTATCATTTTCCAAAATATTAATACTGAAAGAAACAGAAAAGGCAGAAAAGCAAGAACAGAAATCCTGAGTCTTACACAGGTTGGTCAGAAAATTCTTTTTTTTAACAGATTTTGAAAAAGCAAATCTTACTAAACAAACTAATGTATTATACTATTATACTAAACAAACAATGTATTATGTGCTTTCATTTATCTGATATGGTATGAAGTATGCTGATATTCTGTGTTAGTGATGGACTTTGCAATATACAGATAGCAATAGCTTCAGCATGACTGATTGATAGAAATATTTTTCCATAGCTCATCTCAGGTAAGTTTCATTTATGGTGTGATCTATATGACTATCAGAATGCTAAAGATTGCCTGATATTTGGAATTGTAAAGAAAGATAAATGTGATATCTAAATTCATTTCCATTTCCTGAATCCAAATACACAAATAAGAACTCTTTCTTTTTATAAGTTTATTAAATCTAACCTTTTACACATTTTCATCTAAGCTAGTGAACTCTTCCTGTTTACTATCAATGGAGAGAAAAAGGAATTTTGAAAGTATAATTCATGTTATCTATTTTAAAAAATTTCTGTAGAATAAAATGAGTTACACCCTAGAATACAATTGGACTATGTACACGTATACATATGTTGTATATGTCCTGATTTAATTTTTCATTAGCAATGTGTATTATAATTTCATTGGTTTCCAAAGATATGCAAAAAGACAAGATTTAAATTAATATATTTTCATATGTCTGGAAGACAATGGAATTATGCCACATACTACTAATGAGGAGTTAAAATTAAAACAAAACATGCACAAACTATTTTTCTCCTTTCATGCAAATTCCAAATCAAGATAATGCCATAAATAGGGATTAAAAAAAGGAAAACAAGGACACCTGTTGTTATATATTAAAACTGCTTTCTTTTTTTTACTGAATTATTTACCCTTTTGTGTTAGCTGTGTTAAAATCTTAGTTATTATATTCATTTTCTTTCTGGAAAATGTCTGGAGACTACCAAGCACGAGAAAATGAGCCTATCAGTCAGTAATTTCACTGTCTTTTAAGTCATCAGATATCCCAACTACAATTTACAATTCTGTTGTTTTTGCTGCTGCTGTTGTTATCTCCATTATCATTATCACGATCATGATATTTTTCAGATTTTTTTAGCTAAGGGTAGAAGACAATTTGATTTACTCTGAGAAATATGCAATAATTTTGTTTCATTTTTGAAATTCAGCAAAACACACTGTATATTTTCCTTTAAATAAAATATATTTTTTCTATCATTCATATGTCCATACATACTCACATATAGACATATAACAGGAAAAAATCCTCATTTATTCAATTAAATGAATAATATTTAAATGTTTCAAAAATATCCTTTCTTATTCATCACCTGCAGGGTGATGAGATTTTCTGTCTTAAAAAGAGTAATTTAGAATCTGTATGACATTCCTACCATCACATAACACAAATAAGGCCTAGGAAACCAATCTGTCCATTTTCTGTTCTGCTAAGGTCGCTCAGTTTGACAAAATCATTATGAAGTCATGAAAAATAGAAATGGAAAAGACCTGCTAGGTCATTCTACCCATTCCCCTGAGTTGCAATCTGTAACAAGTCTTTTAATGTTCTTTTGTATCAATATCTCTCAAAATCAAAATGCATATTTTTTTCCTGACATTTGACACTAGTAATATGCATTTGTACAGTAGCTGGCATAATGCAGTTTGGCTATTAAACATGGTCTATAGGTTTTACAGTAAAAGGTAGTGATGGGAATCTATGTCAAATGGCACGGTGATATGAAATAGCTCTGTGATTTCAAATTGTTTCTGAAGATCAAATGTAATTATAATGATGCTGAAATACATATAATGTCTTCCGTGCCAGTGTTCCAGAATTTTACAGAAACTGTTATTACTTCTAATACTCTTCTCAGAGGAGTGCTAAAATCGCAATGACTTGAGCCATTACACACAAAAACATTAAGAAAACATTAGGAAATGCACAGTAGAGAAAAACTTTTCCCAGCGGCAAGACAGGCTGATTCAAGCCATTTGTAGTTAATTCCAAACGCTTGTTATTTTGGATTGACACTTTTATGGCTACTTTTGAATCAATGGATGTAAACGGTGCCCTTATACTTTAAGTAAAGCTTCCCAGGAATGTTGACAGAATCACAGAATGGTTGAGGTTGGAAGGGACCTCTAGAGGTCATCTAGTCCAACTCCCCTGCTCAAGCAGGGACACCTAGAGCACACTGCACAGGGTTGCATCCAAGTGGGTTTTGAAGATCTCCAAAGAAGGAGAGTCCACAGCCTCTCTGGGCAGCCTGTGTTGAGATGATGATTGAAACAAAAATGATATATTTCGCATAGGGCAAAAAAAGGGGAACTTACAAGGAATCTCATCACTTGAGGTGAGGAAAAGAAAAACAAGCAAACAAACAAAAAAAAACCTTTTGGGTATTGTGTGAATTGATGTATTTTTTACATGTAAAATAAGGAAAGTTTTAAAAATTGTGATTTTATTGACCTTTTTATAAGAGAGATAATGTTTTGTAATAACTAAAAGGCGGTGATGGAAATGATTAAAGGCAGCGGTTTGTAAACAACAGAGTTATTCTCTTTTTTCTCATTTGAAACTGCATAGAAACTATAATACAGTATTTCCTGACATGCTTAAGTAGTAGATTTTTTTACCATAAACTTGCATAAAAATGTTATTTTAATAAGTATCCTTTTTAATGAGGAAGAAATATGGATCCGTAGTAAGAAAATAATTTTCATTTATTTCCTAAAATATATAGTTTGTTATATCTTTTTAGTAATGATGACAGAGCTAACTGAATTGTATTTTACATACAAGATTTGTAACAGACATCACTACTTTAGACAGATGTCTTTTTGCTGATACCTTTAAAAATATTTTGGATTTACTTTGTTGTAACTAAGATCATAGCCAGGAAATCCAATACCTTTGTTCTCTCTTCATACAATCATTAGTGAAATTATGTGAAATAAAGCTGATATATGTGGAAATGAGAAAAGGAAAATGAAAAAAAGTCACATAGTGAAAGAATATGCTGCAGGAACTCATGTTAGGTGGTTTCAGTGCCATCAACAGAAGATGAGTTGGTGACAGTTGGTGACAGGAAGCAGCAGTGACAGGTGAATAAGTGATACTAATAGTCAAAAAATAAAGGGTGAGCTGAGGGACCCACAAATTTTATTTCAGCTAACATTTACTTTAGTTTAACAGACAAATAAAATAGTGTGCAATATAAGAGAGTAATATGAAGCCAGAAAGAGAGAGAAAGGTGCAAGTGAAATATGAGGATGGTAGAAGAACCTACGTGAGAAATAGGAAACAAGTCAGAAGACATAAGCAGAAATCAAGAACAGGAACAAAGAAGGAGAAAGAGAGAGAGAAAAAAAAAGTAAAACAGACTGTGGATGAACAGTTGATAAATTAAAAGTCAGGGAAACGTGTGTAGGGCTGCTTCATATGAGGAAGACAGAGACTTATCTAGAGGAGGAAGGAAGGAAATAGAAAATCAATGATAAAATGCATTTAAATCTTAGATTTAGTCTTCTCTGCCAGGTTGCTTAATTTGCATTGCCCTGTTCACTAGCTATTTAAAAGATGCTTAAGCTCATGTTTTAGGCTATTTTTACAATATTTTGTTACTTATTATGCCTAGGCTTGAGCTCTGGGCCTTGTTTTGGTGAATTTAGCAATTTCTCTGTCCGTACTCCCATGCAGCATTTGCAGGATGATCAGAGTGGAAAGAAAGATGATGTGGATGGCAGGAGCTAACAAAACCTGTGTAGCTGAGCCTGAAGACAGGTTCCAGGATCCCATTTCCTCCCCCATTCATGGTAGACTGAATTTTGATACTTGGGTCCAGATGAGAAACACTACACAAATACCTTCCTTTCCTTGTTGAGTGGAAAGCCCCCAAGGAAGTTATTGTTAAAATGGAAGCCTGGGGCAAGTGGTGGGAGATACGTCATTCTGATTCGTCAAAGTCCAAATCATTTTTATATGTTTTTGTTTAACAAGATTTGTCTGCTCTGTTAAGTGTTATATGAGTGATTGAAAGCCTCACATGGACTCAAGAAATATTATGTGTCAAGAAATATTATCTCCCAAAGAGCGTCCTTAAATGACACCAAAGAGGATCCTGTGTTGTGAGTACTTTAATACATACTGGAAATAAATTTCCTTTAGCAGGAATTTCACAGTTTTCTCCAGTGAGATCAGTTTTAGTCAAGAACTAAATATCTCACCCTGGGCAATGCAGTTGCAAAAGAAAAGTTATGCTGATATTCATGAGATTTAGTTTAACAAATAATCCGTTTTTGAATGTGAGACAGTTACCTTTTGTTTTTTGAGTTCCAGTAATGCGCTCAATTTGTAATTTTGCATTTGTTACTAAGCCTACAAAAAAAAAATCAGCACAGCTTCTGTGTATGTATAGTCTGTGTCTTAAAAACTATTGCAAAAGGCTAGAGATGTAGACTGCAGAAAATACACAATGGAGCTCAGAGAAAGAGGTTTTATGGGTAAGACTCATGTTTAAAACAAAACTCCCAATACTGAAAAAGGAACGAACACCTTTTTATTTTTTTCCAGTTTTACTCTTTAATTACGATACACAAGTAAGTGGATGGGTGTGAATATTAAACTTGGTAGAGACCCAGTTCAGGAGATATTTGTATGCTGAGGTACTGTCCTAGAAAGGGAACAAGAGGCCATAACCAGAGAACAAATGTATCCCAAAGACACCTGCTTCTTAGATCCACCTTGATTTTCCCTATAGTCTTCTTCCATGTCTACTCCTGTAGAATAAAAAATGCTAGGCAATGAGAAGGAACAAGAGGACTAGCTGAGGCAAAAGCAGAGATAATCCCATAATTTGTACATCGTAGCAAAAATTGTTAATGGAGGGAAAAAAATGTTGAGAAGCTGAAGCATCAGTCAGAAAGCTTGAGGCAAGATACATACCAAAGGGAGTGGGTAAAATCAGTGCTAACACATGAAAAATAAGATGGAACTCTACTGAGGCCGAAATTAAAAAAATATTTACCCTCTATTAGGAATTAATCCACAAATAATACTAATGATACATGAATATATCTAGTGATTCGAATATACATGGTAGCTTGTACAAACACACACACACACACCCACACACACACACACATATCATAGAATCATAGAATCACAGAATGGTTAAGGTAGAAAGCGACCTCTAGAGGTCATCTAGTCCAACCCCCCTGCACACACAGGGTCACCTAGAGCACGTGGCACAGGACTGCATCTAAGCGAGTTTTGAAGATCTCCAGAGAAGGAGACTCCACAACCTCTCTGGGCAGCCTGTTCCAGTGCTCTGTCACCCTCACTCTTAAGAAATTTTTCCTTAAGTTCCTGTGGAACTTTTGGTGCTTCAGTTTGTGGCCATTACCTCTAGTTCTGTCAGTGGCTACCACTGAAAAGAGACCAGCACCATCCTCCTCACTGCCTTCCTTGAGGTACTTATATACACTGATCAGATCCCTTCTCAGCCTTCTCTTCTCCAGGCTGAACAGGCCCAGCTCCCTCAGCCTCTCCTCATACGGCAGATGTTCCAGGCCCCTGATCATCCTTGTAGCCATGCGCTGGACTCTCTCCAGCAGCTCCACATCCCTCTTGTACTGTGGAGCCCAGAACTGGACACAATATTCCAGATGTGGCCTCACTAGGGCTGAGTAGAGGGGCAGGATCACTTCCCTCGACCTGCTGGAGACGCTCTTCTCCAGGATCGTCTTGGCCACCTGCGCACACTGCTGCCTCATGGTCAACTTGTCATCCACCATGACACCCAGGTCCCTCCCTGCAGAGCTGCTCTCCAGAAGGTCAGTCCCCAGCGTGTACTGGTGTCTGGGGTTATTCCTCCCCAGGTGCAGGACCTTGCACTTGGCCTTGTTGAATTTCATGAGGTTTTTCACTGCCCAGTTATCCAGTCTTTTCAGGTCCCTCTGGATGGCAGCGCAGCCCTCTGGGGTATCGGATACTCCTCCCAGTTTGGTATCATCAGCAAACTTGCTGAGGGAGCACTCTGTGCCTTCATCCAGGTCATTGATGAATAAATTGAACAGGATTGGTCCAAGGACTGACCCCTGGGGGACTCCGCTAGCTACAGGCTTCCAACTAGACTCTGCACCGCTGATCACCACCCTCTGAGCTCTGCCATCCAGACAGTTCCTAATTCACCTCACTGTCCACATCTATCCCACACTTTCGGAGCTTGCCTAAGAGGATACTGTGAAGGACAGTGTCAAAAGCTTTGGTGAAGTCGAGATAGATGACTTCCACTGCTCTCCCCTTATCTATCCATCTGGTCATTCCATCATAGAAGGAAATATCCATATAAATTCCATATAAGAAGGAAATATCCATATAAATATCCATATAAGAAGGAAATATCCGTATGAAAGTATATCCATATAATTTGGTTGGCCCAACCTTATTAAGTCATTCATTGCAATTGCAGCATTATTAATGTTTAGGTCTGTAATGTAAAACTATGAGCCCTTTTCATCTTGTAAGTTATAAACCACCCTCCACTTTTAGACCAGTTTCTCTTTATTGGAAATATTCAGTTACTGCCAAATCCATATGCATGTAAAAATATGCTTGCTTTATTTTGTCAGCAGTTCTAGTACATGAAATGGCCAGTATGAAAATTAACTAACTCATAACTGAATTTCAAATGCAGCTACATCTTGAAGGCATTACTTTCCTGAAACTAATAATAATAGTAAGCACATTTTCATGTTATTGAATACTTTATTTCTTTTAGTAACTGAGTTTAACATAGAAAAATGTTTTTGAATTCAAGTGAAAAGTTAATGTGCTCAATTCATCTAAATTTTATCTACAGTTTATGTAGAAGATGCTGAATAAAAAGTCAGATATCCTAGCAATTAATGAGATGCAATTAAGTTAATGAATATAAATTTAACATAAATGCTAGTGACAGAAGTAACAACCCAAAAACACGGACACCAAATAAGGCAGAAATTTGCAATACATCCATTGAATTATAGATTTACAGATTATTTTTTTAATCCTTAAAGAGGGCTACTTAAACATATTAAGAGTTACAATGAATATAAATGTAATTAAATGTCGTTTGAGTTCTAACAGTAATTAATATCACATACAATTTAATAAACTGTGATTTTTGTTTTTCTTGGCATGGAAAACCCAAACATAATAAGTTTTATGACAATGGTCACTAAATTCTGCATATTCAAACAGAAATTTTTCCAGGTTCTTGAACTTTCAAGAAAACAATCTTTTATTTGCTCTGAAGCAGTTTTGGAAATGCTAAGTCTAATTTTGATTTTTTTTTTACTCAAATAAGTGATTTTCTATATCACCCAAATTACTGTAAAGTTTTCTATTCATGTGCAGACCTTAAGATCTTTTTGTTATTTTCGCCATTTAAAAGTCTTAAGATGAAAATCTATTGTTAGTAGAAAAAAAATAAATTATTTAGTGGTAGATACATTTAGTGAATCTTTCATTTTCTATAAGAAACTGTTCTTTACTGATTTAATTCAAGTCATTACTGCCTGTTAAGAGTCTTCTTTTTTGGTTTTCGTTATTATAAGCACAGTCCATAGCTGTCAGAGAGAAAGCCTATTAAATCAATGTGTTATGGGAATACAGTGCAATACTTTTTTCTTTATCAGAAAGTGAGTAATGAGCTCATTCACCAGTGGAAATTCATTACCTTCATTGGCAATGAGTCAACAGAAAAAGATTCTGACTATTAATAAAGAAAATCAGGACTGAAGTGCAATAGATGCAATTTTAACTTTTTGCTTTCATCAATGAAAATGGTCAGAAAAATTGATACCTTGTGTAAGCAAATTCCTCTGAATTTTAATTTATTCTTAATTAGACGATAAATCTTAGAGGGAAAATATATATATGAATGTAACAACAATAATCAGTGGAAGTCTATGTATTTTTAATAAGTAGATTTTTATTATTATTAAGTGATATTTTATGGAATGTTTTACCTACTTTTAAAAGCATTTCATTATGTTCTGCTTCCGTGATTTAAAACTCAGGAGACACTTTCTAAAGAATCTTTAGATATTCAAAAAGTATTTATTGTTCATTGCTTAGCAGGTGTTTCCAAGCCACAGGATACTTTAAAGCATATTACAATCTTTGTCTAGAATTTTAAGGATAGGGTCCCTATAGAAAGCTGTACAACTGAGAAATACATCTGAGCAGGAACATTCCAGTTTTCATTAGTGAAAATAAATCCTTTGATTCCCAAAGCAAAGTAATAATAAAAATAGCTGTAGATTTTTCTTAAAGCCAGGGTAACTAAAATCACATGAAGTGATATATGTATTGTATTCAAAGCTAATAAAAATACAGAGGTGATTTATTGATGTGCGTATGCATGAAATGTCAAAAACATGTTGAGAAAAGTTAAGAAAATTATGAAGAATTTATTGTCTTAAAAGTGGTGGTAACATACCAGGTGGCATTAATGGGAGATATCACCTGTTTAGTATTTCTGATAGTTCCTTAATAAAAGAATCAATAAAATAATTGATAATTATTACATTACTGTAATCAATAATCTGATTAACAATAAAGGTCCATCAATTAAAGAGGACAAAATATGAAAAAAATATTTTATTTCTATTGCTTTCATTTGGTGAAAAGAATATGTCCAAAATTTCAGTAGATTGTTTTAAAATATACCTTCCACAAGAATATCAGAAAAAGGTGCAGATACCAGAAATCTTGCTAATAGTAAGACCTGATCTCCTTGAAACGCACAAGGAAAATCACAAAGAGGTTGATTTTAAGAGTTTATAATGAACAACCAATTATAATAAAAATTATGCAGATTAAAGGTGGATATGAAGAGTAATCATCTGATTTTATATTATAGGAAATAAATTTTGCTTGGAAAAAAGCCTCTGAAGAACAGGTGGCACTAGCAAGCATTTTTTTAAATCCTTCAACCAGGGAAACACAGACTTAGCATCAACTGGGGAAAAACATTTAGCTTCAAACTTTTTAAGCATTATCTTTTTCATTAAATATTTAGATGTAAATTATTGCTTGTTCAACATGGAAATTCTGAAGATGAATGATACTGCTCTCTAGACCTACTAGAGGAATAATTTTCAAGTCAGTGAGGGTTTGACTTTCATCTTAAATCTTATTAAAAAAAATCACTAATTAAGCAATAACAATATTTTACTTAGTGTCTAAACATCAGTAAATGTATGTTTGTCTATTAAGTCATACTTTATGAAAAAGACACTCAAGGCAAAATAGAATATATTAAAGAAGAACAGAGTGTATATATATAAAGGCTTGATACAGGTGCATCCATAGTAACTGTAAAACTATAAGAAATGAAGAGGATAAAGGGGGTTATCAGTACGTTATCAAAAAAATGAGAGCAATGTAGAACAAACTATTTTATAAACCACTATGAGGAGCAAACAAAGCAGAGAGATGTGTAGGCAGATGCATGGGAATCTGACCATTATCAACATAAGAGTAGATAAGAGCCTTCGGTGTCTCTAAGAATAGGAAACCAGAACTGACAACCAGCAGCAAATCAATAAGAAATACACTTATATAATCAGTGAAATTAAAATTAAATTAATGTTGAAACCAACGGGCTGATCTTATATAGCTCATATTCTGTTGGTCAATAATAATTCTGTATTTATTTATGATTAAATTGTTTTCAAAGATATGCTCTAAACACATAACACATAACAAATAAAAGAATTGTCCAAAAAATGTAATAGCATATTTCCGATTCTGTTATACTTTCAAATATAGTCTGCTTATAGTCTGCTTCTATTATATTTTCAGACTAGTGCTAAATTGTAGTGTTAAAAGGTACAACTCTGGATGAAGGAAACTTTCCCAGATTTTAAATATTTGTTAGAGTATACTGATAATTGTTAATTACTCAGATATGGGCCGCAGGCATATATTTGTTTATTGTAAAAGAAACTCTCACTAGGAAAAATTAACCTGAAAATAGTTCAGTCCTTTAACCACACTCACATAGCAAAGACTGAATTCTAGTATGTTAGACAATACCATCTCATATTTCCAGATGTGATGCATTCTATACATGTTGTATTTGCAGCATATGCCTTCCATACATGTCTGACATATGTATGGACCTTGACATATTGCCACTTATGAACACTTTATAGCTACCAATAACACTGAAAAGTCATGAAGAACACATTCACATATAATATACATGTATTTCATTAACAATAATAAAAAAAGTCCATATGCTGTGACATAGTTCTGCTGTTTACTGTTCAGAAACAGCTTTTAAAGGTTAGATTGAGAATCTCTCCTTCCTGCCGTACTGCATAGCACCATGTACCTGTGTAATATTATTCCTTAGTGTAGAGATCTCAAGGGAAATATGCCATTCTACCTTCCACTGTTTCTTAACAGAAGACCTCAGCCTCTCAAAGTATTTTCTCACCAATATTGATTTGCATGTATATTAGATTTTTGCCTTGGGTTTTTGTCCTAATCACCAGGAGCATTAAAGAGATATTTTCTTCTGAATTATAAAGTACCTTGTCATTATACTTTGCTCCCTTATTAAGTAGGGGATCATGACCCAATTCACTAAAGAGCTACAAATCATAATGGTAACAGTTATAATAATTTCTGAGTCAGGTTCTCAGGATAATAGTGTGGCCTTGTTGAGAATTCAGTGTCTTGTCTGCAAAACTGAATGTAAATAAAGAAATGGTAAGCACATCTTTACCTCTATAAATTTGCATTACATTAACATGCCACTAAAATATCTTCTGGCCCAAGAGGGCAGGGACATTTTTGTAATTCTTTTAATCAACCTTGATGCCTGTCTCTGGATGAACGCACACTCACTAGTGTGCCACTGAATATTCACTCCGAAAGGTAGGTCGGGTCTAATTCTCCAGTTTATTGCACACTAAGCTCCCAGATCTGCCCCTGTAGTACTATGTGCAGCCCCAAAGTATCTCAAAAACTATGCAGATATTCCACATTTTGTGGAAGTTATGTATCAGTTAATTAAGCCTCCTGCATAATTGAAAACATGTAGGGAGTTAACTTCATTACTTTTCTCTATGTTGAGACCAGTAATACAGAAGAAAAGTGTCTTAAGAGACATAGAAGGTAAGTACAGAATCCAGAAAAATAGCAAGGTTGGTCAGAATTAGTATAGATTTGTCCATGTATCCTTCAGTGCATGTGGTGAGAGGACAGATTTCTATAAATCTACAACGAACAGGGACCTAAATGCTTGACTTAAAATGATGGAGAAAATTTTGTGTGTCACTTGATCAAGTTTGGTTCTCAAATATCAACTCAGTGATTTACCAGTTTCCTCACCTTCAGTGTTATGATATAGCATATGCCTGCTCTGTTCTTAAAAAACAATTTCCTCATTAAAAAAAATCAATTGTTGGGTACTTATTCATCACTCCAGTTAAAATTCTGTGTCTCTAAAAAACAGCAATGCAGAGTGAATGTACAATAGCCCAACATTTTTAGTCTCTCCACGTTACTGGGGAGTAGCGAAAACATCGTCTGCCTCAAGTGTGAGCAGGTGGACGACCTGCTCAGCCTGGTGGTGGAGCTGAAGGAGGAGGTAGAAAGTCTGAGGGCCATCAGGGAATGTGAAAGAGAAGAAAACTGGTGGAGCAGCGTTCTGCAGTCTTCCCAAGAAAAGCAACCAAAGAACCCCCAATTCAGTCTGTAAATCCAGTACCCTCTTGCCATAGGGCAGAGGGGGCAGAATTAACAGTATCAAGGGACGAATAACAATGGAAACAGGTCCGTGTATGAGGTAGCAGGAGAACCCTTCCACATTCCACTCACCTCCACTAGTGACCACGTCCAACAGATATGAGGGCCTGGAACTTGGGGATCAGATAGATGAGGTCATGAACCAAGGCCCATCGAGAGGGCTGTCTACAGATAGGCAGTCTGGTCCATGCTGCAAGGCTGCTCCCCCTAAGGAGAAAAGGAGCACCTGGAAGAAGCGGCAGGTGATCGTCGTGGGTGACTCCCTGCTGCAGGGCACGGAGGCACCAACATGTAGACCTGACCCCTTATCCAGAGAGGTCTGCTGCTTGCCAGGGGCTTGAATAAGGGATGATACAGAGAGGCTCCAAAAGCTTGTCCAGGAGTCTGACTATTATCCCCAGGTACTGTTTCGTGTGGGCACAAATGATGCCACAGGGAAACTGAGGGATATCAAGTGAGATTTCAGAGCCCTAGGGATGGCTGTCAGAGGTATGGGAGCCCAGGTAGTGTTCTCCTCTATCCTACCAACAAGGGGAATGGATTGAAGGAGAAGGTGGATATCACAGATTAACAAATGGCTGCGCTGCAGGGCTTGGCAACAGGGTTTTGGTTTCTATGGCCATGGGACTCTGATGACCACCAGCTAGTGGGGAATGATGGGAACCACCTCAGTAAGAGGGGCACACGTCTCTGCCAAAAGGCTGGCCAACATGGTTAGGAGGGCTTTAAACTAAAAAGGGGAAAGCGAAGTGTCAGATGGACACGGCGAACAGTACCACACAGGCAATGTCAGATGGCATCCAGTGGGTGTATGGTAGTGGGGAAATGAAGATAGGATATGATTATAGAGGGTCCTCTTTCACCCCTCCTGGGAAACCTGCAGGCTCAATTGCTTCCCTCACATACCTGTACACCAATGCATGAAGCATGGGGAATAAGCAGGATGAACTGGAGATCTGTGAGCGGTCCCAGCGTCATGATCTCATTGGAATTACAGAGACATGGTGGCTCACATGACTGGAGCGCTGCCATGGAAGGCCATGCTCTAGGAAGGACAGGCTGGGAAGGTGAGGTGGTGGAGTTGCTCTTGTGTGAGAAAGGAACATGGAATGCATGGAGCTCAACCTGGGAGTGGATGATGAGTGAGTTGAGAGCTTGTGGGTAAGGATTAGAGGGCAGGCTAATGTGGGAGTATCCAATAGCCCAGAGCGCTGCACTGCCATCCAAAGGGACGTGAACAGACTGGATAACTGGGCAGTGAGAGATTTCATGAAATTCAACAAGGGCAAGTGCAAGGTCCTGCACCTGATAACCCCAGACACCAGTACACACTGGGGACTGACCTTCTGGAGAGCAGCTCTGCAGAGAGGGACCTGGGTGTCACGGTGGATGACAAGTTGACCATGAGGCAGCAGTGTGCCCTCGTGGCCAAGAAGGCCAATGGGATCCTGGGGTACATTAAGAAGAGTGTTGAGGGAGGTGATCCTGTCCCTCTACTCAGCGCTAGTGAGGCCACATCTGGAGTGTTGTGTCCAGTTCTGGGCTCCACAGTGCAAGAAGGGTGTGGAGCTGCTGGAGAGAGTCCAGCGCAGGGCTACAAGGATGATCAGGGGCCTGGAACATCTGCCGTATGAGGAGAGGCTGAGGGAGCTGGGCCTGCTCAGCCTGGAGAAGAGAAGGCTGAGAAGGGATCTCATCAGTGTCTATAAGTACCTCAAGGAAGGCAGTGAGGAGGATGGTGCTGGCCTCTTTTCACTGGTGGCCACCAACAGAACTAGAAGTAATGGCCTCAAACTGAAACACCAAAAGTTCCACAGGAACTTAAGAAAAACTTTCTTAAGAGTGAGGGTGACAGATCACTGGAACAGGCTGCCCGGAGACGTTGTGGAGTCTCCTTCTCTGGAGATCTTCAAAACCCGCTTGGATGCAGTCCTGTGCCATGTGCTCAGGATAGAGCAGCATTCTGTCTGTAAGTCATTATTCTTCTCTCTTTTGCTTTTATTTTTTCTGCTTGTATGCACAATTTGACTGTATTTTTTTCTAGTTTCAATTTCAGGTTGTTTATTCCAGTTTCAAATTTCACTTATGATATTAAACAGTAATATGTTGATATACAATTTAGCACTTTTTATCAAAACCATACATTTTCCCAGAAAGCAAAATTTATTATGGGAAATTAAGATTAATACTTACTAGCTTCTGTATAACTAAAAAAAAAATCCCAAAACTTTCTCTTATGAACCTTTTGATCCCTTTTAGGGAAACAGTGGAATTACTTCTGCTGTACTTTGAACATTTGAGTATCTTAACTTCACATAATTTACTTGGAACAAGAATATTGCCATGAAATTTGGGCATTATTTATATATCTTCTTTTGCCATTTGCATCAGCATAAAAAGAATTTATTTAGCCATCTGCCAGATATATTGTGTTATGTAGTAATCCTTTAATCTACTGGAAGAATCCAAGAGCCCTGTACGTTATAAACTGAGTGTCATAAATAACTAAGGCCTGATAATTTTTCTAGTGTGGTAGTATCATATTTGAAAAAAAAAAAAAGTGTTTTAAATAAAAAATATGCAGGCATTCACCTCTTGCATAAACTTTAATATCAGATTTGTTTTTCTCCTTTCTTTATAATTCTGTGGAATATTTGCTGTGTTGGAAATGAACATAACTTTATTGAAATTTTAGCATTGTTAGAAACCAAATTTTCTTGGTAATATTTTTTGGTTTTTTTTCGTTCCTGTTATATTAAAGGTATTCTACATCAAATAAATCTTATAAGAATGAAATACTTAGCTCTTTCTAGCTATGTTCCATTTATATCTGTAAACAGAAATCCAGCTAGTGGACTAGTGGACTTTACTGGTACACTTTTTTTTTCCTGTTTTTTTTTTTTTTTTTAATAATCTCTTCCTTAAGATCTTATATCTTGTATCTTACATTTTGCTTCAGAATAGTCCGCTATTGCTTGCTGTCTCTGCTTTACTGTTGCATTTGCTCCTCTTCATTCCCACAGTCTCTCCACTGTTCAAGGAAATTTTACTTTCAACTTTTAGCATTTAGACTAGCATCACTTCATCTTCATCCCTGCTCAAGATATTACTAAAAACATAAAATTAAAGGAAAAACAAAAGATCTGTCCTGTAATCCTCAATTTGGGGTTTTTGGTCTTAGCTGTCCAGAAGCTAAATTTGAAGTAACAAAGACAAGCTGATCAGGATCTTATAAGAATCAAAACTGCTCATCAAAAAAACATATAAGTTAGATTAATTTCTCAATGCCAGTATTATTCTTTTCTATAGAAGAAAATATGTAAGTGCTGATTCTATTAATTTTCAGTTGCATTAATCATATAAATAATACTCTTGATTAGTAATATAATTCTCCTGTAATAAAACTCCCATTTTGGACGCATGTTCTCAGCACACAACAGAGCAGTAGTCTTCTGTGGGACATTAAGTCCAAGAGAATTTCAATGTTTCATCTGAACATATCTCATGATCTTCTAAGGCAGTTTTATTTACCGTGCTCTGATCAAGAACATACTGTCTAAGACTCATCACTGCTCTAGGGCTGTTCTGTTTGAAGATAGCACTGGCATTTGGATATTGCTTAAGCTAGTTTCACCAAGTTGTCAAAGATGCAGTGTGGAACCCTGAGATTTCACTACAGACTCTTTAAAATGAATTGATTTTTTTTTTTCTGTTAACACAGATGCTCTTGAACATTCAGAAAAGAGAACAGACATGTGTCATCTGTTTTGCTGGAAAATATTTTTCTTAATCAGATTTGTAGAATAAGTTCATTAAGATTTGGATTTATGTAATGTTCATGGCTGTGGTTATCATGGATAACCATTCAGCAATTTTGGTATTGATTTTGACGGTTTGAAACATGTATGTATATTGTACATATGTGGGTGTATATATATATTTATATATATATATATATACACATAAAAAACCCTGCTATCTTTTTTTTCTAATGCTTTCTAAGAAGCCAAGTTATCAAATCTAATCAAGAGAGAGGTGTGTACTTTTGCCATATGGGCATCACTTACTCCCTAAGTTTCAAAAATATACAATAATGATTCACAGACAAAGTTACACAACTGCATATATGTAACTGCCTACCTCAAAGTTTGTGGTCAGCAGCACAAAGTTCATTTGAAGGCTTGTCACTAGTGTGTTCTCCATTGTGTTGATACTGAGATCTTTGCGTTTAAAATCGTCGATGGTGACCTGGATCACAGGACAGACAGCACCTTTGGGAAGTTTGCAGACTTTTAAAAACTGGAGGAAATGGTTGATACCCCAGATAGTTGTGTTGCTTTTCAGGGGGACCTTGAAAGATTGGACAGATTAGCTGACAAGAATGTCATGAAGTTCAGCAGGAAAATGCCAAGCCCTGCATCTGTGGAGAAATAAGTACAAGCTAGGGGTTGGAAAGTGAGAGATGCACTGCAAGGGGATATGGGAATCTGTCACTACAGTAGAACAATGGGTAAAGGAGCCTGTCCCTGGGAATATCTTTTTTCTTAGATTTCAGTCAGTTTTAAGAAAGATGATGCAAGATCAGGTAACAATGAATTACTGTTGCGAGTGCATTGCGTATGTTTGTCTACCTTAACATCATATTTAAATATCTTCAGACAATATCCTTCCTCCTTGATGAAGAAAATTGATTAAAAGATTTCATAAGATATGAAGGATTGTGGCTCATGTTTATCAGCCATGGTCAAATAACTAAGAATATTGCTGAATCTACAGTCAACTCTGCAATGATGATGTAATGAACCAATTTGTTCTCTTAAACGAATAGCCTCATTTATGTCATGGTTTCCATTTCTGCATTAGTTTATTTTACTGTTCTGTTATTATTCCAGCTATTTCTTTCTTAATATCAAATGATTTCTCATTTATGTGTACTTGTAATTTATCTATATCTAATTTGCATATCTTATATCTCTATATAAGATATATATATATCTATATATAAGATATATGCCTATATATCTTGTATTTCTATAAAATATTAAACACAAAAGCAAAATTATATCTCTCACTACATCTGTGAGGCTGATCTGGCAAAATCTGAGGGGATTGTTGGTCATATTTCATCATTTTTCATCAAATTTACTTTATCAATTTGAACAAAAAATTGGTGTTAACATTTGGAAACCTATATTTTATTTCTCTCGGAATTACATTTTGAATCTTCTGAAGTCATTTGTCACTATCCAAAAGTGGAAAGGAAAAAATCCCTTAGCTCTTATGAGAGAGAGAAAGGTGACAGAAGAAAAGTAAAATAGGAGTGGAGGAGCTGAAGTAAGAGGAAGGACAGATATTTAGAGAGAAAATACATTTTTTTTTCCAACAACCCTTAATGAGCTGTTCCAACAATGCTTTTCATTTTCAAAATGCTGATTAATTTACATTTTTGATCTCTTAATTTTAATCTCTTTAAGATTACATTTTGATTTTAAATTTTCATTTTTTTAATATTCCCACATGATTTTTATATTAAGAATAAGCTGAAAGTCAACAAACTGAGGCTGAACTTAGACAAAAAAAGCTACTCTAATTGTTCCAGTGGTCCTTTAAAATGTAACTGCCTAATTTAGAGATTTTCACTTTTTAACCAGCAGGCTGAATGAATTAAGGGATTGAAGTCAATATCACTTATACTTTCTCGGCAGGCAAGAGGGTGAATGTCACAGATGGTCTCTTCCTAGGCATTTCTCCTTTTCAGAGAAATTATCAGCAAAATAGAATTAGCATTATCAAAGTCACTCTCGGAAGAGTGAATGTAAAGGATATTTTGAGTGCTCTAAGACAATACATAATCCTCTGAGCAAATCTTATGATTTGAAGGGATTCATTATTTCTCTCAACATGGCTTTAAAAGAATAGAAAATATTGTATCTTTCAAGTTCTATGTTCTATATCTTCCCCTTCCAAGGTGCGTGTGATTAATGTTCTTATATAACTTTTAATATTTGTTAAAGAAGATGACCTGGATAGTCTGTGTACATAGCAAAAGAAAGAAAAAGCAATATTTATAAAAAATAAATCATTTACTGATTGGAGGGAATTTTTGGCTATTTTAGGTTTTGTGTTTTGCTTTGGACATATTTTCTTTGGTTGTGTTTTCTGTCACAGAGATAGCTGCAGATACAGGGTTAGTGTTAGAGATAGGTTTAAGGACAGGTTTGAAGAGAAGCAGAAAGGGGAACTATCCCACTGGAGTAGGTGTGTGCAGGTGATGCCAAGGGAAGATGAGCACCGTCAAGAGAACTTTGCTGAGGGAAATTTCTGGTCTGCAGCACCTATGATGGTTTCCAGACCAGACTTGGTCTGAAAAAGAAGTCGAGCGTTAGGTTTAGGTTAGGGCTGAGAGAAGGAGAAAGTGGGAATGGTGGATGTGTAGAGAGATTATGAAGTGAACTAGCATGCTGTCAAGAGGGTTATGCTGGGACGATTTTCCCATTTTCACCATGTCTGTCCCTGCCTTGACTGTAAAAAAAGAAGTCAAGTTTTAGTGAAGGTAGAGAGGAGAAAGGGGAAGGACGCCCTTGGAGTGCGTGTGTGCAGAAGCTGCCAAGGGAAGGTGCGTGCTACCAAAGGAAGTATGCTGGGGAGAGTTTCTGGTCAGCACTAGGTAGGTTGTCCCCACCCCTGTCCAGGACTGGTAAATGTGTTAGTGTTAGAGTTAGGGGTTCAGGTTAGGGTTTGAATTAGGGTTCGGGTTAAGGTTAGAGATAGGTTTGTGAGATGGATGACCTGTTGGAGTAGGTGTGTGCAGGGGGTGCCAAGGGAGAGCTGGCCTGGGGGTTAGGTTAGGGTTAGAATTAATGCTGAGAGAAAGGGGAATTATGCCACTGGAGTGGGCGTATGCAAGAGCTGCCAAGGGAAGGTGAATGAATGCTGCTGAAGGAGTTATGCTGGTCGGCATCAGGTAGTTTGACAGGGGCAACCTACCAGGTCCCTGTCCCTCTGCGGGCCTGGGAAAAATTTCTGGGGTTAGGGCTAAGGTTAGTGTTCAGTTTAGGGTTAATGTTATAAGTTTGGAGTGGGGGTTAGGATTACGTTAGCGCTAGGATTAATAGAAAGAGAAGGGTGATGGATTGCATTGGACTGTGTGTGTGTGTGTGCGCGTGCAGGGGTTGCCAACGTAACGTGAGTGCTACCTAGAGAGCTATGCGAATAGAAGTTTCTCTTCAGCATCTCAGATACATATGCAGTGATATACTTGTAAAGATATATATGCATCACTGTCTATTGTTATTAACAAATGCTTTATTATTTTTATTTATTATCAACAAATGCTTTTTATTGGCATTTCATCACAGAAGTAAGAGCCTGCCAACTTCATTGTTTTGACTTGATTAAGAAAAAATCAATTTCTTTTGCAAAATTGTTGCTATGTGATTGAAGCCATGCATTTTACAAATGCTTCATAAAGCAAATTACTGTTTGTGAAGACATGAAGATGTAAATTAGGTAAAAACAGCTTTTCTTGAACACTCAGCTGTAGTTGCATAACCTATAATTATACATATATCTGCCTATCCCACCAATAACGAGAATGTTTATGAATTCAGCAGATTCTGCAACATCTCTACAGTAGCAAGAAGATTTATATTTTGTGTAATTATGTACAGTTTGTATCATCAAAGAAAAGTATTGTCTCTTTTACAGATTTTTGCAATTATCAAAAATATACCTAAAAAAAGTCCAAAGAAAATTAAAATCATTTTGGCTGCAATGTCTAATCAAATTTACTTAATAATTTTACCATCTTCACCAATATTACAAATTTTTATCTTTTGCCTGTATTAGTAACTAAGTTAATTACTTCACAGATAGTAGGGATATCTGGGTTTAGAAGATTGAGCTAGTCAGGAAAGGCATTCCCACTGAAAATATGGTCTCCTCCCTTTTAGCTGTGTTTTCCTGATATGCTCCAGAAGGAGCTATTTTTATTGTAAGTAAGTTGGATTTATATAAAATTGAGTAATAGTAGATGAGAAGAAGTACACAGAGAGTTGTGACAACTGGGTGCTAGATCCCACTCCTTGAATGTTTATAATTTCTTATAAGATAGAAAAATGAAAGTAAGAAAGAGGAAGAACTCTCTTCCCAGACTGATAAATGAGACTTTCCACTGGGTGCTGAGAGGCCTTATCCCACCTGATCAAAACAATATTATTATGTTTGGTCTTGTACTTTATTTTATTGAACTTCATATTAATCTATTATTCTGTTATTTAGTTCAACCAATTGTACCTTTTTTTTACTACTTTTTTAGTCCAAATAGCTTGAAATAATATGGTATTTTATGTTGTAATACTATGGTATTTATGCTTTTATTGAGGACAATAACTGCAAGTTCTGGTGTGTTAAATGAAGTCTGAGTGTGGCAGAACCTACCAGGATCATTTCTGGAGCTCTGAGAAAAGTAAATCTGGCACAGTCTTGCCTACACATGTTAGAAAAATGTTTCTGTAGAAGATGAGCATATTGTCAGAACAGCATTCAATATCCATTTTTGGCTCTCTGGAAAGAGGAGGGAATGATCAGGAAGTCCAGAACCAAGTGATTAATAATTTGACAGTGTAGACAGACCATATCCTGAAAAAGTCTTTGATATATCTTAACAGAATAATACGCAGTCAGTGTGTGACAGTTCCCTGAACACTCATGCATCTCCACTATGTAACCTGTATTAAGCAATCGGTGAAGAATGTGTGGAAGAAAAGGAGAACTATTAATTTATCAGTCTACAGTATAGGGAAGGAGAGTACATGCATAAAAAATTGAAGAGAAAGAAAGGATTTGCTGTTAAACAAGAAGGAAAAATAAATATATATGCAATTAGGTTCCCTGCAGAGGTCTAGTTGTTTCTCCAACAGAGATGCCTGCACAGAGCACTTCACTCTCTGTGTCATGATACATTAAACCATGTGCTAAAGCTTACATTTCTATCTTTTCAACCTGTCATCAGTAGGCCTACTACAACTATTGGTTTGACAGGCTTGTCTAGCTCAGTCCTCAGCATTGTTAGCTTGGGAGGATAAGACAGATTCCAGTCAGAACAAATACAGAAAGAGAAATATTCCCTGTGGCATGTCTGTACCAAAGTCAAAGAAGCCATGATGTTCATAGCCATATTTAGCAAATTTATACAGAGTCATAGATTTATGGCCTGAAGCTACAGCTGTGATCTTGTAGACGAACTTTCTGCCAGAGGAAAACAAAATTTCACCCAGCCATCTCTGCCTTGAGGAGATGTCTTTCTAAAAAGTAACAGTACGCTTATGAAATCTTCAAGTAGCACAGGAAGTACCGGCATAATTCCAATAAATCCTTGCCATAAGTTATTAAAAAAATTGAAGATTGTCCTTCACCTGAATTTGCCAAGTTATTATTTCCAGTTATTTCTAGTTATTAGAACTTGTTATTCCTTTGTCAATTAGGCTTTTAATCATAAAATCTTCTCTTTATGCAGATACTAATACACTATGATCAGATTACCTCTTGGGGAAAAAAAAAAGAAAAACACAAACACACAGACTACTGTCGTGGAGTTTTTTTTAAATTATTATTATTATTAAACTAGACTTTGCGTATTAGTATAGTGTATTACATAGTCTAAAAAGGTGTTATTCTTTCACAGTTAATACAGCTATAACTGCCAAAACAGCATGTAATTCTGTATTGAGGTATCTGATTGCTCGATATTTTAAAACACAGAAGTGGACCATCTCTTAAGGAGTACGTGTACAGATATCAGTGCATTTGGTACTCTTGGGAAACGAAGGAAGGAAGGAAGGAAGGAAGGAAGGAAGGAAGGAAGGAAGGAAGGAAGGAAGGAAGGAAGGAAGGAAGGAAGGAAGGAAGGAAGGAAGGAAGGAAGGAAGGAAGGAAGGAAGGAAGGAAGGAAGGAAGGAAGGAAGGAAGGAAGGAAGGAAGGAAGGAAGGAAGGAAGGAAGGAAGGAAGGAAGGAAGGAAGGAAGGAAGGAAGGAAGGAAGGAAGGAAGGAAGGAAGGAAGGAAGGAAGGAAGGAAGGAAGGAAGGAAGGAAGGAAGGAAGGAAGGAAGGAAGGAAGGAAGGAAGGAAGGAAGGATGGATTTCTTGTGTGGTTTAGATATAACTGTATTCATTCCTTTTGGTTGAGGAACATGACAGAAATCGCACATGAATCATTTTTATTTTGACAGTTTTCTAACTGCCTAATTGGCCTGTGTAAAATTAGCTTCTGTGGAGATGGAGTTGAACATTGTTGTAGGAAAATGTGCAGAAGTTGAGATGGAGTTGAACATTGTTGTAGCAAAATGTGCAGAAGTTATCATACAGAAAGGTAAGTTCAGAGGATAATGCAATGAACTTCAGAAACAAACGGAATTGATAACATAATAGCAAGCGAGAAATGCAAAGTAAAAGATACTAGGGAAAAGATATTCAGTAACTGTGTTTATTAGAGAGTTCTACATTCATTGGATAAACTGCAAAGATCTCATCATGAAGTAGGTAAAGACTGTCTTCAGAATAGAGTTTAGTTAAGGAATATAGTGAGAATTATGGAGAGAAAATCTGTTGTGTTAATCAAACTTACCACTTTTGGCTGTCATTTCAGAAAAAAAAAATCAAAGGAATGAAAGAACAGTGTTATGATTAAGACGAAAGAACAGATTTACTATGAAAGGTGATTGAAAAAATTAGGATGGCTTAACTTACAGAGAAAAATGAAGGGAATAAAACTCAAATACAAAAAGACATGATAAAAAGATTAAACTGAGGACATTTCTGAACAAAGAAGACATTCAAGAAAGAAACGGTGAAAATTTCAAAACTGACAAAAGTTTTTTCATGCATGACACATGTGAAAATGGCTGTGTGAGAATACAACTCTTTCAATATGTAAGGGTATGCGTGTGTGCGTATATATCACACATATTATAAATGCACATAGGCATATAGAAACATTCCCACACCTAAAGTTTTTTCTAACACTATTAATTTATTTTATCTGAGCTAAAGCATGTGGTAAAAAGTACTTTTTGGAAGTTGTAAATATCATGCTTCATGATTCAGAAACATATATAGCTATTAAATACTAAGGCAAGAAAAGCAGGTTATCCTTTGCTTTTCAGCAGATTCACTGAAATGTCTCCTCACACATTTGGTATTACTTGCTTCATGAGATGAGATATTGAGATGGACAGACCATGATTATAATTTAATATTTCCTGTAATATTCAAAAAAAAAAAAAAAAAACAGAGCTGAAACATGGTTGAATAAAGAACATGTTTGAGGAAGACTTTTTGGATGAGAAAAAAAAAATGGAGAATGAATTCAGAGAAGGAATTCTGTATCTATGTCTGTAGGAGTGAGCTCAGACCTTATAAGCAGAGAAAAATTCAGTAAGGGTTAACACTATTGTAAAACTGTTTCTTATTGTTGGATTTATCAAAATGCAGAAATAAGATTACTTTTAATACTAAGATATAACCTATTCAAATTCTGGTTAAATTAGCATTTGAATTTAAACAGAACAAAACAGTTTTCCAGAAAATGAAAACTCTTTTTTTCCCTTAACTTAAAGGTAGGCTTTTTTTTAAGAAAAAAATAAACTTATTCTCTGGAACTTTAGCAGTGTTATTTTTTTCTGACTTTATGGCAAGTTCAGAGCATTTGAAGTGGAAGTCAAAAAAAATATATGAAATAAAATTGTTTGTAGTCTGATATTTCCAGAATAAATACTCATTTGGATAAATAAAATAAATTATCATGGGTTCATGGAGTGGAAGGTCTGAGCTCACTGTTTTGTATCAAATTTTGTTTAGCTGTATCTTATCTTGCAGAACCTCCTAACCTTAAATGAAGATATTGTGAGATAGAGAATTCATCACTTCATTTAAAGAGAGTAATTAAAACAACTTGTAGTTAAAAAAAAAAAAAAAAAAAAGTCTCTTGCTTGAATTTTCCTGCTTCAGCTTTCTAGCTTTGGAACCTGTTTTGCTTTTCTTCATTAGAGAAAATAATCTTCATATATCTAATATTATTTTTTCTCTATAAAATTTCCCAGTCTGGAAGTTTCCAAGACTTCCAGACTTCCCAGACTTTGATCACCAGACACTTTGAGTCTGTTTTTGATTTTAGGCCGGTCCACAAAGCTTCATGTATAACATGTTGTATATTTTCTTATACTTTACTATATATAGACTTATAATTCTATATAATTATTTCCCATTTTATTACTAATAATAGTTTATTATTATTATCAAATAGAAAAAAAATGAAAAAAGCAGGCTCTTTATTCAATCACAGTAGAAAAAATACCTTCAATGAAATTCCTCTTAGATTGACAACAAGGTGAGAATAGTCAGGTATCCAGTCCCTAATTTATTTATCATGCACTTTACTGATATTCTAATTTACATTGAGAATATTTTGACATGCTAAGTCAAATTCTTTATAGAAATCTAAGACTACCACATCATATCCTTGGTATGAAGCAAATTATCTTCTCAAATACTGCTTGATTGACAAGACCTCTTTTTCATACGGCCATGTTGATTGGCATTAAATTTATTCCCATCTTTTAATTCTCCATTCATCATATTCCAAATGGTATTTTTACATTAAGTATGAAAGTTTATTTGTTAGTTGTGTTACGGATTTTTTTTAATTACTGGAAAAAGCAGACTTTTATCTTCTTTCACTCTCTCCTCCATTTTAGGAGTTACAGTGCTTGAAGGGCCTATTTATGCAGTGGGAGGCCATGATGGTTGGAGCTATTTGAATACAGTTGAGAGGTGGGACCCTCAAAGTCAGCAGTGGACATTTGTGGCAAGTATGTCAATTGCCAGAAGCACTGTTGGAGTAGCAGCATTAAATGGCAAGTGAGTAGGGTATTCTTATACAGTCAAAACATATTTCTTAGAAGGATGAATTACTGTGACATACAGTAGGAAATAACTTCTGTTATACTGCAACAGAGAGTGTCTTTTAAAATAAAAGTAGACACAGTTGAGCATGCCCTCCTATATCTCCTGGATCTCCTGTTTATCTAAAAGAGTTTATATATTTGTTCTGTATTCCTTATATCAAATTTTATACCAAATTCTTAATAACAAGAAATCTGGGTATGCATAATATAAACCAAGGAGATACAGGAAAATATTTTCAAAGAACTGTTGTTTAGAACAAATTGTTATCTGCGTCATCAGATTTTTTTTGTGTTCTATGTGCCAGTTAACCAGCTGAGTTTATCAACCCCATATAATCATGTAGCCATTGATGAGGTTTATTTTATATTCATTTTTACTTTTTTTAAAAAACTTTTCTTGTAGATTATATGGCACTTATTAAAACACAGTTTACAGTAATGCACTATTACTGGATGCTCATTATTTTTAAAGTTTCTTACTTTTAACTATGTGACTATAAACAATGTGGTGTGAACTATAATAATAATAACTTAGAGGTGTGAAGAATTCATCACAAATACCATGATGTACGTTTGAGTAGACATTTGCAACATAGCCAATCACCCTAAGCTCTACTGGAAGAAATGTATACCTCTAAGCTATAACTTATCTCGCTTTTTTTATATTATACATTTACATTTTACATTTACATTTTAACAACACGAACTGTGCTCTGTAAGAGTTTATTTTTTCCCTTCTAACAATAAAGGAAGCCTGGGCACTATTTCTCTGGTTCTGAGTTCTACATTGTTGATGTCTTAAAGCAGAAAGAGGAATCCTTCCTTAGAGAAACAAATATGAGCAATGAATAAAGAATCATCGAAGTGAACAATTTCCATGCAATTCTTAGTCTGAAAATCATTTATCCAAACTACCTGGTAGATACTTCATAAAGATCTGATGGAACAAGGGAGAGCTGAGTGGACAAGGAAGTTATTTTAATGTCAGAAGATAATGCAAAAAATATATGAATTTTGGCCCTTTTGTAACTTTTTTTTTTTCCTCCTGTAGCCTTTGCCAGGAGATTTGAAAAGAAATTCTGTGCTGATACAAGCATTTTGTTTGGGAGTTTTGGGACAGTAGAATAAAGAGAATTTACAGAATATATTTATATTATTTACTTTGTAGTCTGTTGCTACTGGAAAACAAAGAAGAGGCAAGAGTGAGAAATAATAGCAGATGTGGGATGGAATTAGGGAGTAAAAGTTGAGGAAAGAGAAGAGCAGTTAATAATAATTAGGAAGAAGTGTATGTGGAAAAAAATATATATTAAGGCAATTAGGATTCATGGTAGCATAGTTGAGCATGTATTTAATGTTTCCCAGTGATTAAACGCTCGCTTGAGTATGTGCATGCTGTAGGATGTAAAAAAGGAAAAGAAATATCATCTACATCTCAGCAAGGTGGAATTGGCACCATCAAAAACTGAAAAGCAGTGGCCCCACTGATGCAAATAGCAAACATACTACTGGATTCAGTGGAAGAAGAATTTTACCTGAATAACGCAGTCTTTGAAAAAGGTCCCATATGCCAACAACTGAAACTTTAAAACATGTGTTTTTATTAGGCTTATACTATCTTACACACTGCTTTGAGCATTTCACACAAAAGTGACAGTGTGAACTAATCATCTCAAATGTGAACTACTTAAAATCTTGAAATATATTATGTCTTCATTTGTATGCTAATGCTGAACTCTATTCCACTTGCCATCTCTTCGCTTTGTGGCTTTTCCGGTTAAAGACATTGCATTTTTCTTTAAGCTTATGGTAGAATTAGAGAATTAAGCTCTCTAGACTCTGAGCTCTTTAGGCTCTGAGGTGATTCATTTCTAAGTAACTTCTTATTTCTTCTTAATATGTTGAACATTTATTATGCTTTTGTAGCTACTGTTTTACATCAGGCTCAGTTGTATGGTACATACCAGTCATTTTCAGTTATTTTACTATTCAAGCACACATGCAAACATGACATAGATGCATCTGTAAAACAGAGATCACAGAAATGAATGCTGTTTCAGCAAAAATGCATTTTAACTTTTAAATGAAAATTTTTCAATATATCAAAATCTTTTCCAAAACCTGAAAAGAATTGTCTCAATCTGTGTATCACATTTTTATTAGAAAAAAAAATTTACAACTTCAGCTCTAGTAGTTTATAATCTTGGTACATTTGTCAAAAATGAGGAAAATGTATTTGCAAATTTTTTTTTTGTACATTGCAACATTGAAAATCTTTGGAGAGTAAAGGGAGCATTTTCCTTTTCAAGCTTGCTTGTTACTCCCAGATTTCCCACATGTCCTTTACAGATAATAAGATTGAATATTTGCTCTTCTTGAATTGGGAACACAAAGATGTTTCCTTATTGCATTTCCTTATTTTTAAAGCTAATGTGCAGCTGGAACAAATAACAGAGAGATAGATGGTTTCCTAGATAAAGGAGACATCACAGAACTATTTTATCACCTTTCAATAAAGCAGCTGTTGTGTAATAAATTACAAGTTAAGGTGAAAATAAGGTGAATAGTATAAGAAATTTTAAGCAGGAAAGGAAGCATATATAACAATTAGGATGGAATGAAGCTATTGTCAGATTTCTTTACAGATGGACTTTGCAATACAGGAGTGTAATAACAGAAGTATGCTAATTAAATTGTCAGATGTTGCACAATAACACAAAAGGCAACATTATCATATGCAAGGTGTTGGACTATTCTGAGGGAGTATTTGGATGAACCTGAGAAGCCACACAAATGGGCTATGTAATAGTATATATATTATATATACAATATCACATATGTATACATATATATATAATCTTGTGTTTGAGGAAACATAATGGTTAAAAGTGATGGAATGGTAAAAACACCTTATGTGTAGTTATTAGTACAGGAAAACCAATAAAATATATCTATGAAAAACATAAATGAAATTTAATATGATATTGATTAAAACATTGTTATATTCACCCTTTGGGGAAATATTTATGCTATTTGGATTACTGTGTACAATTCTGATTATGAATATTGAAGATGAATTGAAACTGTAAAGTTCACATAGGGGATACTGTGATTACCAACTAAGCCCACCATACCAAAGAAAAGTTAAGGAACTATTAAGAAAAAAACAATACTGATACAGGAACAAATAGATACTAATAGATCAAATATAGAAAAGAAATAAGAGATAATAAGATGATTGGAACAACCTTTTAATCTTGCCTAAAGAATATACATAAAACTCTGCTGGTTCTAAGTAATATGTCAATCAGTTAGGGGACGAAAAGTACCCCTGTCTTTCCTAATGACTTTTAAAAATTATCAATTGACACCTGCTTTTTCAAGATTGCTTCTTCAGTTTAACCAATGAGAAATCAAACAAACAAACAAAAAAAACCCACTGATTGACAGTTGCCATTCAAATAAAAACTAACTATTCAGTAACTAACAATGTATTTGCAACCTAGGCTACATTATCTACTGATATTTTTATCTTAACAAGTACCTGTTTGAAGTATGCATGGCCTAAGAACACTGGAGTTTCACAGTAAATTTATTCATGTAACTCATTTTATAGAGCTCATTGGTTTCTACTTTTCCCTGAAACAGATGAGTAACATATACTGTCTATAACATACAAATTCATTTTATTCCAAAAAATTGAATGGCACAACCATAACTGAAAGTTTTAGACTTCTCTACTATATGTCCTTGAAAGTTACATTTGTAAAATATGCTCCTCATCCTAACTGAGAATTACTATCATCGTTCTTTTCTTGCAGTTACTTCTTTCACAGGAAAAAAAAAAAAAAAAAGAGCTGCCCGTTTGCTTTTGTTTCCTTTTAACAGAAATCAATAAACCTGTGCTATAAAAAAGGAAAATACATAACTGTATAATCTACAGATTGACTTCAAATGGTAGAACATCACAACAGTGTATCGAGTTAAGTGTCAAATATAATGACTTTGGCACACACTAGGAACTAGTTTATTCACATGGCAACTGTCTTGCAGAACCAAGCAGAAGAAATTTTGCCCTTTATTGATTGCCACAGCTTCAAAGATTTGCTTTAGTGAACTTTATATTCCACCTGCTGCTTTTGTTTATATGAAATAGCATATATTGTTATTGATCTATGATAAAGCAAGAAATCTTCTAACTTTAACTTTAAAAAATAGAATTATTTCTAAGTTCCACAATTAATCATTTTTTTTACTCTTAGTTGATGAAAAAAAAAAAGTGTATCTGTTTTTTCTGAAGAAAAAAAAAAGAGAACTATGAGAAATGTTGCAGGAAAATAATATTCCTCACTGGCATCTGTCTGGTCTTTCTGTTGTTGTTTGCACAGAAAAAAACAACAATGTAATTTTTGCCATTATTATTTGTAATTCTTACAGACTCACGCTGTGCTATTATTTGTATTCCAGTTGTTCTTCCAGACTCCATCTAAGCTTAACCATTAATAGAGGAGAGGGTTACTGGGAAATGAAAATTTGTTATGCATAGCAATGTTGATTTTTGCACAGGTAATTCTGAAATAATTGCCATCTACAGGAAATCTTTTAATCTCCTAAATTAGGAGCATAAAATGCTTATTAAACAGTAGATGAATGCAGTTCAGAATAGAACTGATCTATAGCAACAAGTAAATAAGTTGTTTAAATTAGACAAAGATGAAAGTTAAAAGAAGGAGATTGGATTCAAGTTCAAAAAACGGCTGACCTAATATGGGGCAGGTGACCAGATCTTGCTAAAGATTGTCTTTGTTCATATGAATCCACACTGAGGATTCCTGGGATTATATTCTTTAACACAGGCTCTCATCCATAGAAAAGTGTAACCTTGTCATCTAGGGAATTTATTAGTCATGTGAAAGTAAAGTCTCAAATCCAGCAGATCAAAGATTTGAACAGAGACTGCAGGTAGGTACCACTTAAGGAAGCACAATTATAATTTACTTTTGCCCTCTCTTATGGAAACTATATCCACGATTTAAGAATAGGGCCAGCTGAGGTGAAGAAAGACCGTGGTAGGAAATACTGTCTTTGAGACTTGTTTCATGTAATACTGAAGGAAATAGTAGCTAAGCATTTGTTTTCAGAACATTAGATAATATCTATGCAGTAGGTGTTGGCTGCACTTATGCTACTATATAAAAGTGAGGAAGAGACCAATACCTGATGATGGAGTATAGACGAGAATTTTTCTCATTATTAAGGGTTAGCCCTTCTTATAGAATTTTAAACTTTTGATTTTCTTTTTTCTTTTTGTTGTTTTACATTATAGACAGGGAATGAGATAACAAATTAGCAATTTGGACATTTGGGAGGTGTGTGCCAAAGCTTCATTTGCAGTCTTTGTTTGGTACCTTTAGTACCAAAATCAGTAAACAAATGTTCAAAGGTGTTTGAGTACCTGAATCACAATTTATAATTTAAAAAAAAAAAAAAAAGGATTGCCACTACATTTATTTTTAAGCAAGAAATTATAATGCAGAAACTAAGAACAAGATGCTTACACTGACCCAAAGATATTTCTTTATATTATAAAATCAACGCCCGAAGCATAGATCTCCCCAATCAAATTTAAAATTGTTTTGTTAGAGTAGCCTCTCTTTCAGAACTGTTTGAGAAGCCTTATCTTTCTCTATCAAATATTTTATCCTTCATTGGCAGTTCTTTCCTGCTGTGTCTATTTATCTTAGTCATTGGAATTTGAATGTATTCCCTTTTCGTATCTTTGCTGAAAGACAATCCAGCACAAAAATGTAAGTTTTTGTCTGTTTGTTTTATGAGATAATTTATTACAACTGGCAGTGACAAATTTTGTTGGTTACTTGATTGTAGCAGAGAGAATTTATAATGGCTTCCACACGCTATTAATTCTGCTAAAAGATTCATAGACGTAGAGCATACTGATGAATGTTGAAAAAAGTACACATCTATGCATTTACCATTTTGTCCTTCCACAATGAAGCAAATGCAGATTTTGGAATAAATCATTGTCTTGAAAAGAGGTTTTAGTGATGTCGACATTTATTTTTTAAGGGGATTTTATGGAAAATATACCATTATGTCCTTACATTTCTGCCAGTTTTACAATAGTTATATTTATTTAGTAATAAATTTCTGCAAATTTGAGTACTGTCTTACCAATAGATTTCCTGTTATTCTGTTTTTCATTTTTATTGGAAAATATGTGGAATTATGCAATGCAGCCATCACCATATATGCAGGAGAATGTTTTGTTTTCAGGTCAGTATCAGTTAATAAAGCTAGGAATTAAACTTGTGTTATGTAGATCAAGATTAGATTTCTGTTAAAATAGTATGTACTTTAGTTTGATAAGTCTCTTATGACTACTCTTCATTATTACAAAACGATAATCAGAAAATTTAGCTCCTTGAGATTTCATTATCAAGTAAAAAGCAAAATCTCCATCAAATTAGACACTGCATATGAAAAGGTCTCCCAAATATCTTGTAGTTAGTCAGGCGCATAGTGTAGATATATTTGCTCTGTACTGACCCTGGAGAGACATAGGTTAATAATTCCACAAAGTTCTTAATAGCAGTTCAGTGTTTTGCACAAGAGCATTAGCAATGTATTACCTGTATTTAACCACCTACAAACCTTGATTGTATGGCTGATTACAGCCTCCTCCAGGAGTTCTGCTTCTTTGCTTTTCATGCATCATATAATAAAGTGTCTACGGCATTTTCTCTTAGCCACATTATTAGGGTTTATTATTAATCCAGTGTCCTACTCTGATCTCTTGTATTTTTGCACACATATCCATATTTCTTACGTAGGGATCCCATGCAGCTCACTGAATGTGCAATTCAATTCAATATGCATCATATTCTTCTCTCTCTTTCGGACAAGATTTAACTCGGTATTTCACATTTGGACTGTAAAATAGGAATCTCTGCACATACCTGCTTCTTATAGCATTCATCTAGCCCTAAAGAAAACTGTAAAGGATGCAAGTTAGATAATTATGTGTGACTTCAAATAGGACAATGAAAAACTGCTCAACTTTACAGTTAATAAGTCATTTTCTTTTCTTCACCCTAGTGTGATTTTATATGCTGCTAGGATGTATTGCTCTTTAGAGGTCAAGTAGTTGTTTGAAAACATCTCTTACTGAAGTTAAAAGAAACTAGACATTGAATCTGACATTCCCCTAAATACCTTTATAGAACTATAAGCTTATCAGGTTCTGCAGAGAAGAATACCATTCCATCTCCACTGT
The DNA here is from genome assembly GCF_059628265.1 of Tinamus guttatus. Taxonomy (NCBI): domain Eukaryota; kingdom Metazoa; phylum Chordata; class Aves; order Tinamiformes; family Tinamidae; genus Tinamus; species Tinamus guttatus. The sequence continues at coordinate 5,914,255 of NW_028288592.1, forward strand.
CAAGTGGTACTTCTATTTATCTAGTATGAAACCTGATTAACTTCTCAATACCTTCAGTGTTAGAGGTAAAATGAAATAACTTTTGAATTGGTAGATCAACTTCAACTGAGTTTTTCGTTATTGGTTGAATTCAGTGAATTAAGAAGAATTTGTTCCTTGTGAAGGTCACAGACTAAATTATCTAGGACTTCTTTTAAGTGATCCATATAATTGCAATGCACTGCCAATTTTCATACTTCAATAAAAACTGAAGAACTGGCTCAATTTTATTAAATAAATTAATTATTAATGTGCTGTAATTATGATCTTTAAGTTTGAAGTAACACATCAAAATTTCATGTAAACTAGCAAGATAAGAAAATTTGATTGAAACAATTATATTTTCTATCAGAGTGGCATTTTCATTACTTTTTTCTTTAAGTTCTCTTTATTGTTGTATTGTATGAAAGAATCAGATTCTTTTACAAAATCTTCTTGAACTAAGAAAAGTGCTATATTTGGCTTACATAATTACAGTCATATAGAGAAAATGTATCATACTGTACCTCTCCACAATATTTCTCACTGACTGAAAGCAAATGCTTTTTAATTTATATTTTATGAATATTTTACCTAACATTGAAATGCTGCTGCTACTTATTCCCTCCCCCAAAAAAAGCTCTTTCACATATCTGTAGATAATCTCAGATTATCTACGCAAGCAGAGAGTAAAAAATATTTTTTTTAAAATGATATTAAGTATATTTTACCAATTTGATTAATTTTATGAAGATTTTATCCAATAAGAAGAAACAAAAAATCATATTTCAAAGGTTAACTTGCAACATGCACTCTTGGCATTTCCCTTTGTATGGGAGAAGAGATTTCTTTTTTAACTGTAGCATAGCATTCATAACATTCTTTTCTCTCTTCTTAATGTACATTGCTCTGAATGTACTTTCACCTATAATAATTTTCTACCTTAATTGAAATCCTGCAGAAGTTATTTCAGGCTCTTTCATGGCAGTTTAGAAACTGCTGATGTTTTATAAATGTCTTATTTTATTAACTGCTTTTTTTGATTAAACTCTTTTTTTGTCAAAAAGACAGTTATTCTGTGTTCTACTATCAGAAAAGGGGGAACTTGTTGAAAATATTCTTCCTTAGTTGTAGAATCTACAAAAAAAAATGCATGTAATTTATAATATTTTAGTCATCCAATTAATGAATCTTGAGACAGAGAAAAATGGAAAAATACTATGATCTAAAATGATTAAACTGACAGGAAAGGTGAATATTATAAACAACTTTAGCTCAGTCTAGCACAGAGCCATCCCATGAATTCAATTTAAAAAGTATTTAAAGATGGGTTCAGTGAATGTTTGTAAATAAGACAGCAAACAAAGGGTCTTCAGCTCATGCTAGAGTAAATAGTTGATTACACAGACTATCTTGCCTTAACAGTTTTGGATGTCGATACTATTATGGATGTTTTGGTGGAGTCTGCATTCTGTCATGGGACTTGCAAACTAAATGAAACCCCTTTTATAAATATGATTAGAAATAAATTTGCCTGAAATAGGTTCTTTCTATTAGGAAGCTACACATTCTAAGGTAGGAAGCAGAGCTCTGCAATAATGATATTACCTATGCAAAAGGTATTTATCTCTGAGTTTTTCTTTTTTTTTTTTTTAATTCAGGCAGTTGTTTGATGGAGAGGAAGGCTTTCTGTTTCCTTCATTTTTTTTCTTCCAAAGTAGATGTATATCCAAACTAGATGTATATCTAATTTATTCTACTACTTCATTCTCGATTTACCCAAGGAAATAAGACTTCTTTAATAATTTTCATTCAGAAAATTGTTTTTCATTTTTAGCTTGTGTTAATGACATAACCAATGCAGCATAGATAGACCTTTGCTTTCATACAATCTCATTTCTGAGGCAGATATTGATTAATTAAGCAGTGCAGCACTACTGCTGCCAACTATCTTCTCCCACTTTAAGTGGGCATATATTCTATGAGCTAAAGAAAATCTGTGTTGCTCTTTCAGGCACACTCAAAGGGCATAAAGAGGTGCACAGGGGCCTAAGCAAAGACAGGATGTAGTCTTTGATATTCGTAGTGAAACAATTTTGAAAGGCAAAACCTCATTAAGAAATGCCACAAAGGCATGATTTAACTGTTTTCGCAAGCCATACTACCTCAGATCAAAGGCAGCCTAGCCTTTTGAGGTTGGCTTGTCAAACTGAATTTAAAAGTGGCTTTTCAGATTATTTATCAAAGGTTTTGCAACCGTAGCGTATAAAATAGCACTGAGGTAGATGCTTTTCATTGAGTCGGTCACAATTTATTCTGATCTCTTTAAGCCTCCGTTGTAGTTTCTAGCCATCTTTATCTGAAAACATGTTTTAGGAATCTCTGCCCACTCTAATACTGAAAAGATGTGACCATAGCTGGAAATGCCAGATTTCCAGTTTGAATGACATTGAGCTTGGTCTAAATTCATGCCTATTCACTATGTCAGAATAATCTGGGAAACAGAAATCCGCAGTATCTCCTCAGGGAAAACTTTCATTGTGATCAGTGGAAATAAAAGTATTCACTGTTTAATACTCTCTTTTCCTTGTTGATCTTTCACCTGTAAACTAGCTACCAAGAAAGCAAGCTATTCAGGAAATAAATATTTTCAAAGATTTTGGATAGACTTATGGTGGGATTGAGGACATACTTATTTTCCAAGTTTTATTTTAAATAAATAATGTTGAAAATAAAATTCTTACAATACTGAAAGTACTCAAAAGCTACTAAGAAATATAAAATCTACATGAAGGCTAAAAATTCCAGGAGCCTGAGAGAAGGAAAAAAATGAACTATGTCTGTGATGCAAATGAGAACTTTTCAGGATGATATATATGGTACATGGCAGACATACAGTAAAAGAACAGTTAGAAGTAGTACACATAGTTTTTGCTAAAGGAAAAGCTGCTGAGATAATTATGTGAAATAGCAAGGTGAAAATACGAAACAAGGGAAAAAAATGAGGAACTTCACTAAGTTGAGAGTCATTGGATTATCTGACATCTCTGAATTCTGCAAGTACTAGCACATGAAATTGAAAGTCTTTTCACATGTATCATCAACAAATCCATCAAATCAAAAGCACCTAGTGCCAAAAACCAATCAAAACATAGCCCTGGAAAACATGGCTAAGATTGACCTTAATAATACCAGACTTTCAGATATATTATTTAAAGAAATATATTATACTTTTCCAGAGACCAGATACAAATATCAATATATAAATATAATAAATACAGAGAACTCACCTCTCAACAGTTGCTGAGAAAGACTAAGCTGCAAAAAGGGATATATTCTAAGTCATATTATAAAATAGAACCACTAAGAAGCACTAAGGACCAAGTAATATTGCTAAGTATCTTTGGATGTATGCATTGAAATTATGTTTCAAGAGAACTAGAGCAAGGGAAGAAATTAGAAAAAAAAGTCATAAATAATTACATGATTGTGGTAAGTTCTGAAGAAAAAAGTAAAATAGATGTTTAAAATCTGAAAATATTCATTTAGCAGTGCAGATGGCTGAACACCAGGTAGATAACTTCTCTTGGAAGACTTTGTAACCAATAAAACGAAATGGAGTTATTAACATTGTATAAGACCTAGGTACTTTAAAGTGTAGTTTTGAGCTAAAGAAAAGAGGTCAGAGCAAACATCCCCCTATCCAGCAGAGTTAGGGTGCAATATATACACATTTATATATAGCTATTATTATTATTATTATTATTATTATTATTTAGCTAGCTTTAGTCTCATTACTTGCTTAATAGTAGTTGTTATTAATAACAACTTTAGCTTGTTGAGCTTACATTCTTTGGCTAAGAAAGTACAATTTTACCATTTGTGAAGAAAGAAGGAAAACAGCAATAATCCATCACAGCATCCATAGAACTATCTCAAACTTTCAGCACTCATTGCAGAGTGGGTCTACAGGCTAAGGAGACTGGCTGTGTCTTAGTGACCTGTCCCTTTACTGGTGTTTCAGAAATGCTAGATATTCTGCTTTTACTTATAGTTTGATGACTCTGCTAATTGAAACAGAGGAATGAAAAATAGAATGCTTTGCTTTCAGTGCGGAAATGTCAGCTTATAGACTTATTTCAGTGAAAAAAGAATGAAATGAAAAGAACTTTCATGACAGAAGAAAGAAGAAATGAATGAGTAGATATTCCGACTTGGGAAATGCATGCTTGCTCTCAACAGCCTCCACAGAAGTGTTGGTGCTGTGCAATTTTGAAAACTCTATGAAATATTTAGTTGCCCAAATGCTGAATTAGAAGTCCAATGGGAAATCTTGGGCCCAAGAATGTTCAGCTTAATTTTTAGAGCTCAATCTACATGCAATTGTCTACAACCTACTTTTGCCTACTTTACCTCCAGACCTCATTCTAGTAAGGCATGTATCTCTTGTGTATCTTTGTCATACCTGCCAAGCTCAGGTGAATTTCACAGTACCCTGGGACAGCATTTGATCCCTGCCTTCCACAGCTAAACCAAATCCTAGATGTCTTCTGAGAGCTAGACAGCTAATATCCACCTAGGTGTAAATGCCTGCATTTAAACACAGTTGAGTCAAGGGTGTGTAGTTTATTGAGTGCCATACTACAGTTTTCTTTTTTCTCTCTGCCTGCTGCAGAAGTAGTACAGAAGCAGAGGTACTGTTTGAAGTAGAAGTAGTAGTCAACTGAATTATTCTCTAGGCTCGTTTGTTATACTGACCACTCTGATAAGAACTGTGCTATAGTATGGGTAGCTACCCACATCTTAACATTTAAATGTAGGTGTCTTAACCTACATTTGTATCTCACCAGTAGGTATCAGAAAACTGTGTACTAAAGTAAATGTCTTAAGCTTGCATTTAAAGACATAGTTGTGAAAGAGCCTGTTTTCTTTAAGATCCTATCTCACACAGTGGAGCCATGGCCCCGCCTGACTCTTTTTGTTAGAATGCAAATATGCAGTATCAAAATGTTCCAAGGCTACTGTGATATATGTAGTGTTATCATTATACTTCCTTATTCATCAGCACCTATGCCAAGGAAACATAATGGCAAATGTACATTTAAGTAGCTCTGAATTCATGGAACATTTAGGATAGTAAAAGCCTCCAAATGAATAATGGCTTCATGCAGGGAGCTTTTGCATCCTAAATTGCTCAATAGCTGTGCTTTAAAATAGCCTGCATTGCTATTAGTTATTCTCCAGGCACTGTAGAAAAGGCAGCAGACTGCAAAAGGACTCATATAAGGAATGAATGCAGTATGGTAGTAGTTGGAAAGAGTAGAGAGAACTATTTCCTCCTGGGAATCTTTGTAAAGGGAGAAAGGAAACAATTTTCCTGCCTTCAGATAGTTACAAATGCAATCGAATTTTTGTTAGACCATATTTTTACACTTTTAAAACATTTTCAGAACTTTTCCTGACCTTGCCTACATAATTCAGCCCTTATAATATGTTCCGATGAAGAAAATCAATATGCAAGGCCTGTGGGTGTCATTTTCCTTACTTGCTGAATACATATTTTAATGTTAGCATGGTAAAAAAAATCTTCAACTTAACATAGATCTTGCAAAAACAAAGTCTGCTCTGAACTGCATATTTAATCTCTAATATATGGCGACTATTAATCCTTATTATATGGCAAGTGTAAAATTCATTCTGGACGTAAGCCTCCTATTGCAAGTACAGGAAATGAATACTGAATACTAGATCAAAGACAGAATATAGTTTTGCTTATGGGCTTCTTATTTAGCATACAGAACTTTTGCAATATTTATTGATTTATTTATCTTATTTAAGAGATATGTATTAGGCTTTTTTGAATTATTAAGTATTAAGGAATTATAAAAGGTAGCATATTAAAGTTAAAGACAGCAGTAGTTAAACCAGATCTCACTACTTAGATGAATAATAAAATCAGAGAGAAACTATATCATCACCGGATTTGAGATTTTTTCTTATTATTATTTTGTCTGATAAGAATTATCATCTACTGTATTTTGGATGTTCTGTAAGTGTAAATTGATAAAATAGTATTTATTGACGGTTTCAGGAATATATAAGACAGCAGTTTAGAAATATAGATTTTGTAGTCATATTATTATTATTGAAGTTGAGTGCCAATTTAGCAACTTTTATAAGTATCTTTTGTAAATTAAAATATGTAAATTGTATTAATATAAAGATTTGTGGATTTTTTTGCACGACATATAAATAAAAACAATAATTGTCCTTTTCAGAACTATTATTTCTTGATAGCAATATACTATTGCTGTTTTAATAACTTTCTATGGATACTTTACTATCCTTTTCTGCTTGGGCATTGTCTTTGAACAGGATTGTTTTTTAAGAATCTGTTTGCAATACAAAATTATTCATCAGATAACAAGCAAATATAGTTCAGCCTCTAGACTATATGCGACTAATTTGCCAAAACTATTGTTTCAAATATTTACTCTTAATTTTACCATTCATGCATTGTAATTTTCAAAACTAGGTAATGCTGCTTTCCACCAAGTAGGGCAAAACACTAAGTAGAACGTGAATTGGCTAATGGCATTAAAAACACATGAAAATATAAGATTCATGAGTTTGAGAGATTATTTTCTTTTTTATTGTTCTTGTTGCAGATGATAGATGGAAAAACAGATACTCATTCTTATTTCTACATTTTTGAGATTTTTTTTTATTGATGTTTTTATTTTGTGGGTTTTCTTAGGTTATATTCAGTTGGAGGTCGGGATGGAAGTTCCTGCTTGAGTTCAATGGAGTATTATGATCCTCACACAAATAAATGGAATATGTGTGCTCCAATGTGCAAGAGAAGAGGAGGTGTAGGAGTGGCTACATGTGATGGATTTCTTTATGCAGTTGGAGGCCATGATGCTCCTGCTTCTAACCATTGCTCCCGCCTCCTGGACTATGTAGAAAGGTATTCAATTAGTGTTTAATGATACAAGCATTTTTTTGGTGGGGGGCGGGGAGGAATGGGATACCAGACGAAATCCAAAAGTGTGATTTTCTCAGTGAAATTATGGTGAAATCAAACTGATGCTTGCTAGTGAATGGCAATGAATGAAATACCTATTTCCTACTTATTGAAAAATTCCATAGATATTTCTAGAAAAAAAAATGGAGATTATTTTCTTTTCTACTTTTTCACATTATTATTATATTATATCGTATTATATTGTATGATATAATATATTATCATTGCACAATCTTTTCATGTCTCCTCTAAGAAGACAGTAGACCTTGCAGAGCCATAAGCTAAATATTGCAGAGAAAAAAAAAATCAGCATTGAAACAATTTTATAATACCAAGTTTTGTTTAAATGTTTTTAGCAGATTTTAAATTTTAGCTGAGCAAGGAAGACAAATATAAGTGCGTATGTCATATGCATTTTCAGGACATTACAGTAGACATTACTTCAGACATTACTTCATTCAGTAGCAGTACCCTGAATTTTGTATATTCTGTAAATCAGGAATGCCTAGAAGGGCACAAGGACGCAGTTGGAGTCATTATAATGGGCAATTTGAGGATGCTATTCAAACTTTTCTTGAAGGTTGGGCTTACTGCTTTTGAGGGGTTTACAGGCTTTAAAACACAAGAAAAAGGAATATATCTCCAAATACGTACAGATCGCAAAGTTAAAAGTATTAAAAAGAAAAACAAAAGAAATCTAGACATGCAATAGAAGTTAGGCACTGGGACTGAATGTTTACTGGAGCAATCAAACTTTTATTAAATGGTAATTGTAGCTTCTGATGAATTTTGTTTTAGCATTTACCACTGTCCCAACATATAATCCTTAAGTTATGAATTAAAATTTGAAAGCTTTTAGTCTCCTAGCTATTTTGTTTAGATTCTTTCCCCTCTCCCAACCAAAGTAAGTTGCAAAACAGATCACAGATTGCAAAATAATTTAAATTTCCATGTCTCCAACCAATGAAAGTTCATCAGATCTGTCATCTTGGGAAATAAATATTCATATTAAGACTACTAATGGCAGAAATTCTGAGATAGAAATCTTCCAAACTACTGCTACTGCTTACTAGTACTTATAAGAAACCCTTTTTCTTTCCCATTGTTGTGTCTGAGAAGAAAACTCTTTTTGTGGCAGACACCATTTTTGTACTTCTTAAGAGAATTGTAACATGCAGTTAAACTTTATGGGCTTATTTTATGTAATAGCATATGAATGTCAGTGTACACAGCATTTCTCAAGTAGTTATTTGTGCACTGACAGCAAAAAAAAGGCGATATATATGGTCAATGAGCAGCTGGCTTTCAGAGTAAAAAAATGAAGCTAAAAAATCAGAACTTGTAAGCCTATTAGTTCGCCTAGAGTAGGTGAAAATTAAATCATGGAATCCATTAAGACACGAACAGTCTCTTATAGCCCTCCCAGTGTTAGGAATATAAGGTTGCTTGGCTGTGATTTAGCATGACTATTTTTATATTCAAAAATAATAGCTTATTTTTGCAAAAATAAAAACACCATAATGACTTAGAAACCAAGGACTAATAGATATTAGCAAAGTCCATTATTTTAAGTTTTTTTAGACAACTCTGAATCATAGAATCATAGAATCATTATTTTTGGAAAAGACTTTAAGATCGAGTCCAACCATAAACCCTTCAACATCATGCCTGCTAAACCCTGTCCTAAGAAGTGCCTCATCAACACATTTCTTGAACCCTTCCAGGGATGGGAACTCTACCACTTCCCTGGGCAGCCTGTTCCAATGATTCATAGAATCATAGAATCATAGAATGCTTAAGGTTGGAAGGGACCTCTAGAGGTCATCTAGTCCAACCCCCCTGCACACGCAGGATCACCTAGAGCATGTGACACAGGACTGCATCCAAGCGGGTTTTGAAGATCTCCAGAGAAGGAGACTCCACAACCTCTCTGGGCAGCCTGTTCCAGGGCACTGTCACCCTCACTGTTAAAATTTTTTTTCTTAAGTTCCTGTGGAACTTTTGGTGCTTCAGCTTGTGGCCATTACCTCTACTTCTGTCGGCGGCCACCACTGGAAAGAGGCCAGCACCATCCTCCTCACTGCCTCCCTTGAGGTACTTGTAGACACTGATCAGATCCCCTCTCAACCTTCTCTTCTCCAGGCTGAACAGGCCCAGGTCCCTCAGCCTCTCCTCGTAGGGCAGATGTTCCAAGCCCCTGATCATCCTTGTAGCCCTGCGCTGGACTCTCTCCAGCAGCTCCACATCCCACTTGTACTGTGGAGCCCAGAACTGGACACAATACTCCAGATGCGGCCTCATCAGGGCTGAGTAGAGGGGCAGGATCACCTCCCTTGACCTGCTGGAGATGCTCTTCTTAATGCAGCCCAGGATTCCATTGGCCTTCTTGGCCATGAGGGCACACTGCTGCCTCATGGTCAACTTGTCATCCACCATGACACCCAGGTCTTTCTCTGCAGAGCTGCTCATCACTCTTTCCATGTTGAAATTTTTCTTAATATCTAACCTGAACCTCCCCTGGTGCAGCTTGAGGCCATTTCCTCTTTCCTATAGGCAGGTATTTCGGAGAAGAGATCCACCCTTGCCCCAACTACTCCTTTCAGGTAGTTGTAGAAAGCAATAAGGTCTCCCCTGAGTCTCCTCTTCGCCAGACTAAAAAACCCCAGCTCCCTTAGACGCTCTTCGTAAGGTCTGTGCTCCAGCCTTTTCACCAGCTTTGCTGCCTTTCTTTGGACATTCGCACCTTTATCTCTTTCTTGTAGTGAGAGGCCCAAAATTGAACACAGTATTGAAGTGCAGCCTCATCAGCGCCAAGTACAGGGAGACGATCACTTCCCTGGTCCTACTGGCTACACTGTTCCCGATATAAGCCAGGAGACCATTGGCTTCCTTGGCCACCTGGGCACACTGCTGGCTCACGTTCAATCGAGTGTTGACCAGCACCCCCAGGTCCTTTTCTGCCGCTCAGCTCTCCAGTCACTCTGCCTCAGGCCTGTGGCGCTGCATGGGGTTGTTGTGACCAAAGTGCAGGACCTGGCACTTGGACTTGTTGAATCTCATACAGTTGGTCTCCACCCATCAATCCAGCCTGTCCAGATCTCTCTAAAGAGCCAACCTACCCTCAAGCAGATCCACTCTTCCTCCCAGCTTGGTGTTGTCTGCAAATTTGCTGAGGGGTGCACTCAATCCACTCATCCAGATCATAGGAAAAGAAATTAAAGAGGACCGGGCCCAGCACCGACTCCTGGGCAACATTGTACGTGACCGGTCACCAGCTGCATTTACCTCCATTCACCACCACTGGATGACCTCTGGGCCCAGTAATCCAGACAGTTCTTCACCCAGTAAAGAGTACATCTGTCTAAGCCATGAGCAGCCAGGTTCTCCAAAAGAATGTAGTGGGAGACTGTGTCAAAGGCCTTACTGAAGTCTAAGTAGACCACATCCACAGCTTTTACCTCTCCTCTAGGAGAGTCACCTGGTCATAAAAGGAGATCAAGTTGGTAAGGCAGTACCTGCCTTTCATAAAAGCATGTTGGCTGGGCCTGATCCCATGTTGTCACAAACATGCTGTGTGATGACCCTTAAGATGATCTGATCCAAAACTTTATCTGATACCGAGGTCAGACCGACAGGCTTGTAGTTCTGTGGATGCTCCAGCCAACCCTTCTTGTAAATGGGTGTCACATTTGCAAGTTTTCAGTTGCCTGGAACCTCCCCTGCTGACTCCTGCTTATCAGGATGATGGAGAGCAGCTTGGTGAGCACTTCCGCCGGCTCCCTCAGAACCCTTGGTGGATTGTGTCTGGCCCCATAGATTTGTGAGTGTCCAAGTGGAATAACAGGTCACTGACTATTTCCTCCAGGATTATGGGGGGTTTATTCTGGGGGGAGGACACTCTTATGGTATCTTCCTGCTCAGGGGAGCCAGTACCTTGAGGATAAGTGATCCAGGTGTTAAAGACTGAGGCAAAGAAGGCATTAAGTACCTCAGCCTTATCCTCATGCTTGGTGAAAATGTTCCTTGTCACATCCCATAAAGGATGGAGGCCCTTCTGTTCTTGTTAATCTGTTTGTAGAAACATTTTTTGTTGTCTTTTACAGTGGTGGCTAGATTGAGCTCCATCCGAGCTTTCGCCTTTCTTATTTCCTTCCTACATACCCTAGTGACTTCCTTGTACTCTTCCTGAGTTGCCTGCCCCTTCTTCCAGAGGTGGTAAACTCTCTTTTTTTTTCCCTGGAGCCTCAGAAATAGTTCCCTATTCAGTCAGGAGGGTCTTCTTCCCCTCCGGCTCATTTTTTGGCACACAGGAATGGCTTGCTAAATTTTAAGTTTTATCTGAAAATCTGAAAGTTTTACTTTCTGCCAATAGCAGACATCAAATTACATCAGGCATTTTTAATTATGTTTCCTTTCTTCCTCAAGAGCAAAACTTTTTTCTCTTTGTTACTTCAATCATTTTATCATTCTGATAGAGCTTGCGAGAATGTGTTTTATTCAAATACCAACTTTCTTCTGGAAACTGTCAAAACACATAATGATTCAAAAAAAATCTAAGATTATGGAAATTTAGTGAGAACAGATATGTGTTTATGAATGCTATTGTTAAAATTCTGCTCAACAATAATTAGGACTCCCAATTTGAACTCTTTTGAAGTTGATGTGATTGGAAAGGACTTCCTATGGATTGATCACAAAGGAAAACAATACTTATGTTTTTCTGTACTTTACAAGCTGGTAAAATATAACTTTGTATTCTCCTTAAGGGTAAAATCACTAGTTCAATTTAAGAACTATGCAATTTTTGATACATTTTGGCAAATTTTATAAAGCAGCAGTCTTTACCAAGTATAACTCCAGAGGTGGCATTTATTGAAAAAATAAGCAAGCGATGTATAGTTTTTCGACTTCTTACCTTGATGATTTCAGATAGATTGATTTCTTTCCACATTCAGTAACTTTTTTTGTTACCTTTTACACTCTAGAGCATATCTAGTTATTATCCAGATGAAATATACAGAGAGTATTTAGCTGAATAAAGAATATAAGGAAACTCAGGCATTTTCCTGGCAATTAAAAAAAAAAAAAAAAAACAAGCTCTTGAGTAGTTCTATTTTGTTGACTGTATTGTGTAGTAAGCATTTTATTTAGCCCCTGGTTATCTATCTATTAAAAAAAAAAAGAAAGAAAGGAAGAAAAGAAAGTCCAAAAATGTCATTTATATTTACCTTGTCCACTTCTGCAGCTCACCTTGGCCCTTGCAATTCAAGGGTACTGTATCAAAAATCCTGTTAAAGTTTATTGCCTTTAGGCAAGTGAAGATACAATGCATATTGCTAAAGTGGGTTGTGAAAGTCTTTCATCTAAAGGAATATGGTGCTGCATTCAAAATGAACATTTTGGGGGGCTTTTATAACATGTACATTTCACTTTCATATATTCAGGCAAGTCTCTATCAAGTCTTAATAAATATTTATAATAATTCTAGGTATTAATTATAATTATATAATTATGCAATTATATCACTTGGAAAGAGAGTAAAATAAAACAATGAAAATGAATAAGGAAGAAGGTAAAATGAACATCACTGTCATTTTACTGACATCCTAGATATAAGAAGTTGAACACAGCATCTTACTGCCTTACCTTCCAAGAAGTTCCAATAAAGTCAGTAAGAAAAGTAGCTAGTGGATGAGTAGAATTTTTTGTTGACAAATTATTTATCTGTCCAGAGCGATTTAACCAAGGTTAGATTAAAGAGAAGCAATTCTGTTACTGCTTAGTTAGAAGGTCATTATTATGTGTCATTATTATGTGTGAAAAAGCACTTATAGGAAGAAAAACACTAAAACATTGCTGTTGAAATATATATTTTTTCTAAATCACAATTTTAAATGTAAGGCAGGACATCTAACCGTATTCATACAATTTGCTTACTGAAGAGCTGAATAACTGAAATACTTAAAGGCATGTTACTATCATTAGCCTTAGTACCAAAAAGCCTGGAATTTTCTCTTTTGTTGAGCATATTTACAACTACTTTCCATACCATTATCAACTTCTGGTTAAGAAATATCAGACTACAAGAACACATAAGGACAGAACTCAGCTATCCAAAGAAATAAATTTATAGATAATGCTGTCCATTAAAGAAGTAGGAGAAAGAGGTTTGACACCTATTTTTATACAATATAGTAGTTAAAGGACTTGTACAAGAATAAAGAAGTTGGCTTCAGTGTTTCTCAGCCTGAGGTAACTGAGGAGCACTTCTCAAGTCTCAAGACTGTGTCAATTATAAGGTTACAGACACAGAAAGATGTGCAGAGGGAGCTTATTCTCCATATACTCTGAAGCAGCAAATAACCATCTTGCAGAAAGTTAAAAGATTCATGAGCGAAAGAGGACAGGAATGCAAGAGAGAGCATGATTTATAGATTACTGCTTTGGCTTTTGGCTGGATTTTGCTCTAAGGGCTGTTGCTGCATAATATACAGTGGCTGTATAATTAAAAATATAGGTTCTTGTAGCAAGCACTTGAACCCAGTTCTTCATTCAGATGAGAGCTCTGCTCAGTCTGTATTTCTTGATTTGCTTCTCTGTGAGAAAACTAATTGTAACTATTTTCTGCATTACAGTGTCAATTTTAAAATATGGGAGAGGGTCCTCATCTGAGCAGACTATAGTCTGCTGTGCAGGGCAATCTTCTGCAAGCTGGCAAATGCCATTTGAACCCCTTGAAAACATGTTTGGAGCTAGAGTTGCTACATTTCTATCTGTATATAGAGAGGTAATGTAAAAGGAAATACTGGAGTAGGGGAGATGATGCAGGGGAGGGTAGCATGATATCGGATGTACCATTTGCTTAGTATTACGTATTGACTAGTTCTAGTAGCTTCTGTGTTCAAGATGTCGCTTTTTTCATTCCTTCTCTGAAGCAATAACAACTTCAGTGCAGTGTTAAGGCAACAGAGGATTTTAGATTTCTCTTGGGGAAGCACCTTAAAATAAAGTATTAGGAAAGTTAATCTTGAGGGGGAGTGGAGTGGGAGGAGTACCTAGCTCAAGTTCTGATTTAATTGCACAAAATGCCAAATATTTTCTGGAAAGAGAAAGAGAGAAACAGAACTGATGATACTTTTAAATCAACACTTCTTTAAATTACAATACCACAATTGAGTGGCAGACACAGGAAAATAACTGAGAGTTAGGAACAAAGCAAACAAAGCAGAGTGTAACATTGGCTATAGTTATATTTGTAGGTACATCCATTTATAAGCAGAAGCCTGAAGTCAAGTGATAGAAAGTGATTTCTGTCTTAGCTTAATTCCAGCTTCCTTCTCTTAAACAAGTTATTTTTTCCACAGTCGTTATTGGTTCTAAGTCTCTCCTTAGCTCCCCAATATGCCCTTCAAAAATAATGAAAGGCAATAATATTTCTTTTAATTCAAATAATCTGAAATAACTTGTGGTTTCTATTGCAGCAAGCCAAAGTAATGGTCTTACAGCATGAAAATGAGGCTATGTATTGTATTGTCCTGAGGAACATGGGATCGTTTGGAGGTGTTTAAAGGTGAAAAGACAGTTAAATTTTACAGTTATAGCTTCTGTGTTTTTAGGTTACTGTAGATCAATTTAGAATGAGGTATCTGGAAACAGGAAGGTGTTTTTATTTTGTTTTATTTTTTAATACTAACCAATGGGAATACTAGTAAACAAGAAAACAATGTTCTTACAAGTACCAATTGAGCACAGGTAGTTTGAAAGGTGGTACATTAAGACATGTTGTCAATAGTGGTTTTAGTAACAATTTTTAGATCTTTGTAAATTCTGGATAGTGACCAAGGGAAAAGGAAAAAAAAAAAAAAAAAAAAAAAGGAAAAGCAGATAGTTCCAAGAAGTAAAAGAAGTCTGAATTTTGTTATTCACAACAAGTCTGTCTGGGATCCTGGGATCTATGTGGGCTGGCATTCCCATATGATGGCATTATTCCTTGTGGGGTGCTCTGCACATTGTCTATTCATCACTTTATCACAAAACACTCCAGTCAGGGACTGGTCCATTATATATTTTTCTTATGTTACTTTTGGTATAGTAGCATTCTGGTAACATTAGTCATCTGAAAATGAGATATCAAGTTTAAACTAATGCTCCAGACATCCAGAGCAACCAATTGACAGGTATCATCAGAAGATGATGCAATTTTAATTGGCAATAGCTGTTGAATATAAATACAATGAGTTTGCCTCTGAAACTAATTGATAATAAAAATTTAAATTGACAACTTACACTAAATATTTACGTTCTAAGTAGGTAACATTACATAAGGAGAATTTAACTTTTAGTTTCAAAAGTTCTATGATTAATGTCTTACTGCAAGAGATCACATAAATATGAAAACAGTACTATTATCTTCACTTGAACAAGTAGCAGGAGGAGAATTCAACTCTAAAATAATTAAAATTATCCATGAACCCTTAAGAAGGTTTTCTTGCTGAGAATATAGTTTAATACAATTTTAGAAATTAATGTATAGTTTAGTCTCATTTTAGAAAGAATATTTTTATTAACAAAAATATCCTACCCTATATGTATATATTTAATACATATATACAAATTCTGATTTTATGATCTCTCCCTTATATTTCATTTTATGGTACTTTGTATGATGAATTACATATTATTTTCTGAAATGTTAACAAGAATTGCTGGTCAACATAAAGAAGTTTTCTTTCTGTTGTTAAAAAATATTTTGAATAGAGTTCTAATGTTGTTTTTTTTTCTCTCCCAAAGACAGACTATAATTCAAATATGGATCATAATAAATCATTTGTCTTCTCACTGGACAGACAATCAGTTCCGTTTCTTCTTATGTAGGTACGACCCTAAAACTGACACATGGACAATGGTGGCTCCACTGAGTATGCCTCGAGATGCTGTTGGTGTGTGTCTCCTTGGTGACAAACTATATGCAGTGGGTGGATACGATGGTCAAACATACCTGAACACTATGGAATCGTACGATCCTCAAACTAATGAATGGACACAGGTACTTATAAAGTTTTTTTTTTTTTTTAATCTTTCCTCATGCAGATGAAATGTCATAAAAATTGTTGAAATGGATTTGGGATTTTAATTGATGACCAACCTTTTCTGAGGACTCCTCATATGAAAAACAAATATATAGCAAGTCAAATTTTCAGTTGATTTGCTATTCTATTTCATTCATTTTGGAATGATGGCCTATCTGTGTATTCCAAATATGGAACTATGTACTACTTTGACATTATTAACAGGTAGAAAGGAAATTGTGGCTTTAGGAAAAAAGAGAAGTGGTTAGTTTGTAGAAGGAATATATTTTAGTGTGTCTGAGTAGTGCTTCAAAAGAGTTGCGGTCAAATAAGATGCCTTAAAAAGAAATAGTAGATTATTCTTTTTTTTTTTTTTTTTTTTTTTTTAACGCTTTGTGTGTGTGTGTGTGTGTGTGTGTGTGTGTGTGTATGTGTGCCTAATTCTATCTTAAGGCTTTCTGGAAAGTTTTATTTGATTATTATAGATGTTTTCATTGGAGTTAGTCAACCTGAATTCCCTTTAAAGTCACTGATAAAAATTACACACTTCAAAACATGATCTCATCCTAAAATAAAAATTTTAAAAATTTCAAATGAATTACACCCCACATATCTCTATTTCTCTTAATGATTATAAAAGGCAGTTTGTATTGTCAATCTAAATGTAAACATATACCATGCAAAGTTAATGAAAAAGTGCTTTTTTAATTAAATGTCAAAAAATATTTTTATGACATTCTATAGAATATGGGAAATCCATATAAGAAGTTTATTTTCCAGAATGCATTAGTCCGCATAAACAACATGACTAAGTACATTTGGACACCAATTAGACAGTTAACATGCAACACCTCTTTTTCAACCTGACACTTCTACACCACTAGGTATAATACTCTTCCTACTCTAAGATCCCTGAGTAAATGGAAATTTGTCAAGTTGCTCTAGACAAGTTCTGTAAGCTGACAAATACTTTTTTGTGGAGGTATATTTATGCATAATCACAAATCAGGTCATTTCACAGTAATTCACAGGAACTGAAAAGTATTTAGAATAAATAATAACCCACAAAAACCTTAATTATATGTTAATGTAATTTAAAGTAGCATTATTTACAGAAAGCAAATTAAAATTTCCCTCAGGGTGAGCAGCTTGTTCTCTTTTCAAAGAATTCAAAATTGATAGAGGTATTTCTCCACTAATCCTCTAGGAAGCTAAAGATATAAAATTCCTTGTGACTCAGCCTCTGTTAGATTGAACTGTATCTTACTTCATAATGAAGTATGTACTGGATAAAGATTTAAAAGAAAAGTAGGGATGCAACTAAGCTTTTGAGGAGCTTGAGGAATGCCACGGGGAAACAGACTGATCTCTGAACTGATAAACTGTTGATTAATAAATTGTTCAGAGATGGCTGATTATTCCCATTAGAGTGATTTAAAGGCCACTGCCCATGTCTTGATTTCACTGGTACTGCATTGTAGATTCCTCTCTTACAGATACAACAAGTAGGTAATATGAAACAAAAGATACAACAGCAACTGCTAAAAAGTTGAGTTAAAGCTTTTAGACCACGCAATTGAAAAGTCACCCAGGGTCATGGTTTTTGGATAACTCTTGAGCCTTAGTACTTCTCCTGAAAGACCTTTTCACTGTCAGCTGTGCCCGGCCTGTTCAATGAAGGACAAAACCCTGGCTTCTGGCATCAGCATTTTAGGTTTTGAACACTTAATTATGCATATATTCATTTACCCATGCTTTGCACTTCATCCTTAGCATGTTAGGTAGTGTTTTAATAATTACAATTCTAAATGAACATATGAAAGAAGACAGTATAAGTGTAATGATGCTCTTCGTTATCCACTGATGAAAAGCAGTGATAACGCCTACGCTTCTCATGGATTGAAATTATAGTAGATCAGCAGGATACAATAATAATATTATGAAAAAACATTTTAAAGGTAATTTTCCTGTTACATACTATGCCTGCAATTTTGCTTTCTTTTTTTTTTCTTTTGCTGCAGGTAAAAACTACCGAAGAGAATTTTTAAATAAAAATGTTACAATGTATTTAAAAATATTATAAATCTCTGCAACTACTTATTTCTCACTTTTGCATTCTACTCTACCATCATTTTCCCTTTTTTAAAAATAAAATGTCTCTATAGGAAAAATTCTTACTTCTTCTTTGATGTCCAACAATACATCAAAGACTGACATAAGGTAATGAATCAGAAAAGCATAGTCTTGCAGTTGAACTGTAACACCAAAACCGAGAAGTTAATTTCTTTCTCGCTTGTGACAAGCTTTCTCTGTGACTTTGAACAAAATTGTTATGTGCTAGATCTTCCTTTGTAAAATTAAACTACAAACTCTTATTTTTCTCCCTACATTTGGGATCTTTTTCTTTTTAACTAGGAACAAGATTTTGTGATGTTATCTTATACTGAACACTGTTATAACTTTTGAGGTATTATGTATGATTTAAGATCTCTATGCATTAAGGATCAAATGCATCTTAAATAGGAAAAGCAAAGACCTAATACTAAGCTTCTAACACATTATTTTAAAATTCTGGTTAACATTTAATCATTGTGTAAGGATGGTGTTATTCAAAAATTTCAAACAGATAGGAGCTCACAATATACTATAATTACCATTAATATTAGGATTCATATTGACAACTTTATGGATAGGGTTCACTGGGAGAGTAAGGGTGAGATTCAGCTTCAAATGAAAACATCTAAATTTATATAGCTCTCCATCTTTGTCCTAGGTGACTAAACTATTTTCATATTCAATGTGTCATTTCAATGCTGTCAATTCATATTCTGTTAAGTTGCCCAGCACAAGCATCTAGCGTATTTGACACCTTAGGCTATCTCACTTCTCTTTCAACAGCCTAGAGCAAAAAGGAACAGCTCTTCTTCTGACATTTATGTTTAGTATTCCTGTAATTTTGAAACAGTATTTTCTGAGTGTGTCTTGTGTGGCAGCAGAATAATCAAGCCCTTATTTAGAAAAGAGTAATCTAGACAAAGTCAAGGGATTAACTGCTAGATTTCAGCTCTAAGTATCTATATCTTGTGAGGTGCTGCGGGATCTGGCTCACCATGGCTCCTAGGTCCCATGCAAATGGCTTGAATGCCATAGGACTTCCCAAATCACACAGGTTGTTTAGGCAACTGAATCCTATCTTTGAAATTTTCAGCGTTGATGTCCACATCTGAGAATTTGCTTTGTTTTTAGCAACTGTCTTGTACAGCTGAATCTTAGAACATATAATAGATCAGATATTTTCTACTCAGATATCACAGGAGCTTGTGTTGTGCAGATTCTATCTTGCCAATCATAAAACAATATAAAATATTTAAAAATTTATTGAAAGGTATTCAGAGCAATTAATGCAAGTCCCACAGATTCTTAGGATTTGTAATGCACTATGAAAGAATATTCTCTTGCCCCACTTCTAACCAAACTTTCTAAGAATGGGAGGTAATAGCTTTTTTTGTTTGTCTGTTGTATTTTATTTTTAAAATATTTCTAAAACTTGATATCTACTGTGCAGATCTTCACTGAAACCCGTCACTTTTACACAAAGCTCACAATTAAATTCAATAATAGCACACTTACCTAAAATTCCACTGAGAATATATTCTATGCATAGAAACAAAATCCACATCCAATGTGCTACTAACTGGCGACAATTCTTCAATCATACTTTCTTTCTGTTCTCACATTTTCAACTGAAAGATTTATGTAAGTAATTTTAAAAGTGCAGCACTAGGATATTAGTGGGTTGTATTTATTTTTAGCTTTTTTATATTCCCATTAATGTTGACCATTCAAGAATAATGTTGACACCTCACTTCTTCCGTTTCTTGCATGACTTCTTTCTATGCAGTTAATTTGTGTCTTTTTTTTTCTGCAGATGGCTTCCCTAAATATTGGAAGAGCTGGTGCCTGTGTTGTAGTCATTAAGCAACCATGACTTTGTCAGCACTGCTTAGGATTTTATTGACTGTGAAATGATTATTTTTCTATCAGAGAACAAGAATGGTAACTTCCTGAGAAATAGGATTTACGCAGTGAATACTCTGTTGATCACAAACTTTGAGAAGTTTGAAAATCAGACAGATTAAAGACTTATGCCCTATACAATCTTAAAAACTGTTCACAGTCAGTGAACAAGAAAACAATCACTCTGTTATAGGAATAGATATGTGAATACACAGGAGCAAGTTCAGACACTGCTTTCAGGAACATGTGCTGCGGTGCTGGATAATCAAAAGCACCGAAGGACAACGCTACACAAGGACCAGGAGGGAATGGAAGAACAGTTTCATTGCTCCGAGGGTTTAAACTGCAGAAACATCAAAGTACATTTAAACAATTTTGAACTGTAATTTTTAAAAGAGAAAAGTAGATGATATTATAGCGTTTTTCTGTCAAGGTCTTGTCTTCAAATGGGCTATGGCCTTCTCACTTAGACATGCAGATCAAGGGAAGAGAAATGATTCTTACTGAAGTGAAGAGGTAGTAATGTCTGAATATTCCTTTCATGCTTAATGATTAAGCTGTTGCTTTGCAGTCTGAAGAAAAGTAAAATTAAAATTACATGAACAAAATTGTTTTACTCACTATGGATTGTACATGCTTGTTGATGTTACACGTATTAAAAGTGAGTCTATCAAAGGTGAAGGCTGAATGCTTGCACAAAATATGCACAGGAAAGACAAACCTTTTGCTGCACTGGGGCTTTGTTGACAGTGACAGTCAAAGAAGCAGTTTTGTAGCTCTGTCTTAATTCTATATTCAGTTTAAGCATGTGGGCTCTGATCATATTGTTTAGTGGATCTTCTGCATGTTAGAAGCCTGTAAAGGTCTGGAAAACAGATCCTGTTACTTCATTGCACCATATAACAGACAAAGCACTGCCAAAAGATATCTTAGAGCCTCTTTTAATTTAAATTGACATCTCCTCATTGCATTTCAAGAGGGATAAAAGAAATCTTTTTTTTTTTTTTTTTGATGTTTGCACATGAACAATGCTGCCTGATTAAGGGTGTCAATTTAAGATTTTTCATTTATGATGGACAAGTACTGCAAGAAGGGGATTCAGAATGTGTAGAAGTAAAGTAAAATTAGACCATTCAATCTAATAAATCTCATATAGTAAATATACTAGTGTCAGCTATGCTTCCGTTTTGAATTGATCATCTCTGGCAGTAAAGATATATTGAGCTTTTGCCTTGGCCCTACAGCTGACATTAATATTTTCTGTCTACTCAGCTGAATCAGTTTGAATCCTAATACTGTTAATGGTATATGGTGTATTCCTCTTTCAGGAAGGTCAAAGCTCTGAAAGTAGGCATACCAAATGTTTTCTTTAAAGCCTTGCTGAAAAATCATGAAACAATTCACAGCCTTAATACAGCACCTGTCACTTAATGCAGTCCTCTGTCACTAGCAGTTCTGGGGAGAAATTCCCGTTCTAGTCAATAAAGTTATCCTCGCGGACATCTTTTAGGCTGTTCGCATTACAAAGATAAGTACGGCTTCATGCTTGGGATTTGTTTTCAAGATATATCTCCTTCTAACAGCAGTACAGTAATATTCAGGGTGGGAGAGCTTTTCATTTTCTGACACAAGCTATACTATGTTCTAACACAGAAGTATACTGTTTTTCTTTTTTGGAGATTATGTTTCTCTATACTAATTAGAAACCAGCTGCAAAATCTGGGTTGTCTCATGATTATGAATGTAGTACAGTAGTTCTTTTTTTAAATAATCCCTTTGATTCACAATGTGGAAAACACAGCAGACTCAGATCTCCCATAAATAGCATTAATTTCAGTTATATAAATAAATATTTCTTCTAAAAATGTTTTTTTCTAGATTTTATATCTTAATAGTCTAAAGACCTTTTGAAACATTGTAATTTTCTGCCTTTCCAAATCATTTTTATAAACTACAGATATTTTGCTCCCACAATGTCCACCTAATCTATTAGGATGTCTTTGTTTTGCATTAGGCTGTGTTTCTATATGCTGACATTATGTTTATTTTGTTCTAATGGCTGCCTATCCTCTTATATGCACATTTTTTATATGAACCAAAGAGTAAAAATAAGGTTTTTAATCATTTCAGACAATCTTCATGTTTCTCCGTTTTATGTCTCAAAACTACCTTTTATTTTGTTCTTTATTATTTATTTATTTATTTATTTATTTTCTTCTTGATGGCTTTTAAAGCTTTTTTTTCCCAATTGATGAGTTTGTACGGGTTTTTATAATAACTGGAACAGGCTGCCCAGGGAGGTTGTGGAGTTTCCTTCTCTGGAGATCTTCAAAACCCGCTTGGATGCAGTCCTGTGCCACGTGCTCTAGGTGACCCTGTGTGTGCAGGGGGGTTGGTCTAGATGACCTCTAGAGCTCCCTTCCAACCTTAAGCATTCTGTGATTCTATCATAATAATAAAAAAAGAGAGAGAGAGAGAACATTAACATGATAAAGTGATGGTTCCTGTTTCAGGGCATTAACTGGTAATTGTTATATGCATTTCTGTGGGAATTTCCTTATTAATGAAGTGTCCGGTTTTATCGAGTTCAGTTTAGATTGGATTTTTATTCAAAAGAGAAATGCTTGGATGGACGCAAAGAAAACCGGTCTATTTTCGTCTTTTAGTCTTCCTCCTCAACACTTTCCAAATCCATGGGGACAACACTGCTCAGTACTAGCCAACTGTGTTGCCGAATTTTCTTTTTTCTGCTTCCTTTCATTGATTTTTCAATAGTGAGAATAAAACAATTGCTATGTCAGTACTACTAGCTCTTCAGTGCTAGTAGAAATGATACCTAAAAAACAAGATATGTGAGTGACACTGATGAGGGAATAGACTCATCAGTGTTATAGCTGCAGTAGTGCTGTCAATGCTTATTAATACAACTAGAAATCATAGACTAAATTACATTTCTGCAAGATTTTGACTGTTGTTTAGCTAAACAAACAAACAAAAACATTAAAATGGGCTAGCTATTTTCTAATGAATTAATCCTATTAATACCACTGAAAATGCTAGCTGCTTAAACTCCAAAAATATACCTTTCTAGAAAATGCTTGAGGCTCTACGAAGATAGGATTCAAATTGAACTTAATAGGAAAACTCAGCAAGCAAAACAGGCAAAAACAGATCTTTTGCTATGACTCCAAGGACACCATTTGTTATGTGTTTCTATCAATATAGAACTGCTACAAAAATTTTTTACAAAACAAAGACTAATTTTGTGACCCTCTTCCATTTATAGAACTGTTGATTTTGACCTTGTAGCTTGGACTCTTTTTAAAAATTATTACTATTTTTTTCACGTTTACAGCTTTTATTGTCAACAGGGATGGATGCTTGAAACATGGTATTAGTGAAGGCTCTACTTAGAATATATTGTGAAATGGTCATTGCTTTTATTCTCTTTTATTCTGGATATTTTGAGTCCAATTAAATTGTTAGTTTGCGCATTCAAATTAAAGTCATATATAAGACAACAAGAAGATGCATTTAAGCATATTGTTGTTTGTTTTTAATTACAATTCTGGAATATATATTTGTGGTTTATGTCCTTACAGCATTGCTTAAAAGCAAAACTATGGAGTTTTTGTTTGTTTGTTTGTTTAAGACGACACATTTTTACTGATATATGGAACCACTCAAAGATGTAAGTCACTTTAAGAATGCTTTCAGACAGTTGCCTGCCTCATAATGTTATCATGGTATCATTAGTTGATATATTGAACTATTAGGGCAAAGAGGAAGAAGATAATTTTCTTGAGTACCATTCTCTTCTATAGAACATTACCATCAAATAACTGTTATTTACAGAAGTACTCATAATAGTTGTTTCAAAGAAGCTCTATATGAGAATCATTTTTCATATCGCTTAGAAGGGCCAAAAAAATTCCATTGGATATATTTACATAGTTTTTAATGGCTTCAATAAAAATAAGTCACAGATGCTATATAGTCTCTGTGAAAGCTCTGCTCAGTTGCAGGAATGAAGTAGACAGTATGTAAGTTTTAATAGGTCAGACTTTGATGTGCATGAGCAAATGCCAGAAGCAGTATGCATGATGATTACCATGAAGTACAAGTATTCTACAAGGAGAAAAAACCCTCTACAAGTCTTCTCTTTTTGAGGATACACAATTATTGTGCATAGCACACTGTGTGCCATTATCTATTATTTTTCCTTTAATTATTTAATTATCAATTAATAAATAAGGCATTTCTGCAAAGGGTTAAAACATACTCTTGTAACTATTCTTAAATGGCAGAAGTAAAATTACATGAAAATTCCTGTACAGTATGAGAAACCTAAACATTTGACTATGTACATGTATGAATTTTCATGGTAACTAAGTGTAAAACTATTTAGTTATTTCCATGGCGTGGAACAGAGCATCCTGTTTTATTTTTTTTTCCTTCAGTATCTCCCATATATATATACACGTACATACATAGACATATGTATATATATATATGTATGCATGCATGCTTTATGTGTTAAAAATCCAGCTGTATGTTCAATCTTATGTATAAGAAATTACCATTGATGTCTTCTTACTTTTCTCCCCACTCTACCACTACCAGTTGTTCTGGTATTGGAGATGCTAACTACCATTAGGCACATTTTGTCACAAAATTGTTTCTGATGAAAGCAAATGGTATAATAGCACAGCATATTGGCATTCAGTTCCTTACCACTCTATATTCAAAGAGTTGGATGTACATAATTTTTCTCATGTGTCTTCAATGTTTTAAATTTTATACATGTAAAAATAAATGTAAATATTTTAAAATATTTTAAAAAAGGATCTTCCAGGTGTGCACAGATTGTTCTTAATTTGCAAAGCAGAACAGTATGTCTGGTTATGAACAATTTTTCATGATCCCAGTTATGAGGTCCAAACCTCTTGTGGGTGATGTGCGTGTTTGTCAATGTGTCTCATTGTCTCCATTTTTTTTCCAGTGCAAAAGGCATTTGCATTTATATGATTGAAATACTGGACACAATATTTCCTATTTGAATCTGAAAATTCTGCATGGCATGCATAAATCAGAAATCAGAACCCAAATTGTTCAAATAGCAACTTTCTAACCTTGGTAATTCAGTAATTCGGTAAGTTTAATTCAGAAGTATTTTTTTGTTTTTGTTGTGGGTTTTTTGTTTTTTGTTTTTTTTGACTTTTTTGTTTGATTGGTTGGTTTGATTTTTTTTTTTAGGGAATTTAACTACAATTTGCATAGTATTTATCAAAATAACACAATAGAACAATTGTGTGAAGAACAATACAGGTGAATAAAAATGGAGAACAAAAGTATCTCAGAATATTAGGGAAAAAGATTTAAACAGACTTTTTATACTTGCAAGGAGACTTTCTTTGAAATGATTATATTTTATTCCCAATAGAGGCAGTTAGATTTTATGAAAAGAATTTGGAACTAATCTTGTGACTCATATATTGAAATGCTGTTTGAAAGCAGACAATTCTTGTATTTCTTCTTGTAAAATATGTACTTTACTTTTTGCTTTCACTATAAAAGAAGAAAAAATCTTATTTATCCCATGGCAATATTTAAAATCTCAATATTGAAAAACAATACCTGAAATGTACTTAGAAGTTAGTAACTTGTTACAGACTTTAAATGCTGAGAAATTTAAATGCTTGGAAATTTTTGCTATGCCAAGGAGAAATGTTATATACATACACTAGGTTATACAGGCTCATTGCCAAGAGAATCTCAACATGTAAGTTTTACTTGACAAATTTTTCTGATGAAAATAAATTATTCTTGCAATATATCTTCTCTAACTTAAATGAGAAAGTATAAAATATTCAATGCGATAATTATTCTTCAACCTTATTCTAAATTTGGTTTTAAGCTGTTCAGATTGGCATAACCTTACATTTCACTGAAAACTCCCTCATTATAGTTCTACTAGATAGTACCTGAGGATTAGATACAGGTACAGACAGAGAGACAACTCAAAATCCTTAAGCCAGCAAAACTTCTTTGATTTTCTTATGTGCAGAACCAAAAATGTTGGAAATAGAATGATAAAGAAAATTATTAACAAAGTTAAGAAATGCAGTGGCAGAGAAGAATATAGTCTGTGATTACTGAATCCTGAATTACTGGGAACAAATATCCACAGCTTGGTTTCGCGGGCCTAGGGAGCCACCTAAGTCTGTCACTTTCTAAGAGTTTGAAAAGCAGTTGCAGCAGAGCTATAAGAGACTTCTGTCACTCCATTTTTTTTTTTCCCTAGGTTTTCCCGAATGAGGGCAGAGTAGAATTAAGAAGCATCTCTTGCAGAAGTCAAGTCCTCCTTACAATCAAGTGTTTGTACTGGACATAGCCAGCCTTTTCAATTTAGCTATGTTATATATAGCATAGCATCCTTAGTGAATGCCTAATATTGCCTACAGAGATATTCAAAAAGTGAGTTCAGTTACCTCCACACAGACTATTGGGGCAAAAACTTTTTTTTTTTTTTCCAAATAGCTATGCCAGGAACTCCTTTTAGAACATATCTGCCAAAATCAGCAGTCTACTTAACCAAGCAATCTCCCTGCTCTGAAACGAAGCACTGTGCAGATCTTCAGAGAATGGATAGTTCTGCGCTTCCAAATGACAAGCAAAAGATGTAAAAGGTAAATCTGCATCAATCTGTACAGAGAAGATTTATTCAGGAAGTTGTATCTGCAGCTCCTTATTACCTAAGTTTAGAAATTTAGATACCTAGGTGGATTTCAGAGTTTGGGAAGCAATCTAACATAGTCAATTAAAATTTGGAAACTTTAGGAGAATAAAGTAGGATTCCTTAGAAATATTAAAATCTTGAGATTGCCCAAACCAATAAGTTATTCCAGGCCCTTCTATAGTCACTGGAGGGAAACAGGCACCTCTCACTTGAAGGTTCATCTCATCTGAATACAGTCACACCATGCAGGTTAGATGAATCCCCCTCTGGGGATACGCAATTCTCTGCTCTGACTAAGGGTGCCAGCATGACTAATCCAGATTCAGGCACCCAGATTAGTAGAAATCCCAGCAACGAAGTGTGAAAAGGTACCAGGCAGTATGACTTGCCTAAAATTGTAAGTCTGCTTCACTTTCCTTTAGAGGACATCCATGTTATCACTTCCCGTCTGAATGGTTTACATCATCATGCATACTCCTTACAAGTATTATTTGTACTGACATAATTTAAGAAACATTTTTATTTTTATAGACAACTTTTGAAATAATTAATCTATTTTGCTATGATTAGTAAATTATTTTGTTGTTTCTTTCCCTTCCCTTCCCTTCCCTTCCCTTCCCTTCCCTTCCCTTCCCTTCCCTTCCCTTCCTTTCCCTTTCCTTCCCTTCCCTTCCCTTCCCTTCCCCTTCCTGCTCAAAAAATAACCACACAAAAATTCAAAATCAAAAAATAAGATCTGACTCTGGCCCTTTTTATATCAGTGTATATGCACCGACTGACTTTTGTAAAGAATAATTAATCACAAAATTAGAATTAGGCCAGAGAAAGAGCCATAACTGACATGAAGAAATCACAGAAGTAACTACTATGCACTGAATGGAGAGCTTCATAAACCATAAAACAATAAGAGAAACAGAAAAAGTAATTAGTAATTTTTGTCTAGAAGACTCAAATTTAAATATAGGATCAGCAGGCTTATGCTATGTGTAACTTATCCCTAGCCTAACTGAAAACCTGCTGCCTTCACTGTTCACATGGCTTGGATCAAAATATGGCTGCATGCTCCATGTAGAAGTCTGATAAATGCTGAGTCTTTTCCACAACAAGGCCATAGATGAAATAGGCACAATGTGGTTAGCAGTATGTTGTAAATATGAACTTTCCAGTGCTGGCATCTGAGAGTGCAATTGCTTGCATAAATATCATATGGCTTTTCCATCAGATTGATCCATTTTTGAAATTTTTATTCGAGAACAAAGCTAATATTTAAAAAGTATCAGAGGATGTTAAGACTTGAAAATATTAATACTTCAAAGACCTTCAGAGCAAAATGAGCATACAGCAGTTCAGAATGTATGAGAACAAATATATTATGAAAAATGTACAAATATGGCTGTAAATAAATTCAATTAAGCTGTGATAAATTTTGCAATATTTGCAGAGCCGTTTACTGAATGTTGTGCTTTTACCATGATTCCTTTCTATCTTTGACATGTGTGTATAGAATGCAAGTGAAGACATAGAGAACAATGTTAAACTCTAGTAACCTGGCTTCACTTGACACAACTTTTTTTTTTTTTTTATTAACACCTAAAATGTCACTGTACAAGAATAAATGTGCCTGTTTAATGTTCTGCAGAGTTCTGATTCTGTTGAATGGATATGATAAAACGAATAAGTGTTTAACTTGCTTATGCTAAATTTGCCCATTCTCTATAAACTGGCAAGAATTTTAAGACTAATAAAACAGTAATTAAATTATTTATCTTTCTCATAAGCCACTCTGCCAAGACTATAAGTATTATACATCATCAACAATTCAGTCTTTTTTTTCCCCCATCTTCTTTTATTAAATAAAATGAAATAACTCTTGTCATTCATACAACTATTACATGCACAGGTCCAGGACATATCATAAGAGGCAAGAGGTAAAAGTAAGCCTGGTTGCTTACTTGATGTTCAATAAAAACATATAAATTTCAATTGCTAAAGAGTATATTTTGGGGGGTAAAGCAACTGACATTCAACACAAAGGTTAAGTGTCTAAAAATGTTAATGTGCAATATAAAGGATTTCTATGTTAAAGGATCTAGGAACACTTCATATTTCTCAGGTCTAGCTGTGCATTCCAGCTGTATTCTATCCTCACGCTATGGTGACATCCAGCTGCACTGTCTGCTGCATAGCTATATAATTATTCAAACTATTCATTTTCCCACAGGTGACATATATACATTTGGAGAATAAAATATTCCCTGTCTTTCTTTAAAATCCCTATGATTGAGATATGGATCATGCTATATTCTTAGCTTACACAGTCTTTATGAGGAGATATACTAAAATATGTGGAAGATATATGAGAAATGTATATGTATGAAGTAAAAAATTCTGTCAAAGTCAAATTTGAATAGAGACACTTGAAATAGGAAAATTTTATATATATTAGAATTTGAATTAAGCAATTTCCAACTCCTTAGAGAGACAAATACTCAACAAACATGGCTGCATGCACAGGCAAAATTTTGAATAACTAATATGAGGCTTTCTGAGGTGGACAGTTTAGCAACAGAAACTTTGCTGAGAATATATCTCTCTATCATTTATCTTAATCCATTTCAGATAATGACTGAAACATCAAAATTACTTTTCATAATCATTAAAAAATACATAAGATAGAAATTCTCTTTTGTGTTTGAGTTCAGTCTTTGATAGAATCTTTACCTTCATTTTTTGTATGGTCCCACATTGTTCATATTGGAACTGCCAATAGCTCCATGGTCAAATCTGTCTGGTATGCTAACAAAAAGCTTTCAATAAGACTATGTATAAAGAACCAGAAAGAATCAATCTAAGCAATAGAAATCATTCTGGTACAGAAGCTTTATATATAAAAAGAAATTTAAAATGTAGTTGATTATTCAGCTATGAATATATGCATGCCTACATGCAAATAGAGGATCTGAATAACCACATTATCCTCTCTCACTACTTGATACTATTATGCTACTGCTTCTTTATCCGTTTTGTCTTACTCTGACTTTCAGTTTTCTGTTTCATTCACAAGATCATTTCATTCCTCCCCAGAAGATGTATTGGCTTGTATTTCACTCCCTTTTTTTTTTTTTTTTTTCCGATTTATTTCTTATTCTTACATTCTCCTGAGCTTCTATGTATCTAAATTTCCTTACTGCTTCTTTACGAAGAGTTTTGTAATGTGTCCTTCAGACCACACTCAGATGGAAATTACAGTTTCTTTCTCCTTTTCAGTTATTTTCCTGCACCTTTTTCTTCTTTCTCATTTTTTCCCCATATTTCATCAAGAATTATTGGTTCCATTGTATAGGAAAGAAATATATTGTAACTATCTGTCCTTAAAAAGCTTTTCCTTTTACCCTATTGTAAGTATTAAGAAATGATGACCACTTTGATGCAGGTGAATTATTAGTAGTCTTGAAGACATGCAAATGCTTGTTAATTGTATAGACATTTTTTTCCGGTTGTACAGTCCAGAAATCCTTTTTGCATCGAATAATTTTCCTGTTATCAAGGTTTTATATATGTAAGGAACAAACACTTATGACAGTATCTGTGCATTTCCCTTTGTTCACCCATATTCACTAATATATGATACCCATTTCACTATATATTCATTCTGGGTCAGTAGGTTACAAGAAATAGCTACATGGGAAGATAAGAGAATTCAGAATCTATTATAACAGAGGTTATTGTTTAGTGCAGCAAAATGAAAGGTGGAAAAGGTGGCTAAGTACTGACCGTAAAGGGGAATGAAGGGAAAAGAGACAAACAAAAAGAAAAAACAAAGGAAAAGGATTATTTAAAGGGTCACATTGGGCAAGAAGAGAAATATGTTTAGTGCTTAAGAAAAACTTTGTTGGAAACTAAATGCATATAAGTAGGAGAAGAGTAAGGTTCTGAAATTCCCTTCTAATAAGAATTAGTTTAGAAGCTGACTGAAAAATGTATGGTTAGAAAATAAGTGCTCTTAAGGGGATTGAATCTAAGCCTCTATGATAATGTTTAGAAGACACATCTTCCTACTGTAGCAGCAGATGTGTTTACATGTAACGTGTTCCTTATAGTTTTCTTAAGCTCTAACATGCTAACATAAGAGTGCTGATTTATCTAAAAACAACATTACCTGTTGTCACACTTTAATGTCCATGGGATAAAAATTCAGAAGTTTACAAGCTTTTATGGAGGTCAAACTCCAAAGGATGCAAAACATGGACAATTCTTGCCTCAGGACTCATAGAATCATAGAATCATTACGGTTGGAAAAGACCTTTAAGATCATCAAGTCCAACCGTAAATCCTTCAGCATTATGCCTACTAAACCATGTCCTGAGGTGTCTCATCTAAGTGCCTCGTCTAGGAGTGACTCCTCACTTCTGATGCCATTGACCCCATTTTTTGGCCAACCTCCTAGTTTTTCTTGGAGGATTTTATCAATTTAAAACTTTTAGAAAAAAAATACCTGAATGGGAGATGCACAGAGTGATATTATTATGTACAGTTCTTAAAAAGAAAATATTCCAATATATTTCTGTCACTCTCCACAAAATTTTCCATCCTTTCCTTTTCTTATCACAGCAACATATTGCTTAATTATTCACAAAATAAATAAATAAATAAATAAATAAATAAATAGAAACAGAATTGCTGTATTTTCATCTCGAGTTTCCTGTGGCTTAAGGACTAAAAAAAAAATGTATTACATTAATGATATTCTATGTTGACCTCAATTTTAACTTTTAATTATACTACATGCTTCAACCTTGCAATTTGCACCTAAACTATGATTAGGGTATTGCATAGGATACAATCTCCACATGGCTGCAAATGTGCCATTAGGCATCAAAGAATGAAAGGTTCATTGAGCCAGAGAAAGAGAGCATGAACACAAGTGTGAGAAGGAATATGAGTTTCTAATCTATTAATCTGGGCATTCATCATATGAAATTTCTGGGTTTTGGTTCTGTATAAGACGTTTCATATATTACATTTTGTATTTTATGATCCTTTAACATTAAATGGTTATTTTCTCTCAGCTAATTTAGAGGGCTCTCTCTTGCATGTTAATTATTCCAGTACATTGTATCAGTAGCTTAAGTTCATGAGCCTAGGCTGTTGCAAATGCCTGGGAATATATTCACACCTTTCTAGAAAGATGTGTTCTTGCTCTATCTTCAAGCTTACTTAAAAGTGATGAGCCCCAAATCAAACATTTAACCTTCAGAAAATTCATTAATAGAGTCTGTAAGGCATTGTTATACAGTTCCACAAATCTGTACTTGAATAGAGAACAGTCATATATGCACAATACATACTACATAAACGTACCCTTTACGACTTGTTTTGGTCTACATAATCCAGCTATACAAGAGCTAATACAGATCATATTGGAGCTTCTTTTAGAAAATTCTCTATTTCTTCTAATTGAGAATATTAAACAGCGGAAAAGTGGGATGGATTTCTTCTAGTTTCTTTGGAGTTTTGTTATTACAGACCAAAGATCTGAACAGTCTGACTTCGGTCAGAGCCTTACTGACTATGAACAAACCCACATCTCACCCAAAATATACTTGTAGAACAAGTGACAAATGTAGTCAAAGGTCAAGTTGTGCTAAACCTTTTGATACAGACAGCACAGAGGATTTTCTGGTAAAAACAAAATTTCATTGCTATATAACATGATCATGATAGCGAACTCTATAATATGTCAAAAGCTCTCTGCATGAAGATGGGAAGGTGTTTGGAACTTTACTGTAATGTGACTTTGGCCTATGATGAACAGTTTGCAGTAAATTGGTGATATGAGTCTCAGCCTTAGAGATTCATGACATAAATTCATGATTCATGATTCATGAGATTCTATGTTCATATATATGTTTATATAGATAATTACAAGATAAAGTCTTCTTTTAATTTTTGTTTCATGTGTGTAAAATATTTGAGGTAAATTTTAAATTACATGTTTTTGTTCCCAAAAAGATATAAAATTGAACACAGTACTTTTAAAATCATACAGAAGAGACCCACAAACTCCAATTTTTGTTGATCTGGGAAAGTCATAGATTATAATGCTCTGGCACAAGAATTTATATAAAGCTATCTCTTCTTGACCTTTGGTTGGTAAATTGACAGATTAACATCTACTATAAAAATGTATTTCAGTTATTTTACAGCTCTATAGCTATTGAAGTGTCTTGGAACACATTTAACTAAGAAAGACATGTATAAATCTAAATGTCTTCTTCAGTAGGTTCTTCATAAGTGGTAATATTTTTATAATGTCACACTCAGTCTTTTAGACCCACATATAGGGATCATATCACTGTTTAATTAACTTGGCAACAGCTATTCAAAATCTAGAGCCTTGTAACCCACTTTTAAGAAGATGAATTAAACTTGTAAATGGTTTATCTATTTACTTTATTTATTTGTTTATTTATATTTGTCTATTCCCTGTTTGTTTATTTATATTTGTCTATTCCCTGCATTTATCTTTTATATAAAACAAAAATAAAACTACCAATCTTTTAAAAGATTGTTTTAATTTTTTTCTAACACTACTTGAGATGTGATGTGATCTATATCACATAATCTCTGAAGATGAATAGACTCAATCAAAGTCTATTAATTGAAGATTAATAGTCTCAAGGATAACGCATCCACAAACTGAAAAATATGGCAATGCTGATAAGAAACAACTCATGAGAGACTCAGAGAAAATTAAATTATGATAATTAAACTGAATTGTGCCTATATGTCTTTGAAAAGTTGCAGCAAGTGAGGTAACTACTGGATTAACATACTTCTCAACATGTGTACTTGATCTTCAGTTTTGATATTTTCTTATTTTACGTGTTTTCCTCCACATTCTGCATGTGGAGTACTTAATGCTCAGAAAAAACTGATTTTCATGGGAGAACAGAACAAAGGCAGACTACATTTTCTAGTCAGAAATAGTGAAACCAGTGCAACTGCAGTGCAAGAGTTTCCTGCAGCTCTCTCTTCATCTTACTTCATTCCACATAAATTTCCTTCCCTTTACATTTTAATACTTTTGTCCTTCAGACTCTTTATCTCTGTATTCTCCTTTAACCATGAGCAAAAATTAAAGACAGTCCCTGTGAGTTCCTGATCATC
Organism: Tinamus guttatus; assembly: GCF_059628265.1. Classification (NCBI taxonomy): domain Eukaryota; kingdom Metazoa; phylum Chordata; class Aves; order Tinamiformes; family Tinamidae; genus Tinamus; species Tinamus guttatus. The sequence continues at coordinate 5,948,294 of NW_028288592.1, forward strand.
CTGGGCATAGCCCTGGATATAAAATGTGGATTTAATGTTGCTGCAGTTCACTGAACATCTGAAAAGGAAAGATAAATGTTCCCTGCATAGACTACTCCGGTGACTTTGACATTGCTGGACATACATTTCCCCAGTCGTGACATTCACTGAGGAGACAAAAGAAGGATTAAACATTATAATTGTACTTTGACAAGAACATATGACTTTTGGGATGGATTAATACTCCTGCAGAGGATTTTAGCACTGTGCCTGCTAATACTTCCTCAAGAACTTTTATTCTAGATACTATTTTCTTTTTTTTTTCTTTAGCATTAAAATGACACATGGAGTGAACACATGTTTATCTCTATCCTGAGGAAAATACACTGTAAATTCATAAAAGAGTATCGAGATTTTTCAGTTGGTTAGCAGAATTTGGTCATCTCAACTAAACTCACAGAAAGTCACAGATTCTTATTCAAGGATTTCTTCAGAGATTTCACCCTAGGTGACCTCTTCTTCAAACTATAATCTAGGACAATCAAGCCTTTAACTTTTCCCAAGCATACAAGTCTGAGTTGTAGACAAGGTACACTTTGATCGCTAGCCTATGTAGTAGATCAGCAAAATCTTTCTGGACATAATAATCTCTCTTTAGAATCTTTACAGGTGGCCAGATTCACACCTTCCAGAGTACCAACACTACCTTGAGTGATTGCAAGGGGATCTTTATTTATCTGGAGCTTTGAAGGGGATCTGCCTACACTTTTTCAAAGAAAAATACCCCAAAATTATCAAAGGGCAAAGTTTTCTAATTCTCCATCCCACTCTCTCCTTTTCTTTGCCCATCGTATCCTTGTGAAACGAATTTCTGCTTTCAGGCAAGGCTTAAACTAACTCATTGACTTTTTGAATTGCAACACACTCTACGCAGCTACATCTAGTCCCCCAACATTCCTCTTCTGCCTTCTCCAAGGCCCAGTTGTCTGCTCTCTTCCCCCTTCACCAGTGCCTCTGATGTATAAGCTTCTGTTCCATAATAAAAATGTCCCTATTTCTTCTTTCCTTGCCCTGAGAAGCACAGATTCTTCAAGTATACTAAATGGCTTGCAGAGAAAGCAAGGTGCGTCTCTGATCATGTTGTTCTTTTGTTAAACGAAAAGCATGAAACATATATCTGCCATATCAACGCTGCAACAGTGCTCAAATTTCTAGAGAAAAGCAAATAAGATAAATACTCAGAAGACTAACAATACTTGTAGAAATTTCATGGAAGCAAGTAATGTATTCTCTCTCAGTATGAAAAGTATTATCAGCAGTTTGCATATCCTCATGTATTACCTGGTACCTACCAGTATTAGAACCAGAATTCGAACCAAATCATAGATCCCGAAAGACCTATCTCTGTCTCCTATCGACTTCAATTTGCTGATTTTCTCATTTCTATCTTGCCCATTTCTATCTTGAATTTGAATGGGATTTGGTACCAGATCACCTAAATTGAGGGCCTATTTGCATTAGTTAAATACTTATTTTAGTTGGGATTAATTAGAATCTTATTTGACCTGTTCATATCTAAGCCCATGCAAGTTCTGTGTAACCTTACAATCATGTACTTTTGGACAGACCACACAAAACATTTCATAAGTTTCCTGGGGGAAGTATAAAGATTAAAAAAAAAAAAAAAAAAAAAAAAAAAAAAAAAAAAGGGCAATAGTCCAGTGAGTTTGATTCATTGGTAAAACTGCTAGTAATGAACTCTTACAAATAATAAATTGCCAGTAAATCTTGCAGTGTTCACTGATCAGTGTATTATACAATTTTTGCCTTCTGCATATTATCTGTTATGCTTTAAATTGCCAGTTCAATAATTTTTCCTTCTATCAATAGAAGCCTTATCTATCAAGCCCTCATAAGTCAAGATCGTTAAAACAGTAACACATACCTGAAATTCCCTAGTAGACTGTACTGGCTTTATTTTAGTACTTCTAAGTAATAAATACCTGCACAAGGCTTATTGCCCACTCATAAACACTGCACAAAAAATGCTGTTTCTAACTGATAATACCAAGTGGACACCGTCAATATCAGAAATCAAGTCATAATTCTTCCAGAAGCTCCTAGAATCGGAATGTGTTCACTCTCCCTCAGGTCAAGATATTGATATTAAAATATGAATAATTTAATAATATAAAATATTAATACTTTTATATGTTATTGTGGAAAAACTGTTTGAAAGAAGGAACTGAGAGGAAAACTAGGGCCTAACGGAAGTTTTGGCATTACAAAAGCTTGCCTGGGGTGATACACAGTTGCCACTTCCAGGATGGCTGGTGCACACGGACTCAGCTCCTCCACGGTTCCCTGGGCAGCACAATCTGCCCTCCTTGCAGCTGCAAAGGGGAGTAACAGAGGATGGAGCGGAGTGAAGACACCATGGCCAAACTCTGTTGCACTCCCTGTGCTGGGCTGCTGATAAGCCGCACAGTGGCTGTCTAATGGGAGATATATGATAACATGGGGTGGGTGACGATTGCACATTTGTACATCAGAGCTAGCTAAAAACCCCATGCTCTAGTAGAGAATTTCCTGTACTGACATCCGAAACCTGCTTGTAAATTTTGCATTTGAATAAATCATACTGTTTGTGAACTTGACTACTTGTCTGGGGGAGGCGATCGGACCTACAGTTGACAGACTGTTCATGAATCCGATACTGCCAGAGTCGAGCTTAGAGGTGATTACGCTATTTGGGAACTCGATTTGCTCCTAGGAAGGCGATCGGACCTACAGTCCACGGACTGTTCATGAATCCAATGATACTGATTTGATATCTCCTTCCTCCCACCACCACCACTACCGCTACGGCTTTCAAACTGCAACATTTCTCAGTTATACTTTTATTTAGCACTACACACACTTAGCCTGCTCTTATTGGCTAAAAGTATGTGCATATATATATACTCTTACTCTATAACCCACATAGTTATGAACTTATGTTTATAACTATCTTATGTTTAAATAATCCATCTCCACAGCAAATACACTATTGGATAGGCTTTTTTTTTTTTAAACTCAACATTATTTAGCTTCTGTAAACTTATTTAATGCTGCTTTCTATGTGACTTCCTGTTCTTATTCTTTGAATCAAAATGTATTGCAATATAGCGACAAATATACTTTTATTTCATTGTAAAAAATATCATCTCCCCTTCTCTTTATTCTTCATTATACAGACGAAAAAGTAGAGACATTCTTTGGCTTGAGTGCAAAAGAAATCTGATCCATCTTTGCCTGCTCCTGCCTTTCCCTGAAATTGAACTTGTTTTTTGCCCCTTCATTTCCTCAGAAAAAGAGAAAAAAAATTAAGAGGCACATTGTACAGTGCTAAAGAGCCTATAGTGGGTACTGACCATTTCAAGTCTGATAAACAGGTCCACTCTTGTGAGCACTTATCAGAGTCTATATTAGTGACTTCTGTGGACACATAAGTTATAACTGATGACTCAGGTTTGACCAATGATTCATTATTTTATTTCCCTTTAATGGTGTGACCTGACGTAGATCAATAAAGTTAGGATAGAAAACCATACCTTATGTCATTTGACACAGTAATTAGAAGAGTAGATAATCATGTTCTGTCATAAAATTGGACAGGATGATGGACTGTAGTCCACCTGATCTCCAATTTCCTTGACTCCTTAATTGGCTTCACTGGGAAGGTAATGCTGACTAAATTTGTAATCCATGTCTTGATTTCTGCTACTGATATTTGGTAACCTGCACAGTCTCAGTACATCTGTTTTTTTCACAGATTCCTAGATTTTTTTCATCAGTCTCTGTTTCTGAGAACATAAATAAATGTCTTTTGAAATGTCTGCATGGTTTATTGCAGTGTATCTATCTATAAGAAAAGCCATATAGATCTGATATTCTACTAATTTAACACCACTTCATCTACTGGCTGAGAAATGAGTAATTTTTTTTTTTTTTGTCAAAACTGCTATTAGAGTCTTCGTTCTGCTATTGTCATGGTCATTTAGATAAATGTTAAGCACACAGACTATCAAGTATAATATGCTTTTGTTTCAAATTTCTTATAAAAATAATGTAACAAAAAACATCATTTGCTTGATACTGTGCATCTCCTATTGCAATATAGAGTTTAAGTAAGTGTAGGATAGTAGTTGTACCCTCTCTGACGGTACTTATTTCCAGGTAACTAGTTTAGACTTGACTCATGTTTAGATGGCTAAAGTTTAGTAAGAATCTCACTGACATTGTGCATAAATTGAATTATGACTGATTACAGGGGACATTTTGTCAATTCCTGACTCTTATTGAGTATTTACAGTAGACATGACCAAAGATGGAGAAGATGGAAATGGTGATGAAGGAGGGGATGTAGAAGGAGGAGAGGAAGGTCCCCTTAAAACACAGGAGAAAATAGTGCAAGGTCCAATATTTTATTGATCATCCATAATTAAACACCTGATTTCTGCCTAACCATAGAGTTCTACTTCCTGGAAATAGAAAGTCAGAAAGATGCTAAATTTCTATGAAGAAAAAGAAAAAAAAAGTTATATATTTTCCCAAAGTTAGGTATTTTTCCACAGTGATGCAAAGAACTCAGAACTGTAGAGCTGTGGATTACTTCGCACCACCGGAGATTCAGATTGTCTCTTCCAGATCACACACAGAATAAGCTTTGTATGATTTTTATTCCCCTTGTTTTTCATTGATAGCAAACCTGATGCCCAAACAGAAGCCCTTGCAGAATTGAGGACAGTCTGATATATTATATTGTCTGTCTGTCTGTCTATCTGTCTATCTGTGTACCTGTTTTTCTGCATTATATGCAATATATTGCTCTTCCAGTACTCTTATAGCTATATACTTACGGGCTGTGGGGAGAACTGTAACAAATGATAATGAAATTCAGTGAGTTTTTACGATCTTCACTATCTTAGTTATTGCATAATCTTTAATAAATTAAAAATTCTATATGATTATATTCCAAAGTTCACATTTACTGTGGATATCTAGCTTGAGACAAATAAGACATTTTTTTTTCAGCACAATTGAGATTACTTAGTAACAAATACATTAACAATGTATTTTGTTCAGCTTTCATTCAATTGGATTATAACAATGAATGGTGGAATTACAACCTGAAAAATTCTCTCAGAAATGAAAGAATCTTGTATTTGTGACAGCCCATTAAAAATGAGTCTGTAATGATTTCCTTTGGATATGGGCAAATGAATAGACAGAAGATAAATCACTCAGGCAGCAAAACATGACAACTCATGGATTTCCTTCATAGATTCACCCAGCAGTGGAGGTTGGCAGGACTCTGGATATTTTCTAGTCCAAACTCCTGCCCATATATTGTCAGCTTAAGCAAGTTTATCTGGGGCTCTGTTCCGTTGTGTTTTCAGTATCTCCAAGGTTAGAGACTCTCAACCTTTCTGAGAGACTGTCCCAGTTTTTGTTTGTCTGGTTGGTTGGTCGCTTTTTGTTTGGTTGGTTTTCTTTGTTTGTTTTTCACATTTAAGCAGAATCTCCTGTATTTCAGTCTGTGCTCATTGTCTCTTGTCCTGTCACTGAAATCCAATTAGAAGAATCTGGCTTGGTCTTTCTTACTCTCCCCCTCAGGTATTTAGACACACTGATCTCCTTCAGCCTTCTGCTCTGAACAGTCCCAGCTCTGCAGCTTCTCCACATATGACAGATACTCCAGTACTAATTCACCATCCTGCTGCTCCATTCCTAAACTGTTTTGCAGTATTAACATAGTCTTTGCCTTTCCCAATTTAGGCCACAGTTTTAAATCTCACATATGTGAGTGATTAATTACTTTATCTCATCTTAACCAAAAGCGACATTAACAAGTCCATGAGTTAAGAAGAGGCATTGCTACCAGATGGTTTATATTCTGTAGCTCTCCCCGTCTGTTCCTTGGATTTGGTTTTGGAGATAAGCCATGATGTGGGCTGTGAACAGAGGGAGGCAGCATCTTGAAGTCTAGAGAAAAGTAACTATGGAGAAGCATAGAGCACAACTGTTCAAAAAATCTGTTTTCATTCCCTACCTAAGGTTGTATTTGAGCTGTACCACTGCTTTCTATTCCCATCTTATCAGACACACCATAATCTTCATCATATTTCAGGAGCTGAGCATAAACCACTCTAAAATCTGTAGATGGGTCAAAGATATTATCTGTATTATTCTGAATCCCCTCTAAAATGTATTTTAGCTTTTACTTTGGTCTCTGAAAAAAAAAAAAAATTACTTGCACGCTTCATCTTGGCATGTCTTCAGCCTATGCTGAAAGCAAACATGACTGCTTTTCTAAAAGTAACTTGAATATTCTCAGTTTCCCAGGATCTTTTGTCTTGAATCAAAATTTGTTTATATTTCAATTAATCTATGAAGATGTTACAGAGAAAAGACACATAATCCTGTTCTATTTCTATTTCTATCAGATATTTAATGTTTCTTGAAACATACCGGAATGTAGGGTCACAGATATTTTAAGTACCTATATAGGTGTGTGTGTATATATATATATATGTTATTGTGACATTTTACTAAGGTAAAAGAAAAAAAAATCTGCAGAGAGGATATGGTCCCAGCAATTCTTTTTTTACCTGGATCATTTTACTTTCTTTGCTCTCTTATAAGACTAAACATTCTATTGTGTCTCTTCACCTTGCAATCTCTTCTACCAAAACCAAACCAAACCAAAACAACCTCTCCCCCAAAAAACATCTTGTGGCCAGTGATGCAGGAATTCAGCTGCATTGGGAACTTTATTCAAAGCTGAATTTGCTTTGGCAGTTAAGCTGAAAACATACCTAGGTAAAAGCCTGTTAAAAATATTTCACATGCCATAAAAGAGGGAGTATTTATTCCTCATTCAAAATATTTTACAGGAAGTTAGTTGCAAATAAAGTTAATCTCTACACAGACAGTAAACTGACAATCTTTTCTTCCAAATTCCGTACCAAGGAGAGAAACTTTATGCTATATACAGTTATAGATTATACAGATTATAGATTATGATTTTTCCTACTACCTAAGCAGATTTAATTAAAGTCTAAATATTAATAGACTGAATGAAAAATAAATTATTTCTATGCTGACTTTTTCTCTGAAGCACACACCTCCATTTTTTCTTCCAAGAACATATAGCTGTGCACTATTGCTTCATATCATTTTGTTGAAAAGAATCAACTCAGAGGGGATCACTACAGAGCTGAGAGTATACTAGAAAGGGGACCCAGTCTTATTTTGAAGAGTTATCAAATCCAAACAGAGGAGAATATAAGCTGCAAAAAGAGTGAGGCTGTGTTCATAAGCTTGCCTCAGGCAAACCAAATGTTCACTTCACATTTCCTCCTTATACACCAGAGAAAGGAACTACAAAAACTAGAAAAGAAAAATCTTTGATCATGTTTTATTCCTGTGGGACCTCACTGTACCTAAAGTAATATGAGTCTGTGATAGAAATAATGGGCTTTGGAAAGCATTAAGTCCATTCAAACTTCCTGAATCAAAAGTTTAGAAACAGCATTTTGAAGATACAGCTCCATCAAAAATATAGAACAGGGCACAGCTAAGATCTAGCTACCACCATTTCATAGAGCAGACTTTAATAGGCTTCAGTCGCTACTAGAGGGGGCAAAAGATGCAGTTAACAACGGGTCTTCAGAGTGTTTTCACTGATTTTGGGGAGGAGTTAAAACTAGCTAACCCTTTGACATGAAAATATTACATTGAAAAAAATGTATCTTTTATAAGCCTACTCAGAAGCAAATCACAAATTAGCAAGCTTGCATGATGTGAAGCTATGAAATAGAGGAACATTAATTATTTGTGCAGTCAGCCATATTACGATATTCTCTACTATGTTTGCAACGCAGGCAGGCAAGGATTTCAAGAGCCCAGGCTTCGTTTAACCTCCTCTGCTATCTGTTCTTCCAGAGAGACAGCTGATTAGAGCAAGCAGCAATTGAAATAGAAAGGGGATGGAAAAAGATATGGTAGATGAAGATAATAATGTTAGGAGTAGCATGACTGAGTGCCTGTTAAATGAACACATGCCCTGTCAGTCAGAGAAGACTTTGAAAGTTAACTAAAATGTAAATAAGGAGTGATAAAATTGCATATGGCTACAAGGGATCCTATAATCTGAGATGCTGTAGCATACCTTGCTTACAAGTAGCTGGTCTTCAGAAAATCCAGAGTTCTACCTCTGGTGCATGACAGAATAAGGACATATGGTAACCAACTCTGACCAGCAGATGGGGAAATCAGATGGATTTCTAGAGGCACACTTATACCTAGAGTGAGATCCCTCCAGAATCTGATGGACCTGGCTACATTTATGAGCCTGGATAATTTGTAGGATAATAGGTGGCAGAGCATTAACAGGAGTGGTTTGAGGAGATTTTTGAGATTAAATAGTTCTTCCTGTTTGATTTGTCTCTTTCTTTAATGCCGATACATAAGTAACTGCCTCCTTGCTTTACCACAGATTTGTCTTGATGTTAGATTTATTGTCATATGAATGTAAGAGAGGGCTGTCTTCAGGGAAAGGTCTCTGAGCTACTGAGGCACCATAATTGCATGCTGCAGAGACTGGGGGTCTAAGGGCTGAATACTAGAGGAACCAGAGGTCACAGCCAGATGCTTGAGGGATCCATGTGTGTCTGTGAGAGTATAAGATCTGCCAGCAAGCTTTGAGTCTGATCAGTCATCAAGAAAGAGAGGAACAGGCCATCTGTGTTGTCCAGGCTTACCTGATTGTTGCCTGTGTCTATGTGGTGCCTGATTTTTCCTAACTTCTTGATAGTGAACAGGGAATTCCTACACTGACCTGCTTTTTTTTTTTTTTTTTTTTTTTTTTTTTTTTTTTTTATACCAGGAGGTCCTGGTTCTTTTGGATCTCACAGGAATTGCTCTCGAGAGAGAGATAGCTATTTTATAAATACTCCAGGAACAGCAAATATCCCCATGATGGCAATTATAAAATGCTCTGTCTCTTCTGGTGCTAGGAACCCAAATACAGCATCGGACAGATCTCAGTCAGGCCATGATACAGTGACGAGATCCTGTCCATGGTGTATAAAGACCAATACTACGGTCTTGAGAATCTTGTTAGGATTTTATTAGCAGGACTGTGGTGTAGAAAGAAAACACGTTACTTCAGGATAAAGATAAGGGCATGCTGGTGGCTTCATTACTGATGCCAGTCAGTTCCAGACTCTTCTGTTATGATGCGCTGGTTAGGGTCATCCTACCTCGAGGGGTATGTGCAGCACAGCGCAGGCTGGAGGTCAAGCGATGTGTGCAGTACAGTGTGACGCAGTAAATATTTGTGCCTCCTCAGGTCAACTTGTTATGTGGATCACTCATTCCCCCACTCATGTTCAATAAATACTCCTCCAGTTAGGACCACTTCAGTGCTGGGGAGAGGGAAGAGGGGGAGCGGAATAGCAGTGCTATAGCAGGAGAGGAGCGACAACCCCCTTGGATCCTGAAGCCCACTGGACTCAAGCACTTCTTAATGGTTTACACACAACATTGTTCTCTCTGCATTTGCATAATTAGGCAAATGAGCCAGAAGTAATGCTGGGCAATTACCAACAGAGCAAGAGCTACTGCAATCTGCACAGTTTAGACATTTAGATAGTATGTGGGAAGCATTTTAATAGGGTAAAAGAGCCATAAAACAAAGATAAAAATGATGTTGGAATTAACAATGCATTCCTGCTACGTATGCAGACTCTTGAATCCCTAGCTGCAGCAGTACAAATGAATTCCTGTGGCAAAATACTTTCACTGGATTAATGTAAAATGCAGTAAATATGTTACCACTGTTATTGGGCATTCATTCTTCATTTACACTAATCAATTACAGAAGCACATTACATAGAAGTATAATCTGGAAAAGCAAATTTTCCTATAAATATAGCACTTTCCATTGCTGTCATAGCTTTTATGCATTGAGTTTTTTAATATGATCTTGAGTCAAGGTTTTCTGCAATTATTCTTTGGATTTTCAAGCATGATAGCTATTTTAGTCTGGGCTCACAAGTGATAAATACTAACCCAAACATATTAAATGTTTTGATTTTCTTGCTAGGGAAGGTAATATTAGTCTATATTAGTTTCATTTACTAGATGAATTTGGAAACTGAATGTATTAAAATCAGTTGTTCCTGCCAGGCATGATTAATTTTCTCAAACAAATAATTAGTTATTTCAATTTCTGTAAAGACGTCACATACACAATAAGCTCAGCTCATTTCAATTCAATATTCTCTATATTTCAAAAAGAGTCTCTCAAGTGAAAAGAATAGCATATCTTAGCAGACAAAAAAAATCTGTGCTCAAGTGTATTTGAGAATAGAATATCTTAACATTCCTCCTGTAGTACAAGAGAATTATCACTGCTGGTGACCTTTCAGTTGCACCTGAATTTTTTTTCTGTCTCTTTTTTATGTATTAATGATTATCAGGTAAAACAGCAGATCCAGAGAAAGTGGATAAATGCTATAAAAATAAAACAATTTTCAAACATAACATATTAGTAAATATAAATAATTCTGAAATAAAGCATTATTTCAGAAAAGTGAAATAAAAGAAACTTTCCTAAAAATCATATGCTCAAAGAGTTAGTGGATAGATCATCAGCTTCTTTGATTATGAGGTAATGCAACTAGTCCTACAAATAACCCATACTCTGTAAATGTCTTTCATGATTAGCATCAGCTAGTTTATTTCAGCATTAAATTGCTGAGATGGGATTGTAGAGGGATTTTTTGCTTGCTTTTTTGTTTCTAATAATGTACTTTAATGAAGAAAGAAATTACTAGGCTTTGGATTGACAGGGTCATCAGATCAGTGGTTTTGCTAAGCAAACTGAAAAATCTGCATTTCAGACTCACACAAATTCACTTCCTTTGTGCTTAGAAATATATACACAGAAATGTTAACCTCAGGTTTTTTTTTTGAGGGTTTTGAATACATATCGTGTTGTACCATAAGATTATAAAATCTGAACATTTAGCTGCAATTCACAGCTCAGTTTTTAATGACATAAGCTTAGATGCTAAACTTTAAAAGCAATTCAAGGGGATCTATTGGTATTATTACTTCAAAGGCAAGTCAGAAGCTTAATCCCTACATCTCTGTTAAAATGTAGGTAGAAAAATCTCTAGAATTAAGAACAGGAAGTTTTTTCTATGTATTATTTTAACAGAACATTTTGTATCATATGTTCACTGTCATATGTACATAATAATAATTATGTAATATAAAACTGCCATTTTAAAGCCATATTTTTGTCAGCCTTTGGGAAAAGTACTTGGTAACAAATGAGATATGCCTTAATTTGGCAGATGTGTACGGCAACTATGACAGATTACGGTTTGAAAGCACAGAGGAACTTAATTGCAAACTGAGCACACATAGAAGAAGATAGAACTAAAAACAACACTCTCAAACAATGAGCAAAGAAGTTATAAAGAAAATATAAATGGAAAGAAGTGACTCAAATAAAGGGATCTGAGAGTTTCAGTCTGAGTGAGCTGACTGACATACCAACAGGTAGAACCAAGTCATTCTTACATATTTCCCTTCAAAAGGAAAATATTTTAAATATGTTTCCTGTACAGGGAACATCAAAGTTATTTCTGGAAATCTAGCAGGCCCATATTCCTTATATTTCCATGAGTATGAACCACCTAATTGCTTCACTGCTGTGTTTTGCACTTACATTCAACGATGACCAAAGTTTCAAGGGTGCTTCACTAAGCAAAAAAAAAATACATATTTAGTTCACATAATTTATATAAAATTTAAATCAAAGTGATTTTTTTCTCTATTTCTTAATGACACATGATTATCTGGCAATATGTGAACAGTCCATTCAAGATCAATATCATCAATATAATAGACCAGAATAATGTGGATAACATGGATGAAGTGGATAACATGGATGTCACAATTTATTTGGTTAAAGAGATAAATATTCTTTACAACATTAAATGTGTAAGATCTGTAAGAACTTTCATCTTATTGCATTTAACTATGTAAACTCCATTTACATTTATCTAAGTTTTGTTTTTTTCTCAGAATCTGTTGAGACGTAAAATTGTTTAAAGTGATTTCAGTAGGTCTCAATCAAGGCCATTACTTCAGCCTGCAGAACTTTTTGGTCCCTGATGGTCCAGCAGTCTTCTGTCACTCTTTGATTTCTTCTACTCTAAACATAATCATTTCAAGTAAGAAGGAAATTTTCAAAATATTTTGGGAAACTACAGTAACTGTTCATCAATCTATTTTCGAGTTACAATTCTGACATGCATATTAAAATTACTTAACAAATGAAAATATATGTTGGATGTCCATTCTTCCAGAGAAGGCCATCACTCCTGGTAAGGGATGAAATAATATTTTATTGTAGCCTTTTACAGGATAAAATAAAAACTCTGAACTACCAACCTAAAGCAAGAAGAGAAATACTGCTATTTCTTACTCTAAAAAACTGTTTAGGAGAAAACGTGTAACTAAAAACCTTCTATACTTCTTCAATAAAAGACAAAGTAATTTTAATTACAGATAAGTTCCTTATGTTTTGTATCTGACATGATGAGATTCTTCCTGAAGGCAGCACCACATGATTTCTTCCACTTCAGCAAAATAAAGATGCAAAAACTTTAAGGCCAGCATTACTAGATGAAAAATCAAGTGTAACAATTCCACTCCAATCCCCCAGCTTTTCTTTGAATATTCAGATGCAGATAGCATCACTATTTCAGTCAGAATGAATATCACGTCTCATTATTCACCTGTTCCTCACTACTGTTCCATAACTGTGGTCAGTATCTAATCCATTCTGCAAATGAAAGCATATTTTTAATGACTAGCATGATTAATATAATGTGACTGATATATCTGAAAGTTGGTATAAAATCTTTTCCCTTTCAAACTGAGTTTAGAATTGAGGACTTGTACTAAGAGGTATTGCAGATTATGAAGCTCATAGTAAGTATCTAGTTCTAGGCAGCTAGCTGTAGTATTCTGAATTCACTCTCTTTTGGTACCCGTCTTTTACTCAACTAGCTGCACTGGGAATTAAGAGTTAGTTTCCAAATCTCAGTCACATTTAAATTCTATTTTTGAAGTATCCTAAATAAACAGTGTGAATAAATGTTTTTGCTGCTACTGAAGACATGAGGTAATATAGGATGACATTTGACACTCTCTTCTGCACAATGTTAAGAAACCATCAATATGCAGAGACTAGCGAACCAGTTTTGGAGGAATGCTTAACCTTTTCCATGTGTGTTTTCAGGCACAAAAACTCTGGGATCCTTTAGCATAATACTATATTATGATATTATACTTTTTCTTTGGAAGAAATAAACAGATACCAAACAGATCTTTAAGACATATCTTATGTTTTACACTTTCAAAGAGTCCCAAAGATTTGTTAGCACTTTTGTTCAAAAGAAAATATCCCTTCTTTTGTTTTACCTTCTATGTATGTGCCATTAAATAAACTTATTCCAGATTAGCATATATGCCATCTATGCACGCACTCACTAATCATATTTGCATGTTATGAAAGTCGAAGTGATATCCCTGTAACCTTCTTGAGACTCTGGAATTTGCTCGGAGACTTACAAGAAATAAACAAACATAATAAAAAGATAATAAAAACACCAAATGAAAGTGTTTGTTTATACATAGAAATATATGTATAAGGAATGCAGCTGAGGAGCACCATTAAAATAGGGAAATGCATAGAAATAATCAGTTTATAGGTTGGGGAGAGATAAAGAGAGCAGTATGCTGGCAGGTCAAAGATGCAGAAGCCCAAATGGCAGAAGGTAGGCAGGTTAGTTATAATTATACAATTTAGGTTAAGCCTATTTCTATATGATAAAAATCTTAATCAGAAATTGTTAATATGTATGCAGGGAAACCACTGGGGCTTCCAGATTTCAGTAGGTTTACCCAATGGCAAACAAAGAGAAATTTCAGAGCGGAGACTCATGAGTGGGTATTGAGGCATGATTCATCTTGTCTTCTTAGTCCTTTCTTTTTTTTTTTTTTTTTTTTTTTTTTTTTTTTTTTTTTTTTTTTACAGAATCACACAGAATCACAGAATTGTTAAGGTTGGAAGGGACCTCTAGAGATCATCTAGTCCAACCCCCCTGCTCAAGCAGGGACACCTAGAGCACGTGGCACAGGGTGACATCCAGGCGGGTTTTGAAGATCTCCAGAGAAGGAGACTCCACAACCTCTCTGGGCAGCCTGTTCCAGGACTCTGCCGCAATTACTGCGGAAGAAAGTACATCACCTTGAACAACAGCTTGAAGACTGTTGTTTTAGAATTAGGAGCTTTCTCAAGCTCAGTCTGAAACTTGTATTGACTTCCAGAATGCCAGTTTCTAACAAAGAAGTGGTATGGGTATGCATTACAAAAATATTTATCAGTTTTATAATTTCACGGGTAAAGTAATTTAGGAAATCTTAATATACAGAACTTGGCATCAGGAACACTGAAATAACAAACCAAGGAAATATTTGTGTTCACTAGGAATCCATCAAGTGCATTTTAGCTCATTTACTTTTTCAAACACACAGGAACGAAAAAAAAAAAAAAAAAAGAAAAACCACTTTCAAAGACTATCTGAACATGCCCTTTACTAATTATTCATGATTTTTTTTCTGAAGTAATTCAATTTCTCCAGCTTTTGTCTTCATTATAAGTATTTCTTATTTGAACAAGATGATAATAGCCTGTATTTTTTATTTTCAGTATATTTTCTTTTCCCAATTTATGTAGAAAGCAGTCATTTTTATTTATAATTCTAAAGCAAAGATATTAATATTGACTGATTTTTAAATAAGCTCATATGTTAGTGCATTTTTATAGCAAATTGCTATATATCCATATCATTGCAGTCTCAGCTCTTTCAGAATATATTTTTCATTGCTCCTACTTGATACTATGTGCAAATCAAACCTGATTGCTGTCCTTTTTCAGTATCACCATTTTTTCATATAAATTGCTTTTTCTTTAACAACCCACTTTTTTTATTTTATTTTTTCAGTCTACAAGCATCTCAGATGGCATTCTACTACTTAAACAAAGAATTTTCTTTAAAATATTTCCATATGAAAATATACTGCTACTGTATCTGGTGTACTCTGTACACCAGATGTAATTCATATATTTGGAACTGAGTATGTGACTGAACTCAGCATCTGGGAATTAAGCTCTAGATTCAGATGCTACAGATGTATTTGTCCCTGAAGTTTGTGGTGATAAGACTGTTCTATAAATAATGGATAAGTAAGATATGGAAGAAGAATCTAGACTGCCAAACAATTTGCAATAGACATATACATTTGTTACCTGAGAAGCATACAGTGCCATTTCAGATGTTTTATTAGAATATTTCCCGCTCCACAGAGCACAGAACTTCTCTAGGACCTGTGTCATATTTCCAGTCCTATGCAGATGATTCTGATGGCATCCCAGAGGACACACAGTATCCATGTCTAGGTAGATGAATTGACATCCAGATTTCAGCAGACTATAGACACTAAATTGAGTCATTACAATCTGGATTTGAATTGACGCCTGTCTGAAATATCAATAAACACTATCAACATATCAACAGCAGTGATAAAGTGAGTCTGTTTCTGTGGTACTCTTATACATGAGACGTACATATTTATCAAAGGATCAGCTATACAAAATAATAAACATCCTGTTTCTCATTTCTCACTTTTTCAAAGTGATTATTAATCAGAAAAAGTCTCTGCTTACAAGAGATTTAAACTTATGTCCTAATCACAGAAGTCAAGACAGAATAGCATATATGAAATACTTCCTTGTAAAGCTATGTTTATTTACCTACTTTTTCCATAGCTAGAGAAAAAGACAAAATCTTCTCAATTGTACCGTACTGTAACTGTTATAACCAAAAAGTGTAGTGAGGAAAGATATCAAAAACATCTAAAGTGTAATTTTTGCTCTTAAAAAATTCCATCTGACACATCTTTCCCCAGACAATAGCTATTCTGTAGGAACAAGTTCAGAGATTACTTTCTTCTTACTGGAACAACATTCTTAGGAGAATTGCCGTGCATATAAAATATAATGAGAAGTATTTTCACTGCTAAAAAAAATAAAATCTAAGATTGTTTGAAGATGATGGTGAGTTGCATCTGCCCAAATTTATGATCTGTCTAGGATAGCAGTGAATCATATCTGATGAGCTCTTAACTAGACAACACTGTCAGTGGAAGCAGATGACATTTTTACAGGTTGAGTATTTAGAGACTCAGGAGCATGACGGCCATTAAATCAAACAATCATAAGCAGACATGTATGGAAAATGCTTTTGCATGCTGTGATAATTCTCGGCAATCCAAAAAAAAAAAAAAAAAAAAAGAAATCAGTGATAAAACTTAGTTTTCTCCGAAGTATTGGCACGAAATAGGAATATGCTCACTGTTTTTTAGACCCATGTTCAAGTCACTGCTTAGAGTGAGGCAAACTAACAGATCTAACAGTGGGTTTCCTATATGATAGATAGTATAGCTGCTGGTAATAATAGACTATTGCAGTTTGATCTGTCTCATAGTTTTAAACAAAAATATTATCATAGATTTAATAGCATTTTTCCAGAAAAAGGTTTAACTGCAGCTGATATGTTTGCAAAAAGAATAGTTGATTTAGTGAGAATTTTTTCCCCAAAAAAAAAAAAAAAAAAGCTGCAATATATCTTTTCAGAAAACTTGGTACCAGTAATAACTGAATAATTGTTAAACCTAAGGCAAGCGATTCACTAAATAGTCATATTTGGATGCATTTTGGACAATTCTGCATCACCTGATTTGATGTTTAAAATACATTTTAATTACTTAGATAAGTCAGAAATATGAAAAACTATTTCTCCCATGACATATATCTACTACTTATGCAAACGTTCCTTCTCTTTTTCAGTGCAAAGCCAAATAAAACATATATCAATACTAGTTCAGTTTGAATTAGCCAGTTTGTTCAAAAAGAGAAAAAAAAATGCTGCTAGCAGGCAATTTAAGCTATGATTCCTTTCTATTTCTTCTGCTTGCTTATAGTCTTCAAGACTTCATGTGATTTCAACCAACTGATCGAATTGTATAAAGTTTCTTAAAATTATTTAAGATGGCTGACTCTTGCACAGCTTTCAAGCATGCTCAAAAATATATCATGTGACAGCCAGGAGGCCTTGGACATGGAATCATCTGAAAATTAAGTCTGAAGCATCATCACAGTAGCCTTTATGACCTTGAGAGTGTGGAAGTGCTACCAGTGAAAGACCGTTGGCTATCTAATATATGATGCTATATCCAAACTTTTTCAGTCTTTCTGCAGGCAAGGAAATAGTAATATTGAGTGTGTTTTAAAACAAGGAAAATTCCTTCCTGAAATCACAATTGCAAGGTGTCTCAGTGTAGAGGGATGGCTAGAGAGCCGCGTACATGGCTGCCCAGCAGGCCTGCTCAATTCCAACCTTCAGGTTTCAGTGAAAGAACAAAGGGAGTGCTAACTAGGAGATAAGAAAGTAGACCAAGGTCAGAGGGAATAAAAGAGCTGTTGAACTAAAAGGATGAGCTAAACAAGTAAGGGGGGCTGTAAGGGTCTGAGTTAGATCATTGTCTACCAATTAGGAGCCTGTGTAATTACATCACTAATTGTTAAGAATCATATAAATGTACTGCATGAAAAGCTAATAGACGAAGCCAGTTCCAGCTTCTATGAAGTTGTTGTCTGGCATTCCTGACCCGCTCCAAGCTGCAACAAGTGGCGCCCGAACAGGGACTCGATCCCGAACAGGGACTAGATTCCGAACAGGGACAAGATTCCGAACAGGGACTCGATTCCGAACAGGGACCAGATTCCGAACAGGGACTGGTACAGGGACCTGGCACAACGGTGCGGGATTCCGGAGGACGACATACGGGTGCAGCCGAGTGATCCGACCAAGACGGGGACCGGAGCGGGTAAGCCGGCCGTGATTGCGCACACGGAGAAGACGGCGTTGGGGGGCAAGAAGCTGGGGCCCGGGACGGAAAGACGTCGTCAGGGAAGGGCTAGAAGCAGAGACCCCGGTGTACGTACAAAATGGAGCGAGAAGCTGCTGTACAATTGCTGCTGGACTTATTAGCAAAGAGGGAGGCAGCAGTGAGCATGAAGAAGCTGTATGAGCTGTATAAATGGGCTAGAGACAAGGGACACTTGCAAAGACCCAAGCTGAAGCGAGGGGATTCTGAGCCCCACCATCGCCCAAAGGACATCACAGGGTCACCGCCAGATCGTGAGCCTCTCGAAGCTGCGAGCAGTGTACCTGTAAAAGCCTTTGCGAGCACTTCAGGACCGGGACCACCACGCCACCGAAAACCGCTGGTGTCTGGAGATCCATTGCCAACCCACCTGCCCGCGTCCTCATCTGTGCCTGTGGCGCCTGCACTGTCTGTGCCCCCACTCCCGGACCACCCCGTCGTGCCTAAGAACGGCCCGGCTGGGTCCAGGACTTGTTAGATCACCTTTAAAAAAGGAGAAGGGGGGCCAGGGAAGAAAAGGCGAATGAGATCAAGGAGACTTGTGTTGCTGAGGGCTTGACGACGGCCAGGAGGGAGGTGCATGGGGATTTGATCCGTCTTTTAAAGTGGGGGTTGGAGAATTGTAATGCTTTAAGTGAGGACAGAAACCGTTATTATTATTAGGGCTATTGTTTCTGTTTGCTATGTTCATCCCTATTATGTGTTGTATCCTTTGTATATTGATGCTGAAACGAGGTATGGTTGAAAGGTGGAAATTTGTACAATCCGTAGAGTCATAAAACTATTGTACAAAATAGAACCCAAGACCTTGAGAAAGAAGATGTTTGCCTGCCCAGGCTGAGTGATAAGGAGCATGGAGGCGGCTGCCCAGCCAGGCTCACAGCCGACCTCCTCCAAAAGCAGCTGAAGGCGGCTGCTCAACCAGGTTTGTAGCCAACTTAACTGCAAACATCCTCTAAATTAGTTTGAAGGTCAAACACCCGAGAGGGAGGAGATGAGAAAGGCAAGACCCTCAGACTGACGGTTGCGACCACTTACTGGTATGCGCACCTGCACGACCAGGAGGGAAGGTTATGTGACTGAAGGCGGGTTTGTCCGCCCCCTGGTCTGCCTGCTGGCACGTACTGGCCCTACGTGGCAGGATGCACCGGGCATAAACAGACAGTGCAGAAAGAGGGGGGGTGAGACTCCTAACACTGAGGCCCACGTTGTCTCTGCGGGGACGCCCGCTGAGTTGGGAGCCTGTCAGCAACCCTCTAATCTGCCAACTCAAGAGAATGTTCAGTCTCAGTGTCCTGTCGACAAGTATTACCTCACGAGTAATTAGGCATACTTTGCTTCTTTAACGTGCTTTCACCTGAATAGCCGTAGCCACTTTGTTCTGTGTGATTATTGCCAAATCCCAAACCCATTCGCAACCTAATTGGCAACGAGGATGGGATTAGGCAATTGAGACAGTGGAACTCACTAGTGGAGTGCACAGCTACGTGAGGTCGTGCCACTGGATAGAAACTGTGTTTGTGCTGTTTGTGTGTGTGGTCTTTAGATCTTTATTGTGTAATATATATATCAGCAGAGAGGGCTGAATAAGCACAACAGGAAAGTGCAGAATTTGAAAGTGGGAAAGCCAGGAATAACTCAGACTATGGCGTTCCCCCCCCACAACCAGTGGAGGACTGGGAGCCGTACTCTGACTTGTATCCTTGGAAAGAGACTAGGGAAGTACTTCAGCATGGGAAACAAGAATGAAGCGATGGCCAAGCTCCAGTGCAACTGGCACGGAAGGACCTGCAACAGTCCTTACAAATTGTAAAAGCCTCAATGCTACTGGAGCGGGGGCCTCCTTAATATATAGAAATCCCAAGCAATTTCTGGGGAGGAAACCAAATTGAAGCTATGCAAACATAAATAGAAATGGAAATAGAGAACCTTTCAAAATGATTGGGACATCTTAATAATCGATTTGAAAGATTGTTTTTTCACCATACTATTGCATCCTGAGGACCATGACATAGTGGAACATAGGAACCAAACGCTGAAATGCCAGCTATAAGAAGAAAAAAAAAAAAAAAAGAAAAAGAAAAAAAAAAAAGAAAAAAAAAAAGAAAAAAAGGAAAAAAAAAGGAAAAAAGGGGAAAAAAAGGGAAAAAAAAAGAAAAAAAAAGAAAAAAAAAAAGAGGAGAATTGGAAATTATGCCTGCAGAAAAATTGGCAAGAGCAGAATATGTTTTAAAATTTTGAGATTACCCCAGGACAGCCTAGTCCCTCTGATGGTCAAACACAGGGCTGGGCTAAAGGGAGCCCTGACAGAAGTAAAGTTGGGTCCGTGTAAGGCGATGCTGAGAGACTGGAACACGAGAAAATGGACGGGACCTTTGGACTTGATAACCTGGGGAAAAGGGTATGCTTGTATCGTTACAGATGCTAGAAATCGGATGGGTGACAGAGAAAATGGGAGAGGCCTTAGCTGGAAGCAACCTCACATACATCAGATGTAGCAGGCAAACAGCTGGTACCCTAGCGGTGGGAAGTGTGAGCCTGCAGAACATCATGAGAGGAAGAAGTGTCCTGTACTACTAAGCAGGCCTTGCTGGTACAAAAGAAAAAGGGGGAATTGTAGAGGGATGGCTAGAGAGCCGCGTACATGGCTGCCCAGCAGGCCTGCTCAATTCCAACCTTCAGGTTTCAGTGAAAGAACAAAGGGAGTGCTAACTAGGAGATAAGAAAGTAGACCAAGGTCAGAGGGAATAAAAGAGCTGTTGAACTAAAAGGATGAGCTAAACAAGTAAGGGGGGCTGTAAGGGTCTGAGTTAGATCATTGTCTACCAATTAGGAGCCTGTGTAATTACATCACTAATTGTTAAGAATCATATAAATGTACTGCATGAAAAGCTAATAGACGAAGCCAGTTCCAGCTTCTATGAAGTTGTTGTCTGGCATTCCTGACCCGCTCCAAGCTGCAACATCTCAGTTTATGGTGCTGACATAATTTGAGTAATTAGGCTGATGTCAGAGGCCACTAGTATGACCTTTGGTATGTTGTTATATAGTTGCTAGTGATGTAACAAGTTGTTAGATAAAGCAAAATTAGATATGTGTTGTGAAAAAAAAAAGTGCAAATGTTTGAAAAAGCAGAATTTAATACAAGAATACAATAATATTTTCTTGTCCAGCAGCTCACTACACACAATAAGCAACAGCCCAGAGCAGTCCATTAGCCCATAAATGTTATTCTGGAAGATGTTTTCAACCTCATAAGACTTATCCACCTCGCTTCTAAGGAGAGCTCTAATTTTGGTGATGCGTGGCTTTGGAGAACCACCAAGGATACCCGAGGACAAGGCTACATGACTGCAAACCACGCTCAGCACCCTATTCCTCCTGAGCTCTGAGAGATGTGAACTCTGCGAGCAATGAAAGAGGAAATAGTGATAGCCACTTCTCTGTAACTTTTGTGCTCATTTTCTCATTATTAATCACTTTTCCACAGAGACACTGAATAGCCAAACTCTTTCACATGGATCCAATTTCTGCTCAGTAATTAATGAGTGTGTTTAGTCTGTCCTGATATAAACCACAACACAGATGTAGACATAATGCTATAAATTATTATTGAAAGATAATCATATGATAAATATGTGGTCATACTTTCTAATCAATACAACCAAAAAAAAATTTATGTAGTTATATCTTTCATATTTTGTTTTTCTTGTTAAATAGCATATGATACATAATGGAAGGGTAGTATTTTTTTATTCCTTCACATTTGTTCCACTTGCTAAGTTGCTAAATAATAATAAGGTCACTGCTTACAATTATTCTATTTTATACTTCTGCATTTACACAAGCTTATGTTTTTCATAAAACTTACTTAAATAGATGCTATCCTAAAGAAATTGAAAAATTACGCTGACAGTACTTATCAAATATCTAATCAGAAGTATGAATGCTAATTGAATTTTTGAGTGGATGAAATAATTATTCACAATAAGATGGCAATTATAATCAAACACAAGTCTTAACCGAACAAGGAATAGTTCTTGTTATTATTCAGTATCTATTCAGATAGAAATAATACTATTTTAAATGTATTATACATCATGAAAACTTGGTTCTTTGCCTTTAGAAAATAACAGAAATTTTAAATACAAATGGAGATCACTCAGGATATATTGTCTTTTAGTTGTTATAACATTCAAGAGGAAAAATCACTTAGGTAAAGTGGAAATTTCTCTCACATATATTTCTTTAGCCAAAAAATGAGGTAACCCTGCAGAGTTCTATTGTAAATTGAACGGGAAAAAAAGACTTCTAAGGAGTCTAAATCCAGGTCTAAATAGGGCTTGCATTTCTTGAACAACTTTTAAACAATATATTTAACCTTTTAAAATAAAAACTGAATCTCTTTTTAAGGATTTTTAAGAAACTTTTAAAGCTCTTGTATATAAAAAAAATAAAAAGTAACAAATCTGTGTGCATATAGGAGTGTTCCTCTGTGTGTCTGAACTGTGCTTCATAAGGAGTTAATACGGAGTATTACATCAGCTTTTTAAACAGCTTCTGCAGTAAAAGAGAGGGAAGAATTTAAATGTTGGTGGAAAAGAGCGCTGAATAATCTTTCACATGTTGTCTTCCTCTAACCATTGTCTAGGGAAAAAGTTGAAGGCAAATGAATTAATTTAATACTTTTGTGCTGTAAGATCTCTGAGTGTTGGCATTCTCATCATATAAGAACTTGTTTACAAAGTTAAAGTTGAAAACATGAAATAAATAGACTAGAAGGTCTTAATATATCTCAGATTCTGAAAACTAGAATTCTCTTCAACACAATAGATAAGATCACATTATAAGTCACAGATAAAGAGGCAATGGGTTGAATTCCAAAATAAATTAAGGAAAAAAAATCCAGTTGTCTTTAATAGAGTCAGGATTTGATTCTCAGCTGAAAATTGATAATGTGCATGAAACCTTTATGTGAACTATATGTACTATATATTAGTAACAGTCAGTGCCTAGCAAAGTAAATTTCAGTCATTGGCTGCAGCACAATAATTCATCCAAGTAGTCTGATTGAAATTCCAGTCTTCTCTAAACAAAGTGCATTTTGTAAGACTTTAATTCCTTTTCAAAATCAAGGTGGTATTTCAGAGCAGACAAAGATAATATGCAAATAAAAAGAATTTTAATATTCTTAAGAAAAAGCAATCAAATGTCCCCATTTCTTACTTAAAAATATTGGAGATAAGTGTAATAGATGCTTGATCTACTTCCATCTTAATATTTAACAAAGCTTCTATCTTAATATTTAACAATTCATTTTTTATCTGCCTTCCTGATAGGTAGATAGAAATATTGCTACATTTCATATCTGTGGATAAAAACTGAAATATATCTGGACAAAGCAAATAACTATGAATCAATGTGCCTGTAAGAAAATAAAAAAAGAATCCACTACATAAAAGTGCAAATCGATATCAACAAACAAAATAGCACTTGCGTAATAGTAATATTCGCAATAGTATGGTTCGTCTCTGCCAAATAAAACCAAGATAAAAAATGTGGTGTTACTGATTCTAAAATGACATTCTAATGAATAACAGGAAATATGATCTCTTTAGTTTCTATTTTAGTGACCCTCTATAGCTGAACACTTTGAGACTTAAAATTGAATTTAAAAAATGTAGTTTTGAGATATTTCTAGCATTTAACCTTTCTCATGTAAAAGTTTTGTAGGAGCTTTTTGTAAGTATGCCAAATTTTGAACAGCCTTATGTGATAAGTATGACCAGACTATGATATCAGCTCTACAAAGGAAGGTAGTTTTAAGAAAATGACATAATATAAAAGTCTGTATGGTACATACACACACACACACAAATCCAAAATATTCACTTTAGTTTCCATTAGAGTGAACACTTTTCATGCAAAATACACCTTTTTTTTTTCAGAGAAATAGTTACACTATGTAGCAGTAGCAGTCCTCTAGTCTACATATATGCACTCCACATTCTTCACAAATTTAACGATAAAGTAGTTAGTAGTCAATATACTTTACTTTTTTCTTTCTGCTGACACCAAAGAGGATGAAAGGTGAGTTTTAAAGAACAATTTTAAAAATCTATTACAAAAAAAAAAAAAAAAAGCAAAAATCAATGGTTCCTTCCATAAAAGTCATGTAGGCAAACAGAAAACCAGAATACTTTGTGAGAGTGGCTGCACATCAGATGGCAGAAATCAATAGTTTCTGTAAAGAAGATATCCTTAGGGATGGAAAGCTTCAAAGTATGAATAGAATGCTAGCTTCAGTGTCTGGCATCTGCAGAGTTGATAATACAGTATTTAATCCCTGCCCAAGAATGGGCAAAAATAAAATACACTGTTTCCAAACTTTTAATGATCCAGAGTGAATACCTTACACTATCTTTCCTGCTGAGCCTCTTGAGTCATTCTTTACGTGAGGGATATTTTAAAAGACTAATCCAATAATTCAGAAAACCATGTAGCTTAAACATCAATATTAGAATGAAGATTTCTTTCCTTCTATGTCCCCTAACAGTTGCTGAAATCTGAAATATTTACCGCACAGTAGCTTGATTTTCCAGTAGCAGAGATTATATTGTCATCAAGAAAGAAAAAGGTTTTATGTAGATTTTGTGGATCTGTCTTGTGCAATAAGGTGATCTAAAGTTGACATATATATGTATATATATATATTTCCCTGCACATATATATATATTATTTTATATTATTTCTATTTATATATATATGTTTGTTTTATATATGTATTATATATAAATTTTATAGATTCTCCATGAAACAAATCCCAAGATGGTGTGTTTATGAGCAGGGTCTACATCAAAATACACTCTAAAAGAGTAAGTTAGCCAATTTGAACTCTATCTCCCATACAATATCTTCGCCAACTTCCTAGAAAAACTTGTGTCGTTAAGAGAAGAAATAACAGAATTATCATTTGGAAATGCAACAGGCCATTAAACACATTTTTTTCCCTCTCAGGAACTAGTGCTATATAGAGAGAAATGAAGGAAGAAAGGGAAAAAAAGGAATGGAGGCAGGCTGGCAGAAAAAGCAAGATGGAAAGATAGAAAGAGAGATGGAAAGACAATGGAAAGTTGGACTGGAAGAAGGACAGACAGAGAGAAAGAAGGACAAACAGAAAGATAGATGGACTGATGGATCAGTGAACAAACAGAAGTGAGGGAGGAGGGAAGGAGATAAGAAAGGGAGAAAGGGAAAAAGGAAGACAAGAAGGAAAGAAACATGTAACATCACTGTTCTAGAATTTTTTAAGTGAATAGGTTTAAACTGTGCCTTTGGGACCCATTTATACCACAAGCAGATCACAGAAGTCTCAGAACTAAATCTTCTGTAGCACAGCCAGCCAACCTTAACAGTGGAGTTCAGTAATGTTTTTGGACACCACTCCACTCAGCCATGATGGAAAGAGAGATCACGGTCCTTGGGCTCAATGAATTTACCAGTATAGAAGTAGCTACTAGTGCTAAGTGTATTTTTAAATATCCCGAAATGCTCTAAGATGTTTTTCAACAAATTAACTTCAGACTTGTCTCAGAAATTTATAGTTTGCAGCTTTTAGCCAAACAGAAATAAAGACAGGGATGGCAGTCTTTGAGGGAGATAGGTTATCACTCCTTCACTCCTTCAGAACAGAGGTACAAAAGAAAGGGATAACCTCCTGCCATTAAGTCTGAAGTAAGTTGTAGTCCTGTCAGTTTAGTGAGATATATGGAGACAATCTCTCTTCAGCCTGAGTCTTTTGTCATGTGAAAAACAGAAGCTTCCAAGAAGCTACTTACATTAGTAAGAGATTCCCTGCTGATCTGGAAATCCCAAGGAACTGCCAAGTGTCAAACTGAGCAATTAACATAGCTCCAGTGTCTGAAGTTTCAAATCCTTTTTTTTTTTTTTTTTTTTTCTTTCATCACTGTGAGTGATTTTATACTTTTAATTTCATGTTTGTACCTTGGCAAAAAACACTTGAAAAAATGCATGTAAATATATGACTGAAGCTATAATCTATACAACATATACTATGGAAAAAAGCAGGAAGATCTCAGGGTTGCTCCAAAAACACTGAATGAATCAAATTTATAATGTATTTTATATTCCATTTTTAATGTAGTTTGTTTAAACTTACTTCTATGACCTAACACTTGTATGTTTTAGAATACACTGTAAATCTCAGTCCTTATCTAGAGTTCTTGTCATGTCAAACAAGGTACACAATAGAACTAAATAAGTAAATACTAAAGTGTACCTATTAATCACATTAAGAGCTTTATTGGGTACTTATGTACTGTACTACTTTTGCAGGTTTTATCTACAATATGCAGACTGGTCTAAAAATAAAAAAAATAAATAATAAAAAAAAAGATTTTCACATTAGTCAGTTTGATACATGCTTTTTTCAGCATGATACTGCTGGTAGCATTGTGACTGTTTAAGTGACTGCAGGGTGTTTTGAAAATTTGTCTTCCTTTGAAAGGAAACTTCAGAATTTTTTCTTCTCTGTACTCCTTGTAGCCTTGGATATTGATTTGACTTTGCAGAATGCTGCATCTTTTTAAAATTCCTTATGGTGATTTATATGAGGAAATGGACAGAAAAAATAAAAGAAACACTATAGTTATTTAAAAGTTTAATATGGCATTATCACTAGCGATAGTGGCAATTTAAAACACCTAATGATGTCTAAGGGTAAAGCACTTTGTTAAAAGCAAGACAAAACAAACTGTGATTACGTAATATAGTGAAACATTTTTTTTTCTGCGTTTACTTAACACTTAAAATGCCTAAATTAGTATAACAATTTTGCTTTTTATGATATTGAGTATTAACCTCATAAATTTCCTCCCTAGGTGAAGGACACTGCACTTGCCCTTGTTCAATTTCCTGAGATTCCTCTCTGCCCATCTCTCCCGCCTGTCCAGGTCCCTCTGAATGGCAGCACAGCCCTCGGGTATCAGACACTCTTCCCAGTTTTGTATCATCAGTGAAGGTTTGTATCACCCACCTTGCTGAGGGCGAGCTCTGTCCCTTCATCCTGGTCATTCATGAACAAGATGGACAGGATTGGACCCAGTACTGACCTCCAGGGGACACTGCTAGCTACAGGCCTCCAGCTACGCTCTGCACCACTGATCACACCCTATGAGCTCTGCTCTTCAGGCAATTTCAGGATACTTTGAAGCTGTGCTTAGGATTGGCAAATCCAAAATTCTACAAAAATATGGGAAAACATAATACAGCAAAAATAAATATTTTTCTAAGTATTTATAGTATTTTGAGTACTCTGAAGTGAAAAAAAAATCTGAAGAAACGCTGTTGCTGAGAATAGATAGAGACTCTTGCAAAGTTCTTTGTGCCTCATTTGAATAAAGTGGACACAGGCTCTCTATACTATCTAACTTTCTGGCCAAAATCAAAGCTATCATAAATATAGCTTTCATTAGGAAATTGCAGGCCATCTTCAGTCCTGCTATGCTTGAGAAAGTTCTGTGTGATTTCTATTATTTGGAATACTACCAAAAGGCAACTCTTTAGTTAACTTTTATTTAACATACAGCTTTTTAGATAGTTTGAGCAATCTACAAAGCTATCACAATGTGAAGCTATGTGCAGAACACTTTTATTGTAAAGAATGCCATTAAATGTTATGGCAAATGATCTGAAAGCTGTGTACAACTTTTCTTGATTTCCCTAAAAATGTATGAATGCTATTTCTTTTGGTCTGGCAACTACGAGTCTAATTTACATGTTTTTTTTGAGAAAGTATAACCCCTATTCCCACTGTATCAACATACCCACTTTTAAACTTCAGTAGTCTTGAAAAAGTAGAAAACAGAAGGAGAAAGAAAAGGAGAAAGAAATAGATGGCATGATGTAAATTAAAGGATTATGTAGTTTAAGTTGATATTATACACAGTAAAGTCAACTTGAAATCTCCTATCTTCTGAGTTTCACCTTGTGTTGATTTGGAAGAACAGTATTTAAACCCCAAAATCAGAGCTTCAAAGCTAAAATCATATGAAATTATTAGCCAGCACATGGATATGCTTTTAAACAACTAAACTTGATATGGCTTTTAAAATATAACTATCCCCTCAAAAAAGTTATAATAATTTCTGTATTTGCATCAATGTACAACTCAGAGCTACAGAATATCACACTTCTTGTTGTGATAGGACAGTCTATTAGAGACCCTTTCTACAGTGAGCTGTTTAAAGCTATAGTTTCAAGAGGAAGGAAAAGGATATTAAGTCGTCAAAAATAATTATAGCAGGAATACTGAGATAAAGGCCTGTCATAAATTAGCAGACCGTTTTATAATGGTCTTCTCTATAAATATCAGATGCCACGTATTTCATCACAGTCAAACCGTTCAAATACAAATTAATTCTATTAGAAATGATTTTTGTTTAGATAACTCATGAAGTCTACATTGAACTATCATTTTTGTCTTTTACAAATGAATCAAAAGACTATGATAAATAGTCAATTTGTTATCATTCTGAAATAGCAATCCAGTCTCTTTTTTATTATTTTATTTAAGTCCCAATCCCTTTTCCGTATCAGAAGAAAATTGTTTTGTACTATCTTATTTGTGTGTTGTGTTTGAATAATGAGCTCCATGAAAGGACACTTAAGATACAAGCTTTGTGAACTCAATCCATATTTCCCAAATGTACTTTCATTACCTAAAACTACATGAGTTTTCTTTATATATTTTCATGTGAGGGTAATTTCTAATGACATTTTAATGGGGAGACTTAGGCTCCCTGTGGTGTGAGGTCAAAAACCAGCTTTCCCATGCCCTTCACAGACCTCCTGTGCACTCTGCAGCAGTGTGTCTAACCTGCTGATATATGGATTGAAGTTAAAGATACAATATGCCTAAGTTTGCATAGCTGTGTGAAATAGATAGGCTATGCAATTAGTTCAAACTTTATATGTTCCTTGATTTTCCTAACCTGCACCGTAGCTGAGATTAGGCTATCTAATATGCAAATATCTCAAAATATTTGCACAAGATAACACTTCAGTAAAGAAAATCCCTGAACAGTAAAAAATTATCTTCAAAAGAACAGTCCAGATGATTAGAAGTAAACAGAATAAAAAGATTATTTATTGTCAAAGAAGATCTAGTTTCCTGTAAAAAATTCTTATTTTAAATGATCTTGAGCAATGAGCATATACCACAAAATCCTTTAAGACTGTGGTATTTCACATGTCCAGATAAATTATCTGACTATAGCATGGTATACATCTCCTGCAGCCTTCATCTTTACCTGTGTTTTTCTTCCTTTTTTTTTTTTTTTTCCCCACAGAAATCAAGTTCTTCAAAGGAGAGGGATCAATGAGTTTCTAAGTCTCAAACTGAGATAATTTTAAGATGTAGCTGTTCCCAGACATGAAAGCTCAGGAGTACACACACATTCACCACACTAGAAGGTATTTCAAAATGGAAGCCTTTTTCTTTGTCTTAAATAAGCATTCTAAATCTATAAAATGTCACCTGAAATGTATGTTTATAGAAATTTTGATTCTGGTGAGAGCAAGTCAGAACTTTGGGATACATGCTGTCAAGAGCAGGAACTGACAAACAATATTTGTCATGTATCATATCTTTTATTTTAAGATTATATGATTTCTTCTTTTTTCAATCATATTAGGTCAATTAATGTAGAAATAAAAGTGCTTGGCTTTTATGCACAGACTGAATCTTGAGGTCAATTCTTTGCAGTTTTTTAAGCTTTATTACTTTAAGGTAAATTAAAATTTGATATAGTAAACAGCTGAGATGTTTGGGGACTAATTAATGAGAAAAAAAAAACACTCATAAAGGATAATAATTTGAAACTCATCTTACACACACACACACACATAAAAAGATATTAATTACATAAAAATTTATGTTCAGGAAGGAAAGTGATGAACCAAATTGGATTGTTTGTTTTTCCCCGTAAGAAATTAATTTTACAAAGGTAACAAAAAAAGTTTGATATGATTATGTTGCATTATATTACAAAACAAACTCCAAATATCGAGTAATATAGGATTTCTACTAAGGGGTTTCTCTTCTGCTAGGATAAAGAGAAGAGGGTGAAGAATATTGCTACTTTGCAGCATAAAATGACTCTAATTAGGAAAAAAAAGTCCATTTTTTAACCTGAAGACTAATGGTAAAATTTTGGACATTGGACTTTTTTCTTTTTGAATAAAATTCTTTAACATGTTTCGCCAAATTGGCAGTATGACTTCTCCTAGCTTTTGCTGTCTCTTAAATCGAGTCATTTACTTACTTTTGAATCATTGAGTCTTACTTTAATGTTCTATCACATATTTTGCCTCTAAAATTGTCATTCTTGGCCTATTTTCTGAGACCAGAAAGAGAAAAAAAAAGAGATCCAGATTTCCTTTGGATGTTATAAAGTTTCTACAATTTCCATGTAAAAACTATTCTTATGCCATGTAAAGTTATTCTTACCTAGGGCTTCAATTCCTAAGAGGTTATAGAAACCTAAGGGTACATGTCTGCATATAAGTTTCTACTTTTAAGATTCATTTATAACTCTCTTGACCCCTTAACTATAAAATAGTTGTTCATTCAAGCCACACTTGCGTATTTAGAGTTATTTGAGATGCCTTGCAGTATTCTGACTATCCTTCAACTGCCACTTGAGAAGGACACAAATACAAAAATACCTCAAATAAACCCTGCTTTACAGGTGGTAACAGATATCTCAGACACCCTAGGGCATCGTAAATGTCAATATATGCCTATAAGGATAGCTATGCTGAATTCTAAAATTTCCATTGACTATACTCAGAGATCCAGGTGTGTTCCTACTTTTTACTCTTAATCTATGAGCTGAATCCCATCCCAGCTGCCTTATATAGGCAACATTTATATTTAGTTGAAAGCAGAAACCTCTGGAGGACAGTCCATCTCATTCTAAGGCAGCACAGAGAAAATAATTGTCTGGAGTTTCTATTTCTATGCTTTTACTGTAAAGGTTACTAGGTCAGATTTAGATGTTTAAGATATCTAAAGCCAGGTTAGATATATCTATCATAGAGGCAATATATCTATCACAGAGGTGAACTTCACCTTATACAAAATATATAACAGTTATTTCCTTTTTCCTGCTCATTCTGATTCTTCTCTTCTTTACCGTACTTCCGTGCTTGGGAAAACAGTGGAACAAGATCTCTTGAACATTTTTCTGGACCCGTGATGGAGAAGAAGGTGATTGGAAACAATCACTCTGCATTTACCAAGGCAAATCTGACCAGCTTGATGATCTAATGTCATAAAGTGACTGGATTTATAGATAAGGCAAGCACAGTGGATGTCACTTACCTGAACTTTAGGAAGATTTCTGACAGTTTTACCAATATTTCTGCCCCATTAACTATTCCGTGATCTCTCACATGCTGAACACCCATGAAGGAGGGATCTGTGTTGTTCTCCTGAATATCATTAGGTGCTATGCCATAAGATTAATTTATTCCACTGGTACTGGAAAGCCAGAGAGCCCTCCCTGTGCACACAGACAAACTAATCATGTTGGTGCATTCTGGAAGTGTTTTTATCAGGACAAGCTGTTTTTGTGAGTAGAAACGTACTAACTAGGAACTCCCTGGGCGACTAACAGGCCAAACAAGAGCTGTACGCACGGCTCTGCCCAGCATTCAGATGTGTGAAAATCAAGCACCATCTCAGAAGTTCAAAGAGCATGACAGATCTGAGCTAACTATTATCCACATATCTCCTTACAAAATTTGAGCACACCTGGCATCACGACGGTGAGTATATGGAGACTGAAACATATCAAGTGATAAATTAACATACAAGTATAATCAATCAGATTACAGCTGTGATTAAATAAAGCTTGTCTTCTCTTTTTATACAACATGTTGTGAGAGCATTCTTGGCAAAAAACCTGGTTAGCTCAGTGGGAGTTGACACTAATTAACATAGTCAGCAGGATATTCTCTACACGTGTGTACAGGAAGAGAGGAGTAATTTGAGCATTACAGAATAAAAGTCTGTGAAGTTATATTTATAACAACTAATAACTATCACTATAGAGTGATACATAGTAGCAAAAAGACACTTAAGATTAGGATTGCTGTCCACTGGAAAAAAAAAAAATATGAGGGGGAGTAATACCTGATACCATGGATCCTTATAAGGTTTGCTAGGAGTTATAAGGAGGAAGGATGGCAAAATCTATATTGGGATTTGGGTCAAAGAACAAGGTACTGACCCAGATCATATTTGTGATGAGTATGATAAAACAGAAAAGGTAAAGGTAAGCTAAAGAAGGTAAATGTAGAGATTTGTTACTTGTTTGTAAGTTGCCTGAAAGCAATAGTGGAAAAGCTTCCAGAAAAGAAATACTGAAATGTTTAACAAAAGAGTGACAAAAGGAAATGATTGTTCAAAGCATTATGGTTTATAAAACCTGATGAAACCTATTGGAAAGCCAGACTAAATTTTTAGAATCTAAATTACAGTAAATATTATTATGGATTCCGTGGCCATTCCTGAATGATTAACCAATAGTTTATCCCTTTGAAGTCTTCTGGGTTACAGAAGCAGTTTACTGCTAAACCTGTGGAAATTTCTTTGGAATAGATGGGCTCTTGGGAGAGGGTGATGATCAGGTCCCACAGATAAAACACGGAGTTTGGTCTTAGGACTGGGAATCCTGCTGCAAATGCTGAATCTCCAGCATGCTGATTTGCTATGGACTTGTGCTGTTCATTGGATAAGGCAAATAAGGCCTGCAAGAGAGCAGGAAAAAAAATGGGGAGATAGTGCCTGCATGGCAAACCCACCTATTAAAAATAGCTATAGTAGGCATGTTAAGAAGGGCTAGAACCCAGCAATGCTGAGGGACAGCCTCCAAACCTTAATAGTATTAATTCTAGGCTTCACAGAGAATCATGTGTCAGGCAGTTAAAGGGGTTGCTGCTAATCTTAAACTCCTTTCTATTCCACCATGTGTGAGATGAATGCACATATCTGCTGGCTTGTGGTTTTACAGGAAATATTATCTGCCTTGACTCTATATGAGATGCCTAAGTCAAAGGAAAAAAATCAGAACTATTGCAAACAATCAAAACTAATTGCAGTACTTTTAAAACTAATACAGAGAAATGGAAGGAGGACATAATCCTTTGTGGAGGAAGTATTTAGAGAAGGGTTTGGCTAGACAGCAGCTGCATAGATACCAAACTAAGGGACTCAAACAATTAGCTGGAGAAACTCAGCAGTAGGTGTTTAAATAATCATTGGCGGAAACTCCACAGCTCAGACAATGAGGAGGAGAAACTCGGGACCTGACAGAGAAACCTGTATCTACTTTGAGACTATACCCCAAATAAGGTAATACAATGAGAAGGGAGATTATGTAAATAGAGACTGTGAAATAGCAATTTTTCCAGCCAGAACAACAATACTGAGCTTAGTGGAATTAAGAGAGCAAATTTACTGCAGATGCCCCTGGATCTATCTAACAGTGGACCTGTTAATATTCTACAATATAAATTCCTTGGCCCTGCTATTAAAAATATGACTGATTTAGTTCAGCAGCTAAAGCAGTGAGGAATTACAGACAAAAATAATGGCTGCTACAAAAATTTCATATGGCCAGTTTAAAGATAAGATGGGACGGGGCAAGTGAGCATTGATTATAGGACTTTAAATAAAGCCACTAGCCCTTTAACAGACATGGTGCCAAACATTGTGGATATTGTAAATTTTATAAATGACCAAGTATCCCCTTGAATGGCTGTGCTACACGTTAGAGATATGTTCTTTATAACCTGCTACAAGAGTAAGCTAAATCAAAATTTTCTTTTACTTTCAATGGAATGCAATGCTCTTTATTTGTCTACCCCAGAGTTTTAAACACAGCCCAACAATTGCTCCTGCTATGTTAATTAATTAAATGGAATCAACCACCCTCCTTCTGAAGTAACAACTGTATGGTATATAAATGCTATCTTAATCAGAGTATCAAATCAGAAGATGGTTTGTTAAGGTATGAGTGCTGTTATTCAGCATTTACAGGATTTAAATATCAACATTCCTGACTCAGATGGATAAGGACTGAGTCAGTGGGTTATGTTTTTAGGAATCCAGTGGATAACAGGATGAAAGATTGTGCCAGAACCTGTACTAGCAGGTACAAAACATTCTAGCACCTTCTGCTTAAAAAAAAAAATGTTTTGTATCTAGTCAGAGGGAGATTACAGTGTCTAAGTTAGGATGCTACAGGATGGATCGGTACACAACCAGATAGGTAAAAAGCTGGTTGGATCATTGGGCTCAGAAAGTGGTGCTAACAGTCTGTTCTCTCCCCTGAGTGTCTGGGGCCTGTCCTGTTCAACATCTTTTCACTAACTCAGAGTATATGATGCACTGCACTCCTGCCAAGTTAGCAGATGATGCCGCTTTGGGGAGACTGGTCTGCACACTTGAGGGTCACCATTTAGAGGGTCGTACAAGCTGGAGCAACAGGCTGACAAGACAAATGCAAAGTCCTGTCCTTGGGAGGGAAGAACACCTTGCAGGGTTACAGGCTGGGGACTGATAGGCCCTGGGAGACAGTGAGCTGTATGTGAGCTGACAGTCTGCCCTGAAAGCAGTGATGGTCAGTATCATCCAGAGCTGTGTTAACAACAGCACTGCCAGCAGATCAAGGGAGGAAATTATTTCCTTATACTTAGCACTCCTTGTTCCATATCTATAATACGGTGTTAAGTTAGGGGCTCCTTTGTGCAGGACAGATGTTGGTAAACTGGGGCCACCAGTTCCATGGAGGGCCACCAGGATAGTTGTGAGGTGAGACTGAGGGACTGGGACTTGTTCAGCTTGGAGAAGAGATGGCTTCATGGGATCCTAACAGCCACTCCCCAGTTATCTATGGGGAGGCTGTTCGGAAGATAGAACCTTTCCCCCGAGAACAGCCCAGCTGCGCTTCAGTTGGGCTCCCCTTGAACAGCTTGAAAGGGCCGTCCGAGAAGGGTGTGCAGTCTCCAGCTCAGGAGCTTTTCAAAAACCAACAGAGTAAAGCCTCGAGGAACCTGATCTGATCTCATAACTGCCACCCTGCCATGAGAAGGAGATTGGACCTTCTGAGATCTCTTACCTCTTGAGTGACAACTGTGAACTGTGATGAAGAAAAATCTAAATTACTAATATATGCTTTCTAGTTTTACGAAATAACATATCAAAGACATAGCTATATTTGACTATTTACCAATTTCCCACACAATTTCATGTGCTTAAAATATAGACGTTTATACCTGAATCCTGAACTTATTACTTCATTTGAAGTTGATAGTCAAAGGGGCTAATCAGCATTCTTCTGATCCTAATGTAGATCAGATAAATCACATACCAAAATGGCTACTCCAACCTGGCAATTCTAAAGGAATCACAGAGTAACTGGGTTAAATGAAGAATCTTCACTTTAGATATTTCAGGCTAGGAAAGACCCAGAAAGGCATAATTTCATCAGATGAAATCATGCTTTAGAAATAATTTCCAAATCAAAGGACTAAAAAGCTGGACTAGAATAGGAAGACTGATAAAAAGAACCAGTTATGTCCAAATACATAGATGAAAGAATTGGTCTTCATGAGAATAGCTGCCATTTCAAACAAAATGATGGACATCTTCCTTGTGAACACAGCACTCATTGCAGAGAAGATTCCTGCTAAGAACTGGGGATGGACATAATTTAAGTAACAGAATCATATAATTTAAATAGGGAAAAAGAAATACTATGCCATATGGTTCATCAATCTGGTGATATATAATTGTTCCTTGTCATGTTTTCATCAGAATTTTAAGTGTTCAAGGGAAAGAACTTTCATCATTTCCCATAGGAGATTATATTGGCTGAAAGAGTTTATTGCAAGGAAGTTTTTAACTTCAGCCTAATATCTGCTGTTTCTATAGATCACTGAGTTTTTTAAATTATTATTATTATAATTGACACTCTTTTCTCACTTTTGATATGTTAAAATGCTGTTTCTCCTTTAACCCAAGTATATATCTAACTTTTTTAAATAATTCCTCAGTAAGTGATCTCTTCAAATTCAATCACTTACTTTTTCAACTGTCTGTATTTATCTGGCAATGAAGTGTTTGAAACTCAGTATGTTTACATTCTGCTTAGCAGAATTGTTCAGAGAAAAATACCATTTGCATAAAATATAATTGTGTTTGTAGATTTTTGATGTAATTCATTGCTTTCATTGCTATTCTGATTTTTTCTTATTCTTTTTCTTTTTTTTTCTGCTATTTAGTTTCTTATCTGCTTTCAGTTATTACTCAGAGACAAAGAAATCTCTTTCTTTTCTAGACTTGAAATAGTAGAGGGCTTGTTAAATGAAAAAAAATGTTAAGTGAAGAGAATCCTGACGCTTCAGTGTAGATAATTGGAAAAAAAAAATGTCAGAGAAGTTATGCAGCAGATAAGTGTGCAAACACTTGTGCTGTGGACATTTGCTTTTCACAAGCAACCAAAGCATTGAAAGGTAAGGTAGCTAAATATATAAGTTCTACATACAGCTTTATTGTACTAGCTTTGAATCTGATTTTGTATCTTCATTTTTGCTTATTTTTCCTAGGTTACATTAGACCCAAATCCCCCTAAACACTTGAATTTGTATAGTGGAATTAGTTCAACAGACCCACAACTGAGCTTAGAAGTCTGCATGTACATATATAATTCAGAAATTAGAGCCTCTGTTTCTTTTTTTTCTTTTCTTTTTTTTTTTTTTTTCTAGAATGGATGTTATTTTATCCTGTATTTTATCATACATCTTCTTTTTTTCTTTCTTTTTTTCTTCATTTCTAAGTAATTTCCTGCTAATTAAGTATCCAATCTAGGACTGACATCTCCTATTTCTTTTTCTAGTAACCATACTTCATTTTCCTTCCCAATTTTCTATATGACATGAACTCAAATACATTTTTTTAATCCTCTCTACTCTTTGAAGTTCTTCTGAACAAAATGTCAAACAGAACAATCACTTCAGTGAGAAATAGTAGATCGTGTCGGTCTTGTGGCATCATAGAATTGAAAATAAAACCAGTGAATTTTAAAGTTTTCCCTTTGACAGACTGTTGCTAGCATCAGGGAGAAATATTTGATCTCATGCTGTCCCTCCCTACCCCCCTCCCATTTAGCCTTTACAGTGGTTGTTTTTTTTTATAAGCATTTGATACTATATTGCCGGAAAGAATCCAGAGAAAATCAATAAATATATAAAACCACCCAGGGGTGCTTTAGTAGGGCACACTGGTATTTAGGAAGACCTTAACCTTAGTTTTTATTATTAACGATTTGCGTGATGAGTTGAATCTTTTCTAAAAATAAGAAACCTAGCCCCTGAGGTTTTGGAGGGAATCAGATATTTTGCTTTGTAAGTAAATGCTCCAGTAATTAGACTGTTATACATACTGTGAACACCTTTGCTATCTTTAAGAAAGATCAACCATTGCCAAGTCTCAGAAGATGACTGAGTGGTTTTGAATCTAATCAATCAGATGGAATAAACTCATCCTCCCTGTTCAGCAAGGAGAGCAGAATTGCCTGTCTGGATGGAGAATTTTAAATGCCGAGGTCAGCAGATCTGTTTTCCTGCAAAAATACCTGTCTTTATTCACTGCATAAGGAATATAGACACCTGATTCAGGCATTCTGAGGTGGTCCCTTATCATTTAATGTTTTTATGTTAACTAAAGGGAAATCATAAAGAGAAAAATTATTTCTTAAAATGGATTGGAAGATTTGAGGATGTTTATTGAACACACTGTATAAGAATGTTAATACTTAAGCTTCACACAATTTAACTTTTTTTTTCCTTATTTGTTTTGTTTCATTCGTTTTCTTAAAGCAGTGATACATGTACATGCATGTAGATGTGTAGATAGATAGACATACAGTGAGATGTAGAGATAAATATAGATAGATATAGATTTTACTGACATTTTGCTCCCTGAGTCTCATGTATATCATGAACTTTACTTGCTAAATATTACAGCAGAGGATTCTTCAAAGAAATGCATACAAACTGTGCTTGCACATCTATGCATAGCCTTTACATAACTCTTAACAGTCCAGCTAATTATGAATCTGTATCACTGAGCCCGAAAACCCTATTAGATTTGGCAGATGTATAGGCTTTCAGCAAAATAGGTTTGCAAGACTCATTAAAAAAAAAAAAAAGGTCTTTCTTGGTAAGCTTTTTTCTGGAATCCTAATGAACATGGTGTATCACAAGGCAATATCATTCTTTTTTTTCTCTCATTTTGTTCCAAGGATAAGCATAACAACTCTTTCAATCAAACTCTCAATCTCTCGCCTTACACAAGTCCACATAATTAATTCCATAGAGTTTTTGAGGTAACTGATTCCTACCCCTCAAAGGTATGTTGGTTTTAATATGAGATATTGTAGCAATATAACAAGCTTAGAGGAAGTCAAGGTCATAGACTGAATTCTCTGCTAACTGTGGACTTAAGATTTGAAAAGACAGGTTCAAACCTGTATAAAAATTTACAAGATTCAGAGGCTGCACCAAGAAACTACAAGACTTTGTCCTTCAGCAGCTCTTTCTGTCCACTGCCAACACATGTTCATGATGTATTTAAAAGATAGCAGTCAACCAGAAGATTGAAATAACTTATGTTTCATATATGTATATATGAGCTTTCAAAAACGTAAGATTTAAGTTTGCCTTGAATGGGATTTAATCTCATACTGAAGTAGATATTGTTAGCTTGTACTGCAGTAGATACAGTAGGTACATTTAGTTTGTACTGAGGAAAAAAAAAAGTCATACACAGAAGACAGCCTTCTTGTGAGGCACGCAATATAAATCTTTTGTTTTTTTATTAAAAAGTTATTAAATTTCTTCCATAAAAACACAGACCAAATGGAGCACTGAATGGAAAATACATTTCCTATATTACATATATTCAAACACATCAGTAAATCTTCTGTTCTGTAGAAGGTAAGTAGATAGTGCAGATAGGTTATGAAAAAAAATAAATCTGTATCTTTACCTATTAAGACTGAAACAAAAACTTCAATATCTAAACTCACTTTTATTGTTATTATCATTGTTATTTTTATTATTTTTGATGGAAAAAAGGGTTATTTTTGTTAGGAGTTATGCACAATAAAATAAGTAAGAGTTCAGATGGAGAGACAGCAATGAGAGGGCACTGATTACAATTATATATCACCCCTGTGCTTGGCACTTTCAAAAAAATGTAGTTTTAGCACACATGCACAAATATTAATACAGGTTTAATGAACACATGAAAAGTTTGGGGCTTGCATACAATGAAATATTAATGCAAGTCTGGTAATAATATACTAATACTAAAATTACAAATACTAATTACAAAGGTATTGATTGGTCAGACAGAATTAATTTAAAAAAAAAAAAAAAAAGAAGAAGTTAAAAGTTACAGTTCTGCTGTTAAATTTATCCCTTCAGTGTTTTGGAAGTTTCTAATGCATACTACTGAGTTTGCTTGAGAATAAAACAGAGAGGAAAAAAAAAAAAGTAGGGGAGAAATAAAACCACACTGTTGTGCTAGCTGTGAGGAACATACATACAGTAGGAAATGAAATACTGAAGTGTTTTCAAATTTAGAAAAGACTGAAAAACTGTAGTCTATTTCATTTTGCTTAACCCAAGAACAATGTCCTTTATTTTGAGTATTAAAAGATCAAATGGAAGTAACTTTGAGATTGTTTCATAAGAATTGATTTGCATCATACTTGGGCAATAAAGGAATGTTCTTGTTATGCCAAAAAGTATTTCCTAGAGATAGAATTTGAAAAGAAATGAGATTAAGTTGTTAGAAATTAAACATCCCTAACCTTGTCTGCCATTTTTTTTTCTCATTCTATAGGAATAGCTATATATTTTATAACGGACTTAGAGCATTTGTGTTTTGTCTGTGAGGATTATATGAGTGACAGAAGTAAACTGATGTGTAGGAGCTCTGTCATCGTTCAGCAAAGACTTATTTTTGGCTTCAAGCTACACCATGAAACTCTTGTCACTTAAGAATACCTACATGCCATATTCCAGAGCCTTTCAAAGGTCCCTTTTCTAGTTCTTAATCAGCTGCAGAGAAATGGGATATATTTCTCCATGTGGATCAGCACAAGGTAAGGTAACTCTAGCTCTGATATCAGAGAGAGGCCCAGAATCTGGGGAGTTTGGCATTGCAAGTGGTAGCACACATTAAGTTGTGCTGCACCAAAATCATATGTGGATTGTTCTTACATTGCCTGAGCTACTGTGCCTTTTTATTTCAAAACTGAATATATGGAGATCAATCTAATAGACCTGGGGATGAGGAAGGAATGATTAACAATGTGACAACTCCATACTTTCCCCAAATTGCTGGTGACTTTAAATATTTGGAGATTTTTTTTTATTTGTTATATCTTCCTTCTCTCTCTTACAGGATACTAACAGGCACTGTATGCAATCCCATTAACTTAGAATTTGAAAAATGGAGACTGATGCTACGCCATAGAAAATCACTGCCAAAGTAGGCCAATTTATAAATTCTGTGAGGAAAATAAGAGAAAAGCTCACTGTCTTGACCCATGCAGTATGCGTGTATTCGCTTATATTGGTGTACATGTGTCCTTTCAGTTTCATATAAGAATAGTACTCTCTTAGGTCTCCTGAATCCTGATCATTATTCTAAGACAAAAGTCTTTTAACTTTCCTAATTTTCTTTTGCTTTGTTTTTCAACAAAATATTGTATTACCTAAGGAAAGAGTCACAATTTCAGCACCCAGAATGCACTGATGATTTCACTTTTGCTAAAAATGGCATTAAATTCCACACATATAACAAATGCCTCACTTACTGTGTTACTTCACATACAGACACATTATATTTTCCTTACCTTACAGAAATGAGAACAGAGATGTAGCATTACATTGCCCTGGAATTCTCCAGGGTAAAATCCAACCTATTAACAGGATAAATCTATACACAGTTAGCTATGCAACCTCCCAAAATGTATTAAACAGATTTTAATGTTTTGATTAGGCTGCTTGTTTTAGCGGGCCTAATTAACTTCACAACACTGCTAAGAAACACAAATATATATTTAACCACTAGGTAAATACCCATGAGTTACACCTGTAACCCTGTGTGGTACAGGGTATCCCTGAAAATGTGGTACTGCATATCCCTGTAAACAGAAATATTCCTGTGTCTTAAACTGTAATTCACAGTTTTTAGGTGTCTGTCTTTGCAAATGGAATAATAATAATAAAAAAAAAAAAAACAGAATTTTTGGTAGATAAAATGATAATTATAAAATATCAAAAGGGCAGTAAAACCCTTTTTGTTATGTGGCAGAATGCTCTCAGAAACTGTAAAGGCAAATGGACTGAAATAAAAGACAGGCATATTTTGAAGAGGCGTTTCTAACAAAAACTGTTATATCTCCAAGGTAAAACAAGGAGGCAGACTAAGAACTGTTTATGTAGATAGGAGAGACAGTAAAATGGCTAAAAGGCTGATCGTATGGGATTTCAATTATCCTGATGCTGGAAGCAAGAACTGATGAGTAATGAAAAACAAAACAAAACACAGAAAACTGAACAGCTGAACACAGGAGCTTGCATCTTTCCACTATCTGCTGAAAAATCAACAGGCTGACTCTAGCTGGTGTTCTGAGAAGCAGAACAACATGATAAATGAGATAAAATGCTTGTCATCTCATACTACACCAGTGGGGGTCCATCCCCCTAAGAAAATATGCACTTGCCTCGTCAGGACTAATGCCTCTAATTTGTGCCTAAGGCTTGCAAACAGAAGCTATTAGACAGACTCTCAAACAATTGAACATCCCTAGAGTGCAATGGTCACACTCCATCCTCAGCCAGTATTGCACATTTTGATGGCTACACTAAGCAGCTCTTGGCCTCTGTGGAGAAAATCAGTAGTGGGCAATACTGCACCAACTGTTTCTGGGGCCCCTGCAGAGTAACCTCTGTGCCTGCAGGGATCACTATCAAACAGAATTTCTCTCTTGTGCAAATCAAACAAATCTCATTATTATTTTAGAAATAAATACAAAGAAATACAAAGAAATAAGTACAAAATGTAACTTTCAATCATTTCTAAATGATTATTAAAAAGTTCTTTCGCATTTCACAATATGCCAGTGTGGCATATTGAAGGCATGGACTCTGGCATAATGAAACAAAGACCCTTTATTAAGCATCAGATAAAACTTATATACCATACTGTCCCGGATACAATACCTTATTTGTCTACAAGCATGCAAAGCACAACTACTAAATAAACAAATAATCTAAAGGATTACATCAAGACTATCCAATTGGCTTCTTGGTCACGCAGCAGCCATACAGTTGCTTTTGCTCCTTGTTTGCTGATAGAACACCTGCACTGCCATCCTTGAGGTTGGTCATCTACTAACAAGGCATCCCATACTACTGTCCTTGAAGCGGGTCTCCACAGGCCAACACTGCACTACTTCTCAAAGCCTTTATAAATAACCTGTATATGCTGTTTTCTGTACATGTTTCTTTGTGCATACAGGATTACAAGAAATACTGAGAATGACAATGAGCCACAACTCCCCAGATTTGGAAATGCATGGAAAAATAATTATATCTGCAATTGTTTTTAGGGCTATCTTAGAAAAGAATGAATAGGAATAAATTTTTCCCTAATATATTTATAAATGTTCAGATCAAAATGCATTGGACCACTGTGAAATGTCTATATAATCATTCTCATTAAAATATTATTAAAATCATAAAAAATACATAAAATTACTAAAATACTATTCTTGACCTATTTATTTAAGGTAGGTAATGACAGTAATAGG
Organism: Tinamus guttatus; assembly: GCF_059628265.1. Lineage (NCBI taxonomy): Eukaryota > Metazoa > Chordata > Aves > Tinamiformes > Tinamidae > Tinamus > Tinamus guttatus. The sequence goes on from NW_028288592.1 coordinate 5,991,394, forward strand.
CATTTCTTGTAATATTTCACTGTGTACTCCTAAGATGGTCAAATAAGGCAAACAACTTTCTATCTGAAGTAGCAGTTAAAAATCACAGGACTTAAGTAAATAGTCTATTTAATACTGCATCAGAAAATAAGACAGCTGTAGAACTTTCAGCTTTATAATGTAACAAAAACAAACGATCATGTTCCAAAAGTTGAACTGTCATTGAGAAGAGTTTAATTGATACTGATTTGTCTTTGTGCAGATATCTCAGACAGAAATAAAGAAAATCAGTGAGGCATCTCAGGGTAGCTGCCAAGATCCCTGGAGGAAATATCTGGCTGTGATAGGCAGGAGGCTTATTTGTTATTTTTAAAACAAATAAACAAACAAACAAAAAAAAAAAACAGACACACGATTTGAAAAGGCATTTCTTAACTTTTTCAATAAAAACAGAAACATCACAAAACAGTGTTCAGATGTAAAAAAGCAAAGGACTGCTATTCTTGCTACTTAAAGGCAAAATGTAAACAGTTTATACCCTCATTAGCGCTTTTAATGCCTTAATATTTTATTAAATGTATATGAATCTAAAGGAAAGTGAGTATGAATCTAAAGGCAGACTTGAAGGCCTTAATTAAACCTGGTGTCCTGTAAGTTGATAAACATACAAAGTATGTACCTATATATATATACCTACTCTGAAAAACAGAGTATGCAAAAAAAATAAGCATTGTTGGTTTTAAGGTTAGATTGAGGGATATGGACATTAGCATCACTGCAGACTATGAGCTATTCAACATTTTGTTATGGCCAATATTGGGGCATAGTTTATCAAACAAGTTATTTGCATTTCCTCTGAAAGAAAGTATAGGTATATAAGGCATTATAAGGTAAGGTAGTATAGGTATAGTATAAAAGAAATTATGGGAAATAGAGCCTGAATATGCATTATTTTTTTCGCATTTTTTAAGAAACCATCAGACATTAAAACTGTTTAATTGCTTCCTTTAAATGTAAAGATGGCACACCATAATGCAATTATTCCACAAGATTTCCTCCAGTACCTTGGTATTGCTCAGATAACAAAAAATACCCTGGTGGGGGATATTTGGCCTTAGGTCAAATCATGCCCTAAGAGTTGGGGCAGAATCAAACTCTGTGCTCGGACACTAAATCTAGGTGGGCTAATTAAATTTAGGGAGTTGATTCTGTTCCCAGCATGTAGGAGAGTAATTACATTTTAGGTGTCTTAATATATTTGCTTCTCCCCATTTGCTGTTTTGAAAGAGAATAGATTTCACATTGGTTTTGCCAGCCCCATATGGTTGTCATAGACATAGTAGAGCATCTTCAGCCTCAGGAGATAGTTACTTGTGAGCAGTTGAAACAAACCCCTGATCTTGGGAGCTTAAACAGTCTAAGCTAAGACAAAGGTAAAATCAGGCACATACAATTGGCAGGTGAATTCCAACCTCATAGCTGATTCTAGTGGTGTAGACGTAAGCATCTGATTTAATCTGGAATCCCTGCAATATCCAAGATATTCTTCATGGAATGGTAGGTATGACATAAAAACTAATGTGAAAGTTATTGGAGGTCGTATTTAACAATCTGTATTGCCCCACTGTCTACAGTGCAGATTGTCTATGCTGTTTATTTATTTATTTGTTTGTTTTTATTGTCATAGATATCAGACAGTTATAAGGAGCTAAAAAACAAATATAATGCTTAAAATCTAACTAGTACTAATTTAGATGATCACACTAGATATAGAAATATACAGAATCAAAATACTTTGTGTGTGTCTGATCTTTAGAAAGTGTATGTAAAGTCTTGAATTATTTTGCACTTTGTAACATCATCAACCACGTTACACGACTTTGCACACCATTATATAGCAGAAAAATCAAATTTGGATTAGAAAAATATCTTGAATACAACTTAAGACCATTCTGCAGGTATGCACTGACATCTGGTGGACGTTTAGCCTAGCACTCAAGGTAAACAGCTCTCCTATGTATTGGTGTCCTATTAGTTCAAAGAAAGGACTTGCAATTATTTTCCTAGAGTTTGAGTCCTTTTTCCAAGGCGGTGCCTACTTGAGTAAAGCTTTCATTGACAAGACTTTTGTTTCTGTGTGTTGTCCTTGGGAAGAACAGATTTTTGACCAGAGTCTAATTATATATATATATACACACACACATATATATAGTTTGTTTGTTTGTAACCAAACATATCTTTTAAAATACACACAACAAACAGTTGGAGACATGCGGCCATATTCACATATGTTGTGTAGCTTGGCCCTTCTCCAGCTTCAGAAAACATGTCATTGCTGTCTGCCAGTCCACAAGCCCAACTTTAAGGAGTGCCTGACCATGGGAAAGATGCTATTCAGGAAACCATCCACTCAGCTGCAGACATTTCAAAATGATAAGGTCCAAAGTCAATTCCTACAGCTATCATTTCGTTCATTTAATTTTGTATATTCCTGACAGTCTTCTGGGACTGGTTTGTTTTTGTGTGGTTTGTCTTTTACTCTGAAATATATTTGTTCCTTGTTTTTCCATTTCTCACTGCAGTTTCTCTTTTCTGCCATCACTTTGTCTGAGCACTGGTTCTATTTCTTTCTTTCTTCATTCTTTTTATTTTTATTATTCCCATGCATTTTTTTCCCCCCCTGCTCATTAAATCACCTCAGCCACCTTTTTGGTGCATGGAAACCTAAATTCCTAATTCAAAATATCAGCCGAGACTATTTTTGGGGTATAACTAACAGATTAGAGACATAGAAACAGAATATAGAGACATTTAAAACAAAATTCTCTAATCCAACAATAGTGATCTTTATATTTGCCATGTCTTAATTTACTATCCTATGACCAAATTATGTGACAGGTCCTGGCAATAGAACTAAATTTATGAGTTTTAAGCTATGGAATCACAGAGAGCTGGTGCTTTGAAGATGGAAAACTTGTAAACTTCATTTTCCTCTTGGAGGGGAAAAAGTAGCTGACTATGTAAAACGGAAGTGCCAGTAATCTGTATGATTCATTTATTTACACATTTTGATTTGTTATTTTTCATGTTCAGAATTTAAAAGGAAGTACATGCAAGATGTAGGTCCTCTGCTGAGTGTAGATGGCAAAATTAGTTGCACAGAAAAGACTGAGGTACTCAGGATCTTCTATTTTTCAGTCTTCACAGGCAAGGTCAGCTCCCAAGTGTATGTAGAGAAGCAGTGTCAAAGCAAATAATGAAATACCTTCTAGAAGGAGAAAATATTTATCAGGGGAGATCCTCTTTTGGCATGGTATCCCACAACATCCTTGTTAACAAGTTTGTTAGATACAGACTGGACAGATGGACCACAAAATGAGTGGGAGAATAGCTAAACCACTGAGTTCAAAGGGATGTGGTTAACAGTTCAAAGCTGAAATGACAGTCAGTCATGAGTGCAGTTTCATGGGGCTGACGGTGATTCTGACACTAAGACCTAACTTACCCGCACCAGGTTTGCAGGTGACTGCAAAGTGAAAATAAAGGTAGGCCAGAAGGAAGAGCCACCATACACAGACAGAATGGAACACCAGGCCAACAAGAATTGAATGTGGTTTAACAAATAGGAATGTGGCATCCTGCACATCATAAACCAGAATAATCCTAAGCACCAGTATGGTCTGACTGACCGAGGTGTAGCTCTGCTGGAAAGACCTTGGGATTCTCCTGAGCATCAAGCAGAACACAGGTCAACAGTGCAGCAAGTTGTGTCATGGACTGAATCAATAAGCACACAGCCAACGGATCAAAGAACTTTGCTCTTGTTAGGCCATACCCAGAATATATTACTCAGAAATTATTTAATAAGTTTGAGGTATAAAAAAAAGGCCTATTCTATCAGGAAAAAAAAATGAGTTTTTTTTTTTTTTAGCTTTAGTCTGAAAAGTAAGGGGAAAAGTATAGAACAGTCGATCCTACTGATTAAAATAGCTTTGAATTGAGGTAGGAGGTGATTTACTATCAATTTTACTATGAGTGTATGAATCCATTGTTGTAAACTCCAGAGTAAGTTTCAGGCTCTGTGGGCACTGAGTAAGCTAAAGACACTGTTTAATGGCTTTTCTATCAAGCTGCCTAGGGACTGTGTTACTTTCATGGCTTCTTACCACCACAGAGGCCTTGGAAGACCATGCAGAACTATCCACATGCTTCCAGTGGGTCATGCTTCACTATCTGTGACAACAGTAATTGTAGATTAAGATTTGGCATTCAGGTTAACCAAACTGGTCCAACCTGATGATTATCAAATTTCATCATCACCAAAGTACTAGATACTGCTGAACACAATTCACTTCACTCTAAAATAGACACTTACGCTTGGTCAGATAAATTGTTCTCTAAAAGTAATATTTTTCACTGCACAAAGAAAGAAGACAGGAGGTGACTAAGTCAGACTTACAGCTGCAGTATACGCATCAGAAGTTAGATGAAAAGGCTCCCACTGGGCCTATCTCATGCAGTGATCAGATGTTCACAGAGCAGAGTTACAGAGTAGCAGGATATAACATCTCTGGATAGGCAGCACATTTCACAATGTCAGAACATCTATCTAAAATGTGAACAACGGGCAGGATTACTGCGGACCACCAATGATATGATTTAACACTTTCAGTAAAAATTTTGCATGACTGTTAGGCAACATAGACTTCCAAATGGCTGTGCTGCCATTCAAAGTGACCTTGACATGCTGAAAAAATGAGGCAAGAGGAATCTCATGAACCTCAACAAAGGGAAATGCAAAGTCCTGCATCAGATCAGAAGAACCTGCAGAAACTGAAAGAGCCACCAACAAGCTGTCAATGCCAGCAGAAGAGAGAGGGGAAACTTCTTGCCACCTTGCAGAGATGAGGACACATCACTGCCCACATCATTGATCATTCCTCACACAGAGAGGGTCCAACGGACAGGTACAACAGAAGAACGATAGGCCAAGACCAGAGGAAGTCTGCATGACCTCCTACAGCTCACCAAATCACTCATTAGCATTATCATTGCTGCAATCAGAGTTTCCAATGCCTCAGCACTGAGGTTTGTCAGTCTTTTTTTTTTTTTTTTAATCCAAACTTTTCCTCACTTGCCTGAATCTTTGTTTTCACTTAGTTTAGCTATAATAAGATTCTTCTAATGATTAAGCTGATGTGTCTATTTTATTTTACTTGTGATTATATGTCATAACCATAGTGGTATATAAATAGCAGTAATATGTAGTTACCTGAGTAGAATGAAATATTTATGTTCTAAACCAGAGAGTCATGTAGCCTTCGAATTCAGTTAAATTGTTGATCTCAGTAAAGCTTTGGACTATTTATTATTATTTATTATCAAAACACAAAACACTTGCAGAATCATGACTCTTGTTTTTGAGTTATTTATTTGGTCATGCTGCTAACATTAAGAGCAGTTCAGTTTAACTCCAACTATCTCTCTATAAACTTTATCAAGAAATTATTTTATGTCAAGAATATAATGACATCTATTTTCACATTATTTTTGGGAAGTTTTAGTGATTTGGAAATAATAAAAAAAGTAAATTCCATAATGAATCCCTTCACCTGTCGAATGCAGTCAGGAATGGAATTAAATTATCTACATTTTTTAAACTGTTAGACTACTCTCTCAAACAAATTTGACCTGAGCCACCTAGGAGGCCACAAATAGTTCCTGGGTATGTTTTAGGAAGCTGTCAGTTTGTAGCCACTCTGTTTCAGTGCCAACAGTATTTACTAATACAGACACAAGCCATTCCACTTAAACTCTATATCTGGGAATGTTTCTGGGTGCTGTTTAATTTATTAGTAGTGACATAGTTTTAGACTGTGATTGAACATTTACGTTTATATGTGAATTCTGGTGATATTTGAACTTGTTTTGTGTACTTTGAGAAAAGTCTGACTGATCTGAAAGACAGGCTTGGGGTTTCTATGGTCAGTTGTTGCCCTTCCTATACTGGCTACTTGGAAACTTGTGAACACGCTAAAATCATGAAAGAGTGTGTAGGATTTTTAGACAAGGAATACTAAGCTTGTTTTTTCAGATACCTTTCACAAAACAGCACTCTGTTCTTATACAACATTCTCCATCCCAGGACTTCAAAGAACATGCTAAAACATTAATAAAGTCTGACTTTGTAACATATCAAGGAGTTAGGTAAGACTGGCAGCTGAATTTATCATTTATTATTTGTGCAACTACATTTCAATACATGGCTCTAAAGCAGAAGAGCTGTGTCAGACAAAAAGAAAAAAGAAAAAAAGGTCTGCCTGAAGTTACTGTGGCATCAATTCACGAGAAAAGGTTAGTAAAGTGCAATTAATCTACTTTCCAAACTTTGGTAAGTGTAACTCCCATTAGTACTAGACTTCAAATTCTGTTTTCTCCCTATTAAAGCACCTTAATTCCAATATTCATGCCTAAGCTTTGCATTAAGGATCAGGCGTTTCATGCCTGATAGCAATCAGAGTTCCTCCCTGGCACCACTTTCCAAATCTGCTTTGCTCTGTACTTCTTCCTCAAGCACATACTCTGTCTTTCAACATATATCTTTTTCAAATGCAAAGACAACATAGTCCAGGCATGCAGACCAATCAGGGATTTCCAGAAGGATCCTTTTATGAAAATGAAGTTATTGGCAGAGAGAAGTTATAGTGGAGGCAGAGGGGGTAGGGTCAGCGTGCACTCTAAAGCACCCTGGAGCAGCTCTTCAGTGCAGTTCAGTGGTATAACGACACACAAAAGCAACAGAAGCAATTCCTTCTTTGTCACTCTTCTTCAGTATTTTTAAATATTTCTGCAGTTCTGTGTGATCACAAACCAGGTCCTCTGACAATGTGTTATATTTATTTTGATTATCCTGTCTTTGTTTTTGGAGCTTAGAGCTCTGATTCTATTTGGCTGTTGCTATCTCTTTCAAGCTGGCTATCATTTTAAGCCTTCCTATTAGATGAAAAATAGGAATCTATTTTCAACGGTCTTTATACTTTGGTACATAAGCAGATTTTTAGATGATTTATTTGGATTTCTAGTTATATCATAATTCTGAACTGCGTAGCTGCACAGACTTAGCTTATTGTTTTTCCTATTACCTTAAATTGCAATATAAAATACGTTAAAAAAAAATAAATCCTACAAATATTTGAAATAGTTACAATGCAGAAACACTTATGACCACAAGAGCGAGCTCTTGTAAAAACATGTAACTACTTCAGAAATAAGCACATTTTGCACTTTAGTAACCAAAAAGTAGGCTTAGTAATTAGTATTTACTTTAATTATGTTATTTCAACAAAATAAACACTGTTATAAAATTAGTATAGTATTCCCAATGCTGTTGTATTCACCTTTTCATTTGTTTTTAATTAAAGACAAAAGCTAGCAAATAATATGTATGCAACTTAGGTACATTACTTTGGAAATAATAACAGAGTTTTGTTACACAGTCTTATTCTCTCCAATAGCTCATACCTCTAGATTATTCACTTGCATAGAACAATGATCCTTTGAGATATGTACTATAGCGATTAAATATGCAAATGCACCTGGCTTAAAATATACCCACTTAAGTGATTAAACATAGAAATTTAAGTTTCTGTGTTTAGATTTCTGAAAGACCTATCTCTCTATAATATCCTGATAGTAGATGCTCTATCGTGATAGAGGTGCAGAAGAGGGTGTGTGATGCATGTGATCACCCAACTTAATGAAATGCAGCAATGACATCTTGGTAGCAGCAGATGCCCTACCTTGTTCAAAGAAATACTGAACTTTGCAGAGAGAGGACATGATTATAAGAGATCTGTTTCTTTCTCATTTTGATCTGCCGATATTTGGCAAAGACCAAAGAAGGCAGAAGAGGTGCCAGTTTATGTCAGTGAATTAGTGGGTACAAATGAGTACCTGTCCTTCTCACACCTTACTTACCGCCTAAATCCAGAGGGATGTGGCCAATTTTGATGACTTTTTGCTTAAAAACTGTTTCCCTGGCTGGAGAACTTTGTCCAGTGATTACATTTAGCTCTTGAAGTCCAATTTGTGCTTATAAAGCAGAAAACTGTAGTCAGTCAGAAGAATGTGGCCTCTCATGACTGGCACACATATATGCTTCATTTCATTCTCATTAAAATCAATGGGTAAACTCTGCTTATTTCAGTCACTACAGGCTCTGGCCATTAATATGTTAATTTCTAATCTTCAGTTCTAAAATCTACCATCTTTTTTTTTTTTTTTTTTTTCTTCTCTCTCTACTGAATAAAAAAAAAAATGCTTTACAGGAATATTTTAAGTTACCCATATTATTACTTTTCTTGTGTATGATTCTCTTCCGCTAAACCTTCCAGATGGTATCCAAGATCCAAACATATTTTCTTTAGATTCCTCATTTTAAAGTTGCCACTGTATGATAAATATTGAATTAGAATAACAACCTTTCTCAGGTACCAAAATAGCTCACCCTTCTGATCTCATTATTTTCCTCCATTCTACCTCTAAATCTAATAGCTTTCTGTCCTTGAATTGCAGGGCTTAAAATATCTATGACTCATTAATTGTAAAAAAATTGTCTTTTTATTCATTAGTAGCAGAGCTTTTCATTGAATGTCCCAGCAGTGGCCCAAGACAATTTAGATAAAAACCATTATTTCTTCTGTCTAGACAGGAATTAATCTGTAGTTTTGCCCTTTTGCACAGGAATGATGGAGAATTGTTGTCATCTGATGTAACATAAAAATGACTTTAGCATCTTTAATCTGCAGATCAGATACTGTCAACATTCTCTTTATGACCAAAGTGACTACAATTCAACAAAGTACTTAAAAAGACGCCTTTCCTTAATCATATAATTTCATAGTAATTATGTGAGTATTTAAAGTCAGATTTGTGTGTAATAGGTTAACTTCCGAGGCCTTCATTATTTGAATGAAAATACTTTTTTTTGTTGTTTTTTTTTTAAACAAAACTTCACCAGACTTCACTTTTTGTAATAAAAACATCACACTAAATATGGATCACTAGAAACAACACTCCTCATAACTGGTATGATTCGATTCCGTGTAGCAGAGAAAATTACAGAACACGAGAAGACCACATAGCTTATGATATGCGGGAATCATAGAAACCAAAAAGTAGACATTTAATCAAAAGTATTTACAGATCATCTGCAGTATATCCCAAAACACATCCCGAATACATTACCAAAAGCAAATCCTAAACTGCATAATTTATTGATGCCAATTTTTTTTGATTTACAGAAAAATGAACAAGGCGTTTTCCATCTAAATCCATGTTCAGATAAATTCCATATTTCAAATATACTAAATATCTCCTGGTGCCACTAAAGTTAAGGAAAAACAGAAATTCTGTGTACCTGACAACAAATTCATAATTCTTTGCCATAGTTTGCATTTAAGTTAATTGTGATCTCATTCTGAGATATTTTGGACATATATGAACTGTTATTACCCCCTGAAGTTGTATTATAGGTTTGATTTCCCTTCCCAGAAATCTTTATAAATATACTTGATTACATATAATCAATTTCTCAACCCCTAAAAAAGTTATTTTCATTTATGCCTCAGTTTCCTTCTTGAGATATGCCATTATGTGTTTACTTAAATTCAGAATTCACAATTTGTGCTGATCATTATTAGTTACAGGAAGTCTAGTTTATTCTGCTCTTCAGTTATTTTGTGACTGGTTTCAAAGTATTTTTCTAGGTGTAGAAGTTTTCAGAGCACTAGTAAAGTAGCTAGCATTTGAAGATACCACCAAAACAATTTTGAAATACTGTTTTTAAACCATTGTTTGACAACTGCTATTTCAACTTTGCTCTTGCTACAGGGTTCATCAATTAAATATTCACCCAGTATGCTTTTCATCACTCAGTAATAACACTGGAGGAAAAAAAGTACCAGATTTTGTCAATCTGACATTTATTTATTATTTCCAAATCCCCAAATTAGATTTTCTCAGAACATGACTGTGTAATGTTTTGTAAGGGGTGTGAATTCTGTCTTTGCTAATTGTGAGATTAGTGTGGTGCTGAGCCAAAGCAAGTAAGCTGTCTATTAGATTAGATTTGCCATAGGTAATGTTTATTTCAACCTTCTTATTTCTGCTCATGTCAAATCAAACTCCTGTGTACCTACAAAATATGCATAAAAATGTTTGTAGCAATGCTAAAATACATCAGTGCATTGCATCTTCACTGGTTACCAGAAATGTCTGCTCTTTGATGATATACAGGGGATGCATGTCCATAAGGTTGTTTTTAGGCGCGCATGTGCCCTGCATCTACTAGACAAGCCCTGCAATAGGTGCCACAGCGTGCCAGCGATGCACTCAGAGATTTTCCTCCTGGTGCAATCATAATTGAAATCACTTTGGCGGCAAATCACACGCAGAGCACTAGCAAAGCAGACGCAAAGACTTCCGTCAATAAGCTCTGGACTGGCAACTGACACAAATGACACTGCTGGTAAACATGTGGATACAAAGTCCTGGAACTATAGCAGATACGGTGTCAAACCAAACATTGGTCCTTCTCTCGGCAATGTAGGAGTTAGTAACGTAAATGCACCAGAAGAAAAACCAAGTTACACACTTAGAGGTAAAGAGTAGAAATCCTCCTAATCCTGTCATGTGTCCAGAAGAATCCCTAAAATATTAAGTGCACTATAAAAAACATTTTTTTATCTATTTAAAAACATATGAAACAATGAGTTCCTTGAGTCTCATTACCCTGGCTGCAGAATCATGAAGAAATTTTAGTCCTCTTACAGTAAGAAGGCTGTTTTCTAACACTCAGTATTCTTTTTTTCATGACCACTGATTTTGCATTTAAATAGATATTCCTCCCTGATATTTTATCCTCCAATGAATCATATGTCTCTCAGTATTTTATTCTGCTGCACTAAGCTAGCGATACATGCTCCTCCCTTCCTCTCCTTCAAACTTGCACTTCCTGAACACAGGTGATCAGAACTATATGCAACTACACATAGTCTAACAATGTGCTTTACGAGCATATTACTAAGACTTTTTTTTCTAGAAGCTTTTACATGATGCATTCTAGAACCTCAATGACAAAACTACAACTACTAAAAGCACATTTGCAGCTTGTTGCCATCACAACTTCTACTCTTCTATCATGGAGACAAGACTCCAGTTTACAGCAATCTCTATGTCATTTAATCTTTATGCTATATTAGTTTTCAAGGTCTTTTGTTTCTTCTAGAATTATAATCTGGCCTCCATAATATTTGCCAAATTTTTCAACAGTCTACTTTACATAGATTTCACAGCCCAGGCACAGTAACATAGTCAATTATGAAAACATCAAGTAGTATTTATTGCGAGATTGACCCTAAGAACAACTGCAATCTCCCTTTCTTTCAGTAATCTACACTTGATACCCACCAAAACTGCTCTTTACCTCATGTTTATTTCTTTTTTTTTTTAAATTCATAGATAATCTGCAGCCTCAGTAATCATTTTTGAAATACTACTATATTCTTAAAATGAGTCTAACTCGATCCTTTTCAAACCTATATGCCTTTTATATTACTATCTACCTTCTTCTATGTCTTTGCTAATGATAATATTTGAATCAAAATATGCTCCAAAAATGTCATCAGTTGTGGGAACCATTGAAGGAGCAGGGTCTTAAGCTTTCGGACCAGAAGCCAGAAGCCATTTTATTGAGCATCAGACCAAACATATATATTCTCCGCGTATGTGAGCATACACTGTCCATGTGCTGTCCACGCACCCCCTCCCCCTGCCTCCAGCCAATTCCTTGACTCTATTGCAATCTGGGTCCAATCCTGCTAACGGACAACAGGTAACCAACCAGAGATCGGTGCGCTCAGCCTGTGTTTTGGGTTTCTCTATCTGCTAATCTGTTATTCCTAACTTTCACAGTTTCTCACTCCTAACTTTCACCGTTCCCACAGCTTCCCACAGTTTCTCACAGTTTCTCAGTTTCCCACAATTAATCTCAGCATAAACTAGTGGACTTTTACTCAATGTGTTTTGCTTGATATGTGGTATTTTTATTTTTATTTTATCCTGTGGAGGTAAGTGCTACTCTTTCTATTCTCTAACGTTATTGATGGGGTTGTCTCTACAAATGTGTTATTTGATATGTTTGGTATTTAGTACTTTGAAGAGATTTCCTAGTATCAAAAAGCAGTCATTACAAGCAGTCTACACTTTGCTTACAGCTCATATGAGATAATCCAATATGTCATTTTCATAGATTTCAGACACCTTACCATTACAGTTACATACATCATCATCCTTCCTGAAAAAGAAACAAAATATGTATTTAGTATGTCAGTGATACCTCGATTGCTATTGGTCATCATTTTTACGTCCTCATATCCTGGGCCGCTTCTTTCTTATCCTCTTTTCATATATGTATGTGGAGAATTATTTTACCATTCATTTTATTGTCTTGCTTTCTTACTCTTGAAATACAGCTGTCCATACAGTCTCTGCCTGGAGACCTTTAGAGGTAAAAGCATGAATTTTCTGATCTCAGCAGCAAAGCCAAAAAAAGGTAAGAGCTTATATTCACTGTGAGGGAGATCCAGTGTGGAGGCAAATAGAGTAATACAGAATACACTATAGCACAACTTTTAAACAAGTAGCACGGAGACATGATATACAGGAAAAACCTAATCATTGATCTAGAAAGGTCTATCACATTAAATTTATTCCAGACAGCTCTATTAGTTGTCATATTCCACTCTGGGGAATTCTGATTCCCCTTAGATTCCACATAAACACTGATATCCTTTGTGTGCGTACTCTCTTAGAGTGAGTGAGTACTCTCTTTCTTACACTATTAAAAATTTTGCTACCATCTGCCATTCTGAGTAATCAGATACTGCATGTTTTTGCTGATCCTTTTCTCTCTTCTTGTCTCTTCAAACAACTTCATTATACATGTAAAGAGTCTACGTGACCTGTAAAGCCTTGCTAGATATTTTTTTCTCTTCAACCTTTCATTTGCTGGGTAGAACAGATTTATTTTTTTATTTACTGCTCTTGCACAACAAGTGAAGAAATTAGAGTTCTCACCATTTGGGCTCTCTTAAACTAAACTTTCTTATTCTTTAACCCCAGAAATTATGATCTGTGTAGAACTGTGTAATTTTGGCCATTGATATTTTTCCTTTAACTTGCTTTCTAAGCAGTTTGTTTCACGCAGAGCTAATGCAAATGTTATAATTCAAGCAAAAGTAACCAACAAGTATAAATCCAGGGAAATCCACACTAGACTCTTCCTAAAATTTTACCAAAGTTAAGAACACACTTCTACAACAACTCTATGTCTATTAACTGCTGGCTATGTTTTGTTGAATCATATCCAATGATTGTAACCGCAGGCAAGAAAAGAAAAGTATGAGTCTCTGGTTCAGAGCATTTTTGAAGCTCTAATACTATGGCAACTCATATATGTGTGTTCCCTAGTACAAAGACTTTTTATATTAGATTTATACATCAATAGTCTTCATTTTATTGACTTGCATTATTTTGACCATTTTAATAAGCATTAAAACCTTACTTTAACAACCAGCTCTGCCTCCTGGACCTCCTGTAGATATTATGTTTTATTTTTTATTATGTTTAATATTATGAATCAGTGCCCATGAGGAGGTTTGGATATCTGCTTAGTTGAAATAATTCCCTGGAGAAATACAAAATGTGGTATTTTCAAAGGCTAGAAATACTTTTTTTTTTCCACATAATTAACACAAAAACTTCTTTTCATAGATTTGCCTTAAGCAGGCACAAACTTTCTTAAAAGACTCTTTTGTTAACTGTAGCGCTAAATAATTTTTACTGGGGTAAATTAAACTTTCCCTAAAGACTGCAAAGAACAGAGAGACTCTTTTTGCTTTGCAATCGAAGGCATGTCATTGTTATACAGAATAAAATGTGCCTACTTACCAGCAGGCACTCATTCCAGAGTATTCTAGCATTTATTTATTTATTTATTTATTTACTTTCAGAAGACTCTAATTTCCATTGGAGTTTATATTTCATGACAAATATTCAACACTTGCTAAACTCATTGCAAGTGGGCATTATGCTAAGTTTTCAGTTCATTGGAAGCAGCAGGGTGCTAAGCAAGTGGCTAAGATTCACTGATGTCCTGGGTATGTTTTGTATGTACTACCCTACTGAGGCCAAAGATTTCCTCTACAGCCTCCCCGCATCATCCTAATACTATGCATTTCTGTAAGCCTCTTCCAAGGCATATGTGGGTCTTTCCCTTCAGCATTGTGCTTTCATGGTTTTGGTATGTTTGCTCCTTTAGAAAATTGCCAGGGATGGATGTTCATCTTTGCTATGATTTTGCTAGCAAGCATTCATTTCTCTGACCTATATGCAAGAGCCAAAGAGCCCTCTTAATTTCCTGTTCTTTCTTAAAGTCTGCTGAATAGTGGCATAATTCTTGAGCAGCTCAGACAGCTCCAGGACTTAAAATGTCTTGCTTGATATTTGAAATTTCATCTACTGTTCCTCTCAATTGATTTTATTCAAAGCACAGTCTCCAAATCTGATGGTTTTGGTGCCGCTGGAATGTTCAGAATCTGGAAGCATTCTCTGAGAGGACATTTAGTGATGAGAACAAATCCAAACTACAGAGATATTTATTAAAACATTCATAAATACAATTTTCAGCTTACATTTTCTGTTCACCTGTGACTTCAGCGTTAGCATTTGATGCTGATCCTCCTCTTTGTCCTCTCTCCAGGGAATATTTAACTCTTTCTTAAGTGTTTGCACTGTCTTCACCTGGCATTCTGATTTACACAGGTCATGTAATCAAAAAATGTCCATCTTATATGTTAAATCATCTATCCGGGTAGTTCCCAATGTTCTTATTCACACAGTGAGTCACTTTTACATGTGCATTAAAAGTTTAGAGACATTAAGATGAAAGAAACACAGCACAACATTAAACTGACTTCCCTGAAAAGAGGAATTGCAATGATATTACAAGGCAGTTGCTCTTTCTGTCAGTGCTTTTCCAAGTCAATGCAACAAGGGCAACAGGTAGCCTACGCAGTTCACTTTAGCTTTGGAAAACCCCCTAATTCTAAAAGTACTTATCACCATTCTGAGGGAAAAAAGACCATATTGAAAAGTCTGTATCTTTAAGAACCTTTCAGGCCGACCAACTTGTGTATGTACTTATATGTATATATACACATATATAAAAGTATATGTATGTGTGTGTGCATTTGTGTTTGTATGTATACACACAATTTATAATTTCACTGACTTTTAGTATATTTGCTACCTTTCTTCCTTCTTTTCTTCCTTTCTTTCTCCCTTATATTTCAAAGGTTCCAGTTTAGTCAGATCAAATTCAGTTATGTAAGCTATAAATGCCAAATGGAAATGATCTTAGGAGAGAATTTTTTTTTTCTTTTTTTTTTTTTTTCTTTTTTTTGTGTCTTCTAACCTTGGTCAAGGAACCGAATTAAAATAATAAAAACATTATTTTCTCAAAAGATGCTATCTCTGTACTTCACAAACTTCTGTGTTTGATGTCTTATGTCTGGCTTCTTATAGCAGATTTGAAGAAACATTTCAGAATATAAAGCAATCTTGCTGTAAGGCTAGGAATGGAAGGTACTTAGCATGTTATGGTCAGAAGTGGAAGGTACATACTTCTCATCATACAAGTTCAGTGTTTGATATGGTAAGTCAGAGAATGACAGAAGGATTCCAGTTGGCTGGGACCTCTGGGATTGGTCCAACCTGTCCTGCTCAAGCAAGGTCAACTACAGCATGTTGCTCAGGGCCATGTCTAGTTGGGGCATTATACCACATGGGAGGATGCCACAACCTCCATGGAAATTCTTTTCTATTGTTCAACAACACTCACTATATAAAAGGATTTTTCTTGTTTAAAGGGAATTTCTCATATTTCAATTTATGCCCATACCAGAGTCTCAGTCCTTTAAACATCTTTGAGGCCCTTAATTGGACTCATTCCTGTATGTCCATATATCTTTTGCACTGGAGAGCCCAAGCCTGGATCCAGCCCTCCAAGTCCTCACCAAGGCTAAGGAGAGAGGAAGGATCACTTCTCTCAACCTGCTGGCAGTGCTCTTCCTGATGCGACCTTGGATGCTACTGTTGGCACCTTTGCCATGAGACATATTCCTGGCTTATGTCCAGATCTGTCTCAGTCAGGATCCCCAGATCCCTTTTTGCACACCTGCTTTCTAGCCAGCCAGCCCCAGCCTGTACTGTTGCATGGGGTTATTTCTACCCAGTTGCAGGAGTCCACAGTTGTCTTTGCTGAACTTCAACTGATTCCTGTCAGCCTCTATCTCCGGTCTGTCCATATTCCTATCGGTGATATCACAGTCATCTGGGATTATCAACCACTCCACTCAGTTTTGCATTGGCCACAATCTTGCAGAGAGAGCCCTCTCTATCATCATCTGGGTCACTAATGAAGATACGAAACAGTAATGGCCGCCGTGGTGGCTCCTGGGGTTCTCTGGAAACTAGCCTCCAGCTGGACTTTGTGTTGCTGACCACAACCTGCGTCCTTCAGCATCACACTATAGTCAGTGTACAGTTGCTCATATACATAGACAGCTGAAGCTTCATCATCACTCCTAATGCCACAGTGTTGTTTATTTTTTCACAAGAAACAAATAGGTAATTTAAATACTTTAAAACACTGTTAATCATAGTTGGGTTATATAATTACACACAATAATTTTGTAATGTTTTAAATATACTTATGGAAAGTGATTAATTTATTTATGTGTAAGTAAATTTAATCATATTAATGCTGCAAAGCACCACATTTCTTCATTATATAAATATCCGCACTCAGAATGGAAATCACCCATAATATAATTATGAGTAAATGCTACATTTTTCCAAGCAGAATATTACCATCACCAACACAGAGAGTTGCCAAGTTATTATCATAGTCCCTAATTCTAGATAAGCCTGTTAAGAACTAAAGATGGTACATATTTTACTGTGGATCATTTAATTCCAAGTAATACTTGCCCATTATCTTCTCCCATGCTACTTTGTTTTATTTTATTTCATTTTACTTTGTTTTATTTCTTTCTTATAAATACAACGCCTAACCTGTTTTTAGTTCCTCCAACCCACATACGCACACACAGGGAGAGGTGTTTTTTTTTGCCCCCATAGATACCCATCTCCTTTTTTTTTTTTTTTTTCCTTCTCTTGTTTCCCCCAAAGAAGCAAATCCTGCACGATTCCTGAGCCATGGTCATGTCCTAGGATTCATCTTGTTCCCATTCTGAATCCAAAGACTTTCATTTCTTCCTTATTTCCCCACTTTCTTTTACTGTAGTACAAACAATATTACTAACACCTTCCCCACTTTGGCATTACAAGCTCTTTCTGTCTTTGAAAGTCCCCCGTGCATGAACCCCAGCACTGCTCTGCACCATGGGGCCGGGTCACGGTGGCACACATCACTTGGTATCCTGCCACCTCCATCGCTCCTGGCCCTGGCTTTTACCGCACACACTCCCACAGTATCTCTAAACTTTTAACATGCTCCCCCATGCTCCCAGTTCATATCTATGTAAAAGACTCTCCCCTATATGAGCTACTCAGGTAACTGCACTGCCACAGCTGCCATCAATAGGGCCATGTGGTCACCAACTGCCCTGAGCCAATCGCAGCCGGTTCCAGACACTTGAAGGTGGCTGGGGACACCCCATAGCTGCCATGGTGGAGCCATGGAGCCAGGCAGGCAGCTCTACCCCCTGTCATGCTGCTGAGGGAACGGTGGTAGCTGCCAGAAGCATGAGAAGAAGCGGGGAGAAAATGGAGGAAGAGAAGCAGGAGAGTACATATGGCAGGGGACATTGCTGGGGACATGTCTCTGGCTCCATGCCCAAGGGGGTTCACCCCTGAGAGGACTGTGGCTGTGGAACACACACTGGGGCAATGTCACCCCAAAGGAACTAAGCATGGCCCTCAGGTGACCCACGATAGAGCATAGGGGAACAAGGAAGAGCAAGGAGCAGCAGAAATAAGCCATTACACACTGTCTGTATTAGGGTCATCAGTGGGAAAGTGGCGGTACAAGAAAAAAATTCTTCATGTTTCTCCTTTTTACATCTAGGCAAATATGTCTACTGAGTTGCATCAGTATTTTCAGGCTACATGTCCTTTAGCATGCTGCAGAGCAGAACTTTCCTAAGTATGGTTGGCCTTTAAGGCAGCCACTATGAGAGTTCAGTAAAAATGTATGTCCAGAAGAACAAAAGAAATACTCATTTACTAGTCTCATGTGCCGGCTATGCTTAGTCTTGCTCTCCCATGATATCTTGTCTCTGTGGGATTTAGAGCCAGCACTGAACGACTTTTCTAGTCTTTGTACTTCTATAGTCCAGATCAGTATTTTTTGTACTTCATTTCTTTGCCCAGCTTACCTTACTGGTCAAAGAGAAAACCTCCACCTCCTTCAAATAGTGTCAGAAAATCCTTTAAGGTTCATTTCTATAGTATGCAGCAGGTTACTACACTACAGAAAGCCCCAGAGTCAGTGGAGGCAGTTTTAAATGTCAATACTCACTGTGAGGGAGCTGGCCCAGAAGTCAGTTGTACCTCAGCATCTGTCTGGGGGGCACTTGAGTGCAAGGAAAGAAAGACAGAATACATTGGAAAATGTGAAGTACGGTGAAGAAAGCCTTTGAGAGAAGTCTTATGTACGTGACAGTTACTGAGAGCAAGCCACGCATGTCTTTCAAGGGCATGCCAGAAGCAAAGGAGAGTTTGATATAGTTGCTGCTGCACTTTTCTTGCTAAAAGGGACTCATGTCTTGACACTGAACTGAGGTGAAATACTGGAATCATGGCAGGACCCTGTAAAAACCTGACAACAATGTTTAGAAATTGGAAATTGTTGTCAGAGAGCCATGGGGTTAATGGAGTTGTTCTGCTGCTTCTGAGTGCTATCTTGTAATGACCAACACTTTGTGAATGCTGTCAAAGGGAGAAGGACATAATGGTTTGATCTGGGCCTCCATGCCATGGAAATTGTGATGAACTGTTTGAAATGGCACTAATTAGTCCTGGAGACTATGAACTGCATGATATCACCAATTAGGATGGTCAGATGTAGGAAAACACCTGTTGTCTGGGTGACGGTTTAGGTGCTTACATGCACTTTCAAAGAGGTGATGATATTAAGAGAAACAGATGAGATGAAAGAAGCCAAACCCTGGCACAGCTGCCAGTTGCACAAGGAGCAGGGCAACCTGGAACTATGCATACATACTGCCCTTGAAATAGTCTGTTGGAGAAGTATAGAATGGAAGCAGGGAAAAGTAGCAGTGCAGATGGTCAGGAAGAGAGAGAGTGCTCAGACTTGCTTCCTGTTCTTTCTTTAGCAGAAAGAGGGCTTTTTCATGTAATTTGTGTTAATTCATGTTATAACTTAGTCTTTTGAGGAAAATCTTGGCATTAAAGGATGCTAGAGTTCACTTATTCATTATCATTTTCTGAAAGTGTTTCATACAACCTGTTTCCAGAAACACAGTATTTTACCAGTGAAGACCACATACAGAATTTGGGAGTCTGACAGAGCCTCACCTATATACGACCTCAAAGTTTATAACATGAATATTCTCCTCCTGTGAATATTGTTCAGTGTTCTAGTGGAAAAAAACAGTTCAGCTAAGATTTTGAAACACTTTGGAAACTTGTTTTCTATGATATTTAAACTCTGAACAAAGCAGACATCTGCAGCTATGCATTAGGTGTTGCCAGCAGTAGTTTATTAGCCTTCAGGGACCAAAGATACCAATACCCTTGTTTCAGCACAGTCAGACTTCTTGGGTCTTGGCATTAAGCCTGTCAGACTACTTGGTACCTGTTTTTCTCCATTAGTCCTTATTGGTGTTCTGATGTTCTCTAGAATATTTGGCTTACGTGAAAACTTCTGCCCTTGATTGTGAAGTCTGTACTCCTCCTGTTAAGTCTCCCTAGGCATCTGATTCTCTTCTTTGCTTTATTCCTCCTCTTGAAGCATCTTATTCCATTCATGGAGCACTTTGTTCTCTTCTTGGAGAGCTTTTCCCTCACTTTCTAGGGCTTTTTTCTCCACTTGGAGGGCCTTGTTCTCCTCTTGGAGTGCAAATTTCTCCTCACTGAGGGCATTTTTTTCTTCACGAAGAGCTTTCTCCTCTTCCTGAATGGCTTTATTATCCTTTCGGAGAGCCTTGATCTGCTCCTGGAAGGCCTTGTTTTCTTCCCATAAGGCTATAATCTCTTCCTGAAGAGCTTTTTCCTCCATTGCAAATGCTATTTCTTGTCCTTTGAGAGCCTTAATCTCTTCTCTGAGGGCTTTATTCTGTTGCCTGAGGGCCTTTTCCTGTTTTTCAAGGTGCTTTGGTTCTTCTGAAGACTCTGCATGCTTCTCTTGCAGGATTTTATTCTCTTCCCAAAGAGCTTTGTTCTCTCCTCGAATAATTTGATTCTCCTGGTGAAAGGCTTTGTTCTCCACTCGGAAAGCTCTGTTTTCTTGCCGAAGGATTTGATTCTCTTCTCGAAGGGTCTGATTCTCCTTCCTGAGTGTTTGGTTGAATTCTGTCCCTTGAGAGGTGGTGGCAGAAGAGGGCAGCAGGGGTAAACTGCTGCTGCTGGTTAAAAAGTGCCCGTCCTTTGAGTCAATCATTTTGTCACTTGGATGCACCCTTTGGATGGTTTGCTCTGGTGCAAAACAGATGCCCCCTGTTTTGTTCAGGTATCATTGAATTGAGAACGGAGTTGAAGTCTCCATCAGCCCCTCCTCAGAAGAAAACACAGAATGAAAAATATAGCACTAGCTATGAAACAAAAATCTTGGTAAAACAATTCTCATGTTTGACAGAATAAAGATGAAATGACATTTAAAAGAGCGGATTCCATACCATACTCTGTGAGCAAATTACGGATTCTACTTTGAAAAATTCTGCTGTTCATGATTAACTGATCTACAATGTTGCTTTTATATACTAAAAGCTAGGATCTAAATGCACGAAGTTGTGAACTTTTCCAGTTTTAAAATACAAGATCTGTAAAGTGCTATACTAATTTAGCTGCACTCAGCTATTGGAATGCTTTACAGCTGCATATGCACACTATTTTTATTTTCTCCCTTTCTCTGCTTTATGTGGACATCAATACAGACAGAGAATTAGACCATATTTTATGCACTGGGCATGTAGCTGCAGTGGAGGTTGCTCAAATGTAAGAAATATAAAATAAATTAATTGGTCTTTCTATTTTTGTCCACATGACAAATTCCAAATATTAAGCTCTATACAAGCTCTTTAAAACATATTTTTCCGTGGCTGCCAATTTCACTAAATTTCAGCAGCTCATAATGCCCAAATAAAATCTATACTTAGTCTCTGCTTTATCTAGACAAGCCTTATCAGAACCTTAACACTACATGTTGCTATGGATTCTTTGTATCTGTAAAATATCTGATTACTCCTCCTAGGTGATGGATTTAATTACTAGGTGAAATAATCTTCCTAAGAAAAAGAAGGTATATTTCCGGTGAAAATCAGAAAATTTGGACAGAGTATCCTATATAGCAAGCTTTTCCAGGACATTCTCTCATGAAGGAAACCATGTTGTGTTCTGGATATACATATAAAGATATGTACCTTTACTTCTTATTTTATCTCTTTATTCTTTATTTTTTTCTTTTTTTTTAATAAGTTTTTTTTAATCATCAGGTTAGTTACTGGACTGTCAATCTACTTAGAACTGAATTTGTTATTAGTGTTGTTTTTATTATAACAATCTTGATTCAGGAATGGGCTTGAATTTAAACTTACTTTTTCCTTCAGAGAAATAGATATGGATAAGATATAAATCTAAATGTTTTCAAATATCCAAATTCAGAGTTAGACATAGTGATTTTTTTCTATTTACACTCCAATTTTATAACCAAGAAAAGGTACAATTAACATTTTTTTTTTTTTAGTTTGTGCCTCATCCTACCCTTTTGATAGAACAGGAGAGTGTTTGGGGTAGAGTAAAAGTAAAGGCTAAGCAGGATTTTAAAAGCTTAGTATCTATATTTAAGACAATACTATAATATTAGACGTGTTAGATATCACAGGCTTTAGGAAGGAATAAAGAATTAGGTCATGTAATTTATACATTAAATGGATATGCACATATGTACAATTAACAACTCTTCAGATCCTCAGAGAGCTACATTTTGTCTTTGGAGTATCCATCAACAAAATTAGGACAGATGAAGGAAATCATACGGGACTCACTGATGTGCTGCCCTTCGATCAGCCTGCCATCTGGTATCTCCTGGGAGAGCGAAGAGGAAGGGTTATCCGCGGTGACGTCATTTTGGAATGTGTGGCGTCAGTGACGCGACAATGGGGGGCATGGTCATCACCACCTATGGGTGCATCAGGAAGCAAACTGAGGCATCTAGAAGAGTACGACTGCCCAGCCTAGCTAGTCCCTAGCTTAGCCAGACGTCTATGTACTTCTCAACCATTTTTTATTTTCCTTCATTTGCAATGTTGATCTAAAACATCACTGTCCACCTGGCAGAATGGCTCAGGCCATGGGTATCAGTGACTGAAATACATATATAATAGATATACATGTCTCTCTATATACTTATTCTCATAAACTTTTTAAGGTGAACTTTTATGTCCAGCTATTTCTGTATAAATTTGGGGTTAACTTAATTTACAATTATTCCTAAATTGCATAAATTCAACATATACAACAAAACATAGTTTTATATTATAAAATTAGGCTAGGATTAGTATTTAGAAGAGTGAAAATGAAAGTAAATATAGCAACAAGTACATGGAAAGAGTGAATTAAAGAAGGAAAGAGCATGTTAGCAGGCTAATTGCAATCTTTATTTCCCCCAGACAATTTCCCTGTTCCTGACTCAAAAAAAATCTTGTCATTCCGTGACAACCATTTTTGCTTTCTTTAAATAGTAGAATGAATTACTTTAGAACCATGCTCAGATTATAGCAGAACCTTGTCCATTCCTCATTAACTTTTGAGCCAGAGGAATACTGCATTACAGCTGAAGTATAAACCATTTCACAATATTTGTTATCTGATTGCAGTAACTGATACTTTTTTTTTTTTTTTCAATCATACACTATGTGCTCAGGATATTAAAAAAAGCGGTGGACTTTCAAGTCCAGTGAGCTTAAAATGAGATTTGTCAGTTTTGTCTAAATCTCTGCACACATCACATCATCTCTTTGTGCTGTCTGTCAGCTCCCTTCTTTATGTTAATTGGGAAGGAAGCAAAAATATGCCACATACGATGCTCAGTATTCCCAGGAGATGAATATACTGAACATACTCCCACTGAAATTTTGCAGGATGATCAGCCCTCTAAATCCTTTTCTCCAGGATATTTGATTTCCCTGCCTGCTCACACTAATTAAATAGGCAGAGGAGATGAGTAATGCTGAAACCTGCAATATCAATCAAGATCAGTATCTTGGGTTCATGCCTCTTTCCCAGCTCTTTTTCACACTATAACTCCTCAGGAATAATTTTAATCTATTTTTTTCCATGCTTAACAATAACATAAGTCTGAACATTATAGTCCAAACAATTTTCTGTTCCCTTAAAAATGTCACAGTGATTATATAAAAATATTTAACCTAAATTAGTACCAAATGATAAACAGTTGCGGGTGTTTTCATGGTAAATGTAAAGTTTTAAGTAACACTGGCCATTTTGACATGTAAACCATTTCCTCTGATAATTTAGGGACACAGTATTAGAAAAAAAGCTGTATGTTGTGGGAAGTGACAAAGTGATAAGAAGTGACAAAATATAAGGCAATATTTGCACTTCAGGATTTCTCCTGGCTCCTTCGCTACTGATTTTTCTTGATCCTGCATAGGAAGGGAAAAGATAGTCTGACCCTGGAGATTGGAGAATTGTATGAAGCCACTTCAAAATGGGAGTAAAATAATGCAGCTACAGTTACCCTGGCATTTACTCTTCTGGATAGTCTCAACATTATTTTCTCATTAATGGAATAGTGATTATTGTAGTCAAAGTATTAGGCACAAGAACAGAGAGCAAAATTTATCAGAAAATATAAAATTATTGGCTATATTGAAATATTATTCTTTATTTTAATAAAATTAGGTTTTGCTCAAATATTCATGTATGATAGCTCTGTGATCCTAATACTTTTTGTTTATCCTAAGAAATATAAAAAGATTCTAAAAAGATTCTAAAAATGATCAAGTAAACAATAACTTAAAAAAAAATATAAGCTTGCATCTCATTTTTCAACTATGAGTAATCCTTTCCTTTATTGAGCCCTAGGGTGACAAAAGTGAGAGTTCATCAACTCAATTTAAGGTGTAGATAACTCCATCTCCATACGAGGAAGAACTTTCCTTTGAGAGTGACAGACCCTGGAACAGGCTGCCCAAAGAGGTTGCGGAGTCTCCTTCTCTGGAGATCTTCAAAACCCGCCTGGGTGCCGCCCTGTGCCATGTGCTCTAGGTGACCCTGCTGGAGCAGGGAGGTTGGACTAGATGATCCCTAGAGGTCCCTTCCAGCCTTAACCATTCTGTGATTCTGTGACTCCAGATGGAGAAGGTATGTAAACATAATTGTGAACATACTGGCCTAAGCAAACTAACATTTCAGTTTACAAGTAACACCCCCTGCCTCAAAAATAAATAAATAAATAAAAGTAAATAAAGTTTGTTCTGACTAGAAAGCAATGATTCTACTTTTCAAAATAAATATTCAGTCTAGGAACTTTACATGGTAGTGAATTGAAACTATCAAATCATTTTCATATTTTAAAGAAACCCACTCTCAATGAACACACTATAGCAGGCATGACATTTACCACAAATGCAAAAGTATTCAAGTCTCTGCTATAAGTCAGATGAAGAACAGGTACAATCCAGTTTCCTTTTTATCCCTTTAGAATATCTCCATCAACCACACTTAGCTGTACTTTTCAATGGAAATAAGTAGCATAGTAGGTGTATTATGTTTTAAGTAATGTTATATAATTTTTAATGTTACCTAACTTTTCAAAAAAATAAACTCCTAAAATTGGAATCATACACGTTTCATAGCTTCTATTGCATATGCCACCCGCTGTTAGATAAATCTAAAGCCTCATACTAGAATCTAAAAATCTAACTAGCATATTTGGCCCATCTGGTAGTTTTACTACTATGACAATTTTATGCTGATATGGCTTCTTTTTTAGGTCAGTCGAACTCCCCATTTTCTGTTCCCAGTGGGACATAAATTTATGTTGTTGCTTCTAGGAGACTGGAAACCTGGACTAAGACAGATCTTGGCTCTACCTGCCAAGGATTAGCAGAGTACCGCAGAGAGCAAAAGTTGATGGTACTGTACATCTGTGCATGCAGCATTCAGTGGCACTAAGCCACTGGTCTCTTTTCTGCATGACCAACTGACTAATTACTGTACTTGGCCCTTCTGAGTCCCTTCAATTAATGCAATGCACAATTGCACAGAGCGACAGAGTCACCCATACAGAACGGAATCAGGGCCAGAATTAGGCTCTAAGTCCCAGAAGCACCTGTTACAAATACAAAGTGTCCAGATGGTCTGGTCTTTGTGGAAAAGTGTCAAGAATTGACTTATCTGTCTTTCTTACTTTTCATTTAAGGTCATAAACATGATTCTTTACAAGCAGAAAGCCAAATACATTTAGAAGGGAAAAAAAGAAAGAACAAAACTTAGGATAAATTCAAAATCCTCTCCATTTGTTAATCTTTATAGCCCAGTAGAGCTCATTGTTACCACTTTCTAGGCATTCAAATGGGATTAGCCTATGATTACAAAGCAGACTTCAATATAATTAGATAGATTTATTTAAACACAGCTGTAAACCATAAAAATGTGAAATATTTAGTGACTGTAAATTCCACAGTTTGTAAATTCAAACTTAAATCTCCAATCAGCTATTTTACTCCTGTTTTGTTTAGAAAAACCAGAAAATATTACTCTTTCACTCTCTTCTTTTTATGGATATCAGTTATTTGAATTTATAACAGTGAGAGTGTTCGTGAATGCTGATTTGCTTTCCAACAGTGAATTGCTTCTTTCATGGGTGTTTTTCTTCCTGCTAAGATGATGTTGGAGATCAGTGAGTCCTCTGAAAATATCCACAGAGGCTCTGCAACTTGCCTGTTCAGCTGCATGACATGGAGGAATAAATGCACAGATTAGGTCAGATCCTGCAAACACTTAAGATGTCTCAAAGAGTAATCAGGAGCAATGGTGATAATCACTTCTCATGGAAGCAAGAAAGGAAAGAAAGAGAGAGAGAAAAGAAATGAAAAAAAAAAAAAAGGAAGAACGAGAGGAAAAGAAGGAGAAAGGGAAGTAGGAAGCTAAGGTAGAAGGGAGAAGTAAGAGGGTAATAAAACACTTTTAGGTCACCAATAATTTGGTTTGTATTTTTTCCTTTAAAGCTAGCATCCTGAAATTTTAACTGAAATACCAACTCTGAACAACAGTAGAAACTGAATTAATGTCAGTCACATGGGAGTCATGACTAGCTAAATTAGAGATAAGTACTGAAGCAATATTGCCTACCATAATATGCATGAGATGATACACAATATTTTTAAGTGTACAGTACAGTAAGTAATAGCCATCATCAATAGTCAGTCATAGGCTGTTTTAATTTTATAGGTAATGTATCATTTTCCTTGCCTGTTTGGAAATCATGTTGTATACTAAATTCTGTATTTTCAACTGCTCTAGTTGAAAATACAGTTCATGTGCTATTTGAAACACATCTTCCAAGTGAATTCATCAGTAAGGTGGTTTAAAGTGTAACAGTATGCAATATGTTACTGCATTGTAGAAAAACCTTTTCTCCAGAAACAATTTTTAAATTTTGAGATGTGAAAAGAACATGAAAGTGATTTGAGGACAAACACTTTTCATATGTTCTGAGATAAGTGGATACAAGTTTTCATCTTTATTGTGAAAAGTAGAGGAAGGACACTATTTTTGTTTAAAATGTAGATATACGGTACAGAACAATGTTAATAAAAAAGGCAGGCTTAAACCTTGTTGTGCCTCATCCTTACTTTATTAGTTACAAAAATGATAAAATGTCGGAAAGACAAAATATCTACATATAAAACAACATACACTGTCTATGACTGTGATGGACCGAGATTCTTTTTTTAACAGTACTTTTGTGCCATTTTTCCTCTGCCTGGTTGGATATGGGTAGCCAGACATATGTTAGAGTTGAACTTTGTAGTCACATATGTAGACAAACATATATATCTGTTAGCACACCCACACAGTCTTTTCCATGGAGTCTGTTTCCACACGCCATCTTTCTTCCTTGGAAAAATGGGAGCGGACTTGGGAAAATGTAAGTAATCACAGCTAGGAAAAACATATTTTAAAACCACTGCATGTGCTGGAGATGTTTTATTCTTTTGGAAACACGATTTCATGTCATTGCACATGTAAGTGTTTAAAGCAAGTAAGACTGCAAAAGAGTGTAGTTATATTTTAGCATGACTAGTCATGAGAGAAACACGTCTTTATCTTCCTAGGTAACTGCACATTATATATAAATATGTATGATACATGCATAATATATATGATAATTAGGTTGTTTCATGTCATGGCTTTCTGTTTTCAGCTCACACAGAGTTATATTTATTCCTCACAGTTTCTGATGTTTAGAACTTAAGTATTAAGGCCAAAAAAGTTATTTTCTTCATAGGCACTTTAGAAAAAGAAGTATCATCAGATGGAGATATTTCTTTTAGCATGGACAACTAAGAAAGATCAAATGAATCACTCTCTAGAGGTGTTTATATGTATTAATTAAATCCAGGCTGACTAGCTAAGACTAAGATAGATAATTTTGGCATATTTAAAGGTAAATGAATCCCACATATATGATAAAGACAGAAATCTATGCCAGAGACCATCTCATCTCTCAATCTCAGATGGCAAATTTTCATTTATTATATTTTTTATCTGAAAAGGGAAATACAATAAAAGAGAAATAAATTCAATGTTGCTAGTATTTTTCATTTTCTTCAAGAATAACTTTTTGAGATTTATGGTCATGGGGATGCAGGTCTGAGAGAAACAGGCTTAACTTACAGCAGCTTGCTCAGTCAGTATCTGTTCAATCAGGGACAGACTGAAACTGTAGTTTTTCTCGTCACTCTTATTCACAGCAGAAAATTTTTTACTCAAAGCAGGATCTGAAATACTTACTTTAAAAAAGCCCATAACTTTTCCAGGAACATTTAAAACTCAGAGCAGATAGATACAATATCTTTATTTGGTGCTCTCGTGACAGATAAACAACATGACTAAACAGATAATTAATGAGGTGTCCATTCTAAACACAGATAAAAATTTTCAAAGCTTTTGAGTTTGAAAATCTCTAAGTGCATTATAGGGTATTTGCTAAGTTACAAGGTTTAAAGTACTTTATAACATTGAGGTCACTGAAGTGGACTTTTTCCATTGCTCTTTTATACTTCAAATAAGCAAAAACAAACAAAAAGAAGCAAAATCCCATTTGTTTACATAAGGAACTCTTTTTAATAACTTTCTGAAGATCTAGTTCCTGTTTACTCATTAGTATTTTGTTTTAGCTGAATTATTTTCTTTTCAGCTCTGAGACTTTAAACTTAGTCAAAGCACTCCAGATCTAAGCCATGTAATGACTAACCCAGAACATTTATTCTCCTGAGTCTTTTATATTTTTTTCTGCAATTTCTTTTTCATGATGCTGAAGAAAAGACTTTTTTTTAGCAAACATTCTATTCTACAGCACATATTTATGTGCCCTAATATGCTAAGGACTAGAAGCATTTAGTAAATCACATATTGTTCTATAAACAGTCAGCATAATAGCAAATATTCAAGAAAGGTTTTGTGTTGCTGTTAGGAAAAGTTTTGAGTAGTTAAAAACAAGAGAGACATTTTTTTAAATCTTTACTTTTTACTGAAAGTTTAGAATCATACAGATATTGAATGTGTTTATATCTCTATATGGTGTAGATATAGAGAAAATATATACTGTATCATATACAGCATGGTATATAATATAGATAGATATAATATGTATATGTAATATTGAAGAATAAGGATATTATTAAAATGTTTTGTTTCTTGAATGTTTTGCTTATTATTTTAAGGTTCATAAAGAATATCAGAGGTATGGTGCCACAGTAATTTCTGATTAGTGTCGTGTGGGGTTTGTGTTAATAAAAATGAAATGAAAATGGAAAGAATATGAAAAACTGATTTCTGTTACTATTCATATGTCAGACTCAAATCTTGCAGCAGACCCTGTATATCTGTACTGCTCAAATATATTCAGTGAGATATTGGCAGAAAGATATCTGCATGTAATGAGTCCTGTGGCTCTGATGAGATTAAGTGCTGTATCTTTGACAGCAATTTTGTTTAGAGTAATAGGGTAGTTTCAAAAGACACTTCTTGTGCATTAGTTTGGTTCTCAAAGGGGACTGAACGTATACAAATGGAGAAGATGAATCCAGAATCCTTGCCCCAAAACTCTTCTATCATATTTCTAAGGCATTTACAAGGTTCTTGAACCAAAGAGAGACTCCACTGCACTTTGAAGTGGTATCTGTGCCATATAAATGACCAAGTGCCATGTGTGATTTCCATTTTGCCATATTTGCTTTCTTTTGCTATCTTGTATTGCTGAATGCTTTTCTTTTTCTTTTTTTTTCTTTTTTTTTTTACTCCCCTTTTTTGAGTTCCCTTTTTTCTGCAATATTGGCTTCGAGGAGGAATACAAACATACACTGTGTTTTATTTTGTTTTCAGGCTCAGAAGGTTACATGTTCTGGATCCCAATAATAGATAGCAAACTCTCTTCTTTGTACAGAGATCAAAGGTGAATCATCCAAATTAGTGCATTAAAGATGTTTTCCTGAGAGTTACTGAATGGGGGCTATGCAGTAGCTTTGAGATTGGTCCTATCTTAGAGTACAACACATAGTTTCTGTTTCAATATAGAAGTTCCAGAATGGTATTAGCATCATTGACACATTTAGAACAGTCAGAAACATTTTGGCAAACTACTCTGATTTTTTGTTTCTGTTTTCGGTTTTTGTCATTCTAAAACATACTTTTCAGTCAAATTCAAGCTTCAGAGGCATTACTCCAGCTCTTTCCTGGGAAACTGAGTGCTTTAGAAAGGAGATATATTGATGACATTAGTTGCTAGTGCAGAATAGACTGCATCTGATTATCAGGATTGAGTGATAGCATTATCTAAATAACATAAAATGTTCAGATACAAAAATAAATCTATTGCCAGTTAAAAATGTTATACATTTTGTTGATATGTTGTTATATTTTTTCTAGAAGAATATTCATCATCAGGGTGACACAATATATAACCAGTTGATGGTTTGGGGGATCAGTTTTTTCTTCCTTATATATAACCTACTTAACATAGTTATAAACATGGAAGATATTTCTTTGCCAGTCGTTTGCTACAGAATGCTAAGCTTTTGCACCTGTATGCTGAATTACTAAAACTTTCTGGGTCCTATCAGATTCACTATTTACACAGACTGAAAATATAATCTTGAAGAAGACTTTTGGCAAAAACTAAGTAAATATAGGTGGCAAATATCAGCTATTATCATAGAGCTCAGTTGTCTCGTAGTTCATGTGTCATCTCAACAAGTCCCAGATATGTTGTGTATATGTTAGCATTTCAAAGGGTGCCATATGACTACATGATAGTCACTCCCGTTCTTTTCTTGATTTAGTGTATGAAATAACCTTTCATACATAACCTTGAGTGGCAGAGGTAGAATTAACATGGAGAAATTTAACAAATCTACGGGAAGAAGAGTATTTACACAGTGACAGTTAATCGAAAGTTTTTGGTCTGGAACAGCCTGACAGATTTTTGAATACATTCACAAATGTTATTTCAACACTGTAAAGCAGAAGATCAAGATGGAAATATCAGTGGCAGTCTCCTTTAAAATGGCTTAACGTATAAAACTTAATTTGGCTGCTACCAGCAACACTTCATTTATGTCTTTCTGTCTGTCTATCTGTATGTATGTATGTATGTATTGGGGAGACGGAAATGTACAGTAGTCACACTTTCTATATTATCAGGAAAAGAAACAAGGAATGCCCTTATCTGCCTTCATTTCCCCTTAGTCTCCCCAGATGGCCAGAAGCCAGCTTTTATCGACCATTTTCAGTGCAATATCTTCTCTCTGCTTTATTTCAATTTGTTCTTTTTTGTTTGTTTGTTTTCTTATTTTCCTTTGCTTCAAAATTGTTCAGCCTATTGGCACTTTCAGTGTTGGTCCTTGCCAGGCATCATTCATCTCAAGCAGCTCATTGTATTGGTTGTCTGCCTGCACTTGTAAAAATGTTTGGTGTTAACACATGACTTTTCCTGTTATTACACTGAATGAAAGGGTAATTCTTGAGTAATTCAAGAGTAAAGTTTGAATCGATACTACAAAGAAAAAAAAAACAAAAAACAAAAATAATAATCGTCACATTTGTGCAAAAAGTAGTAGGTCTCAAAACTCTGTGATAATACAGTTGTACATGAAACAGCAGTGTATGTCTGCTTTCCTCTTCAGATCTTCTGCAGCCTAGGATTTCAAAAGCTTCCTAACACTTCACATATATTAAACAATAATGCATGTGCTCTAAAACTTATTACATGTTTTCGTCTTTAATACTTCTGATACTCTGCTACAGTAGAAAAATAAGATAAAGATCACTTTCTGGACAATAAATTTAGATGAATTAGCCTTATAATGACACCCATTAAGCCCAAAAGGCCATGAGGAGGCTTGACTTCATTTACACTCTGTACTAGTGGACTTCATTTACAGTCTGTACTAGTGCCTTATTACCCAAACGTGGAGCTTGAGGCTGTGATTATTATGACTCAAATGCACAAGATCTGGATAACTTGTAGACATTTGGATACCTGATAAAAGGCAAAAAAAAAAAGGATTTTTTAATAATATAACTTATATATATATATATATATACACATATATATACAAGAAAATTCAATTATTACACAAGTCAATGAATATCTCTCATATGAAGAGAGGCTAAGAGAGCTGGGACTGTTTAACCTGGACAAGACCTTGTGAGATCTATCAGATCAAATACCTGAAGAAACGGTATAGAGAAGAAGAGGCAGCCTCTTCTCAGTTGTATCTAGTAACAGGACAAGATGCAATGTTCTTCACTATAAGGATAGCTAAACACTGGAACAGGTTACCCAGAGAGACTGTGGAGTTTCCAGCATATTCAAAACCAAATTGGATGCGGCCCTGGGCAACGTACTCTAGCTGATCCTTCTTGAGCAGAGTGGTTGGACCAGCTGATCTGCGGAGCTGCTTTCCTACCTCAGCTATCTTTAGTTCTATGATTCTGTGAACTAGAACAATGAAGAAGGTATCTTTTGTGTTTTATTATTGAACTGGACATTCTGAAAAGAAGTAGAATGACTCCTATTATAAATGTACTTCCAAGACATAAAAGATATGGTCTCTGACATTCATTTTAAGATAAAAAAATACATATTTCTTGCTCATAAGCACTGAGTATCAGCACAAGATTATAATACTTATAAATATAGCTGTGTCAAGGGTGTGCAAGTACTAGGATGTAAAGCCATGTGGCTCTGTAAATACAGTTAATTCGTTATTTAGGAATAATTCTGCACAGTGAATGTCGTCTATTCAAGTGATAGCTATTTATGCATCTTAATTTTTTTTTCATTTTATGATGGATAGTAATTACAGATACATAAATAATAGTAATGTATATATATACTTTTTGTATTTCTCCAAACTCCATGAAATGTTTTTAAATGGTAGTCTACTGAAACACTAGTAACCTAGCAGAGTCACTCACTGTTGAGAAATCATTTATATCCAGAACTTCAAAGCATTCAACTCTGATCTTTAAAGCAGACATAAAATCATTTTGCAGAAGTATGAATACCTGGTAATATGACTTCCATGTAATGCTAGAAATTTTAAGAGCCATTATCTACAGATTTGATAATGCACTTCTTGTTATTTCTAAGAGACTGAATAAGACCTGTGACCTTTAGTGAGAGTTTTCAGCATGAGTTTACCTGCTGTGATTAGTTTAATTCCTCAACTTTAGAGGAGAAAAGCTGAATTACTACAACTTTCTGAGAACTAGGATATTCTAAAATATCTTACACTCAGGACTTTTTTTTTTTTTTTTTTTTTTTTTTTTTTAACCAGGCAAGGTAAATAAATATTATTACAACAAATAATTTCAGTACTTGCAACCTAGATATTTATCTACCTTTGTGCAAACCTGATATAAAAAGTTTGCAGAACAGAGCAGGAGACTTTAATACTATTCAATCTGTCATATTCTAGACTAAAAGAGTCTTATTTATCATGTAATATAATCCGTAGTTAATAATAGACTTCAGTCAATAAAAATTGATATTTGAAGTGAAAAAAGTCAGGGAGTAGATAAGATTTTGATATACTCCACCATTTCATTTCTAGCAACCAGCTTTTGTTGGAAACATCTGTATCTGACTTCTTTCATAATAGTGACTATTAGTACAGGAAGATGCAATACAAAACATCAGCAAGTGTGAATGAAATGATGTAACATTAGCCAACAGGATACACTGAGCCCGAGTATACTTGAAAAACATCTTTCTTGGGGACTTACATGCAAGAAACTACATAAATGTGGTATGTATGACACCAGCCTGACCCGTACTGGAGTGGAAGCAGTCATGTAGGTGGGATATCACTCGTATCACATGTTATGTGGTATTAAGCATCTAAAAATGAGCAAATTTTGCCTGCCTTGTCAATATATGCTAGAGGTTTTTTGATGCTAATGGAATTACACATCCATAAGTGATTAAGTGGAGAAATAACTAGCTTGTGTTATTTTAGCTGGGCTACACGCAGAGGAAGAGAAATGTCAAATATCTGAGACTGTTTAGACAGCAATATTTAGACTCTGACCTAAATAAACAAAAGCAGAATTTTCTAAACACCTAGAGAACTGTAGGGTCAAATGGAAAGAGGTTGTCACAAAATAGTGGCAGCTACTCAGCAGTTACTGGGATTTCAAGCCTGGGATTAAATACTTCCTCTGTACACAACTTTTTAGTCACCTGCAGCCCAGCTACCTCTAAACATAACTGTCTAGTGCCATTCAGGATGCTTTAGTGATAAGCAAGACATCTTCATGGAAGCGACAGAGAGACCTGGAGGGTCCTCAAGAGACCTCTGGCTTAATAGAGCAACAGCTGAAACCCGTAGGAGTCACAGGAGAGCCTCAAATAGCACAAGACACCAGTGTCAGGGCAAATGAGTTGAGATCCCACCAGCTGTTTAGATGAACAGCTAGCTAGGTTTTATGGGAGCTCTAGGGAGTAGAGTCAGGTTTGGATTCAGGTGAACAGAAATAGACATCTAGTAGCATGTGAACAAGAAGTTGTAGAAGTTGGGGGCATGTATCCTGCATGCCTCCAAAAACTTTACCAGATTAATGTGTGGTACACAGTAATCCATAATCAAGTGTTCCATCTACACCAAAGATGAAATGAAAACTTTATATGTATATTTCAAAACTTTGATTTTTAATAAAGATTGAGTCAATCACACGAAAATAGAAGCCTTTAGAGGGAATTTATTAAAACTCATATATCTGCCTTGCCACTATTTAATCAATATCACAGAGATAAAAACACCTCAACTGATGCTTTTTTTGCAATACAGCACTGCAAGGCGGGGTGCAACATGTTTCCAGTGTTCCTGTACCCCACCATTTAATAATTGAATAACATCACCACTTAATAACTTAATATGACCTACGGGAAAATGTAGAACATCAAAATACCAGAATTGTTGTACTGTATGAGTGATTTCAAAAAGGTCTAAGGAAATGGAAAACGGATTCTGAAGGTCAAGTTATTCCACAAAACAACTTCATTGATGTCATCAGCATTGTTGTAAGTGTGCATTTTCTTTGCTGTCATAGGTGGGATGAAGAAAAGAAAGGAACAGTTTTACTGAAATTCTAAACTAGCTCCTATCATCTATTAGCTCCTGTCATCTCTCCTATCTATTCTGTCCCAAATTATTCATCTTGCCTTTCTTTCATGCAAGTAGGAAGAAATGAGAAACAGCCAAAATATCTACATGCTTCCTAAAGATTTGCCTTTTTTTCTCACATTTGCAAACTGTATCTTCTGCAACCAGAATTGCATTCTAAGCAGCTTTGAGTTTTCAGTATGATTTTATGACTTGCAGATGAATGAAAAAGAAAACAAAAATGCAAGCAAAGATCATTTTTTGTACTTTAAAATATAATCTCTAACTAGCTTTATGACAAATGGAAAAATCACTAAAAGTGAATACATAAAAAATGCATAAGTTACTGGATCCCTTTTATTCTCTACATGTTTGTGATTAATCTCACCTAAACTTTTGCTGCTAAATATTCATATGGTTAATCTGCATTGACTACTGAGAGAGAGACAGTTACAGGAAAGGAGGGAAGGAAGGAAGAAAAGAAAGGAAGCCCCTTCTGGAAAGTGGCTGTGTTTGTTCCTTCATATGTTACTTTAGGCATCTATCAATTACAGTAGAAACTTGCATGCCTATCTCACATGTACATACCTACAGCTGATATTGTTCACATGCTTTACACTGGAAATATCTAAATAATTATTGCTAGTTAGGAATATAGAGCTCAGTAAATTACCTTGATTTTATGAATACTCCTCTAACCAGCCCAGTTTTTAATTTATAAGTTATACATTTTTAGTTTCTATTTTAATTTTAAGTTATAAGCTGAAGGATAATCAAGATTAATTCAAATTGCAGTTTTTTCAGTATAAGAAGTCTAGTATGCGTATTCAATTTCTAAAATCTTACAGTTTTACTAATCTCTTTTTAGTCTGTTTAGCAAAAGCAGCAAGCATGCTTTGCACTGTCATCTCCAAATAAAGCTGAGACCAAATATGTGATTGAATAACAGATTTTAATTAACAGTAGTGCTGTAAACAGACAAACTGGGAGTAGAAGGACTTATGTGTCTGATATGCAGCAGTTTTTCTGCTTTTCCAACTGCAATCAATTATAATGAAAACCTTCCTTAAGATTTTTCATGAGAAAAACTACCTGGCTATAAATGAAATGTTAAAGATTTGTGGGTGTTTGGCAACCGTATGTGTTGGAGATGATTTTTTTTTTTTCCCAGATTTCTCAACTGTAATTTCAATGGAAGTTTCTTAGAGCTTCTTGCTTTAATTTCCTGTGATTTTTTATAAGAAGATAATTATTATAGGAAATAAATGTGTCAGTCAAACTGCTTAAGCAGGCGGTTCTCACTGTTAATACTAGACATACTAATCACGACTGTTTTTAGATTTGGTCTTCAGTCTTGAAGGGAAACCTTGGGAAAAGGTGCCAACCTCCCCCACTGTCCCCAAACTCCCCTTTTAAAAGTAAAGAAAATCTTGAGGAGTTGAGATTTTTTTTTTCCCACAAGGGAAAT
Source organism: Tinamus guttatus (assembly GCF_059628265.1). Classification (NCBI taxonomy): domain Eukaryota; kingdom Metazoa; phylum Chordata; class Aves; order Tinamiformes; family Tinamidae; genus Tinamus; species Tinamus guttatus. Next base: position 6,028,087 of record NW_028288592.1, read on the forward strand.
CTAGCCACATATATTGCCTTTCACTGAGTTTAAGAGGCATTCTTATGGAAATGCATATGCTTTTGGTGGAGATTTTTGTCTGAATTTCAGAAGTGATAATGAGATTGGTGTTCAATGAAAAAAACATTTTATAAAACCTTTCACTCACAGGAATTTTTGTACTCTCCTTAGTAATGTCTCTGTTGAATAAATCATAGTTCTAAGGAGATTTTATTATATTCTAGTGCTTACAAAATGAATGTAGTGATGAATAGCAGTGTTATTCAGTTTTCCCCTGATCAGTTCAGGCAATGTTGTAGCTAGACAACAGTAGTATTAGGAAGGAATAGGCATCACATCCCATTTCAAGGGGACATGTTGTTTCCAAGCTGTTGTCAATAGTGATATATTAACTATTATTATATTTAATCCTGTTATGTTGTTATTTTATTTTCCTTGTTACCGTCTTCTTTTGTATAAATTTAAGGAAGTCTGTGAGCTCTGAGTTTGCACTAACAATATCAGATATAAGCCTGGAAAGCTTTGGCTTTCCCATTTCTTAGGATTTCTCATATGTACAAGAAAGGCACAAAAGTGTTGCTATTTATTATCTCAAAAATAGTTGCCATTGACTTATGTTCTGGGCATATCTTCATCCCTTGAAGCTTGATGACCAAATTCCATTTTAGCAGAGACAGATTTGGCGTTCTGCTAGCTCACCAAGTCACACTTACCTAAACAAAGACCAAAGAGTTTGGTACAGTGGCTGATTTGTCACACATAACTGAATAATTTCAAATGTGGCATTGTAATAAAAGCAAATTTAGACATATATCTTTTAGAGAGGGTATTTTTTGAGCCATTCCTTTGAAACTTTATATTTACTTTGACACTGGTTTTGCCTATGGCCATTGAGAAGGCAAAAGAAATAGCATGCTAAATAGGAGCAGTTGTGATGTACTCTAGAAAAAGATAATTAATATTTGTTCGTAAATGAAACAGTAGCAGCATCATATTTATCAAAGAAGTTAAAAAGAAAACTCATAATTAATATCAATTATTTTCACGGGATCCATAAAGCATTAGTAGTATAACTTGCTAATAACTTGCTATACAGAAAACTTGGGAATGGGAATGTCAGTTATAACACAATCTGAAATTAAAAATCTAATCAGGCAAAGGTATCAGTTCATGTAAAGCAATCATGTAATTTACCTTGGTAAATTCACAGGCAAGAAAAAGATGAAGTTTAGGGAACTGTCTTAAGACACAGTACCCTCTAAAGCTGGTTTGAAATAATCATTTCACAATTCATTTCACATATATTGTTGCTTCTGCTACAGCTTTAATTTCCTGTCTATGTACTGGAAAAAACAAACAAGTAAAAGCTGTTTTAATACAGATTAGTATATAGTATTTATATTTGTGCCTTTATGGGGTTCCTCTTTAATGACACACAGTCAGTCTTGGAAATAAGGTTCTCACAGGAGTCCATCAATATGATCCCTCCCTCATCACAACAACCCTATTCAAGCACAGGTTACATGTGTAATCGTGGGCTTTGAGAGAGTGAGCTTTAGAGATCTGTTTACAGTAGTCTAATATTGACAGAATCAGGCTCTTGGCTGTGACTTTATTCATTTAAATCCAGGGAGCATGAGCAGGGTAATTTGGAAGGGAGGAGGGGAGCTATTATGTTTAAAGGGCTTATTTGGAGTGATTCCTTTTTTAGATCAGTCCTGTAATATTTTTCTTCTTCCTGACCCATACGCTCCCCTATCAATTTTGTTCTTTTTCTGCACACAGTGACATACAGTGCATCATCTGCTAGTAGGAAAATTGGAGCAAATAGCCTCTGATGACAGAGCCGTAGAATAAGTGAAAGTTTTTGCAATCTTTTAGACTATTCTTCACATTTTACATTTCTGTCATGACAGCTTCATTTAAACCTTATGCAATCTTTGGGGAAAATGGAAATAAGTTATCTTTAGTTTTTAAATGATTATGACAGGACTAAAATCAAGGAAATGCATTCTCTGTCTGCAAAATCATATTTCTAAGGACACTTCTTAAAAAAAAATAGAGCAATATCAGCTACATCTAAAAAGGCTGAGATGTCATTTCTATTAGGTAAATGAAAAATTAAATACAAGTCATTCCCTAACTATCAGTATTTACTTGAGTTTCAAGCTTTCTGCACAACTGTGTGCATATTCAACTTTCTACTATAAAAATTAAAGAACAGCTACAATAATTTTTTAATCCCATGAAAGAACAAAGACATATAAATAATAGTATTTTAGCAATGGGATTGATAGAAAATATGCAAAGATAAATGAATCTTCACATGTCATTCATATAAATGAGTTTCATAGTGCATCTTAGAATATGTAACTGCTATGCTTGGAGTCATACACAAAGCACATAATATCCTACTAGCATGTTTCCAGGGAAAGAAATGTCTAAGTTGGTTCCATTTAATTTAAGTGTAATACTGCTCTTAGAAATTAGTGTGAATTCAATGTGGGATATCGCTGACAAATTGAAGTTTGGAATTTAAATAGGTCTGTGGCCATTCGGTACAACATATTGCACCTCTGGTATTTCATTAGTAACTGGAAATGTAACATCTGGTAAGGGAGGACAGTGAATGTGTTCTCCGTTATGAATCAGATGTCTGAATTAATAGATATATGTCCCGATTATTAAATATTTTTAAATTTATTATTATTATTATTATTTGTTTACATGCAATAACACTGCATGTAAACTGACCAGTTTACATACCAATCACTGACCAGTTGGTGGCAAGGATTTCCCTACTGTCAAAGCAAAGAGCTGCCCTGGCTTATCGTGATGTTTCAAAGCGCGAAAAGATGGACACATGATGTCACTAGTTACTCTGGTTATGATGTTATTATCAAAAAGTACAGGAAGCTTTAAATCAACAACAGCAAATAGCTGAAGTTACGAATAAGTAAGATTTGATTAGATGTCATGAATTGTTAAAACAATTTCCAGGTTCTTGTCTTGTTTCTTCATTCTGGTGTTCCTTGCTCTTTGGTTTTGATTGATGTTTTTAGGACAAGGTTTTTCTTTTTCTTTTTTTATTATTTTATTTTTTCACTTCCATTTCCTAGCAGTCAGTCGGCCTTTGTAGTCTTCTTGGAGCTATTTAGAGTTATTTTCTCTTGTCCAACCAGAGGCTTTTTTTTTTTTTTTACATCTGCCATAGACTGTCAACTCCCACTTTGCATTTCCTCCAGTTTATGGCAGATTTCAAACTGCTCCAAAACAGTCTGTGTTATCACTGAGTTTGGCTAAATGTGAATAGCATTTTCTTTGTTGAAAGTTTTCCCAAGTTCCTTGCATGGCAACTATTAGCTGGGTTTGAGTCATAATACTGTATGAATAACAATGACTTACTCTGATTTATATAAAGAACATTCGGCTTGCAATGTCCTGCAAAAGATTTTTATGAATCTTTGACTACAGGCTAATCAATAGCTGTTGCCTTCTCAGATTTTGATCGAAAATAAGCAAACAAAAAAAAAAAAAAAGAAAGAAAAAGAAAAACAGACCAATTGTGAAATCAATGGATTTTATATTCTAAAGATTTGTATATATTTATAATAAATACAATATATAAATAACATTCAGAACTCAGATATTGTAAAAGATATACAGATATAGACAGATAAAAGATATACATATATATATATAACCTGCCATATTGTCACAAGTATAATGTTACATATAACTTAAAGTGGATACAGGTGGATATCTAGGGTGGCTATAAAATAAACAAACTCTGAATTCAACCATAACAGAACTGTTTTCTTAGAAGAAATTAATCTTAATCTTATTCTTTTACTTGAAGACAATATAAAATGAAAATCCAGACCATATCATTTCATATTGGAAGTATTTGAAGGATACTCTGGATCCAAATTGCTATGAGAAACCAATTGGTGAAATATTGTTTAATTGTGAAAAAAATTATAGTAGGTATACATGAAATTCTGCTGAAGACAAGAAAGCAAATGTGAATTTTGTTGTCCCCAGTTTATACTGAGCATTGACTAGACTGCAAATTTCACTTTTTTTATTTTTTTATATTTGATTTAGCTAAACTATTTAACTCTGAATTTAGTAAGCATAAGAGAGTTAGACCTAAAGCCTAATACATCTTTTGTGACAGTTCTGTAAGTTGTAGGGGCAATCTTTCAGAGGTTAGCATGTCTTTGTTCTCTTTATTAGTAGTAGATATGTTTTTCTTTGTAAATATTTTACAAATATTTAAAATATTTAAAATATTTTGTTTTCTTTGTAATATTTTATGCAATTCAGAGTGCTAAGGAATTGAAAAAGAAAAAAATATATCTGACTATAGATAATATCTAAATTTAAATATTTAACAATTTTTGTCCTTTTGTTAAGGACTGGTTATAGACCTCTCTCTCACACTGTGAGTGATAGTATGTGGTCCTCATATAATCTTTCTTAAAGACCAGATGAGGATAAAAATAAAATCACCAGGGAGCTGAGCAAAAGAATAGCATACTGAATTGTGCTTTTAATTAAAATTATTGCACTCTATCTAACCTTAGGTATCTGACGCTCTGCAGATATTTCCTTCAGCTCTTGTTTTCTTTTGATTTGAAACAGGGATAGTATTCATGAGAACACCCATGACAGATCATAAATAGATAAAACAGACAATAAATAAAATAGGCAGATAAAATGAAAAGACAAACATTTTTTCTCACATTTCCTTGGTGGTTTTGCTGCTATTTCCACCAATTTTCTTCTCTACAAAATAGATTTATGTCTCTGCTGCATTGCTTAAAATGCCATGCTTGTCTTAATATTTTGTTAGCAACTGAAGCAAAGGAAGGCCTCTGAAGGATCAGTAACAACTCAATCACCTTGACTCTATAAGATTTTGGAAATCAGGGAGATGATTTCTGTCCACAGTGTACATGTGATGGTGATCTATAATTTAAGTTTAAAAATAGCACAAGTATATTTTATCCTGAGTGGGAACACGACAACTTCTTCTTCTATAAGTAATAATTGCGTGGTGAGGTAGATAGCCCTGGAGATCAACAGTATCTGTCATGGTCAGCAAGAGGCAACATTTCAGCAGCAACTTAGAAATGCCAGCATGATAAGCTGTTGAAGTGAAGATAGAAAGTCTGGCATTACATCAGGAAAAACTAGAGCAGCGGCTCCTGGACCATCTGCTAAAACAGTGCCAGGCAGTTCTTCCTTTTGAGAAGTTTCTATGCCCACACTGGCTAAAGCCTGTATTGAGGGAATTTGCTGAATTTGAGGCAATATTAAGAAAAGGTCAGTAAGACCTTACCCAGAATTACAGCTGCAGGCTTTATTTTGGCCCACCGACTTGAGTGTGCCATTCTTGATGCAAAACAGATGGTATCTGTGACAGGGACTGCAAAGCACCTTGCTTGCTCTCCTGCCCAGGAACACATGATACTGCCTCCAGAAAACCAGGCCTTCTCTTGCTGCTCAGGAGATAACATCTCAAAAGGAGGTGTCTCTTGGACAGATGACATCTCCATTGAGGGGGCAGCTCTTCTAGCTCAGGTGATAGATGCATGTCCTCAGCATGTACTTACATGCAGGGTACCCTTATCCTGTCTCTCCCTCTCAAACTGGGCTTATGAATAGTCTTTCTGTTTCTACCGAATTGCAGGTTGCACCACCTCACATGGACCATGACTGTGTCATTCGTCATTCATGGGGATGGGGCATGGGGGTATGCACAGTCATCAGGTCACATCCTGTAACTCTTTTTCGTGTCCTGCAAAGCCCACACTGCAGGCAAAAGCTGTTTTTCCAGAGGTATATAATTTGCTATGTCCTCTTGCAGGGAATGGGACCAGAAACTCATATGGACACCTCACTACCACAACCCGCAAGACACCATATCCTCCATAACCATGACCTCCAGCACAAAAGGTTGTCCCTCATACAAAGCAATGATTGCTCACACAGTTGCTCTTTAGAAGGTCCCATTAACAAAACACCATCGTGCAAGGGGGAAGGGAGATCAGCGTCATGACTCATCAGACTTCTGAACAGTCCAAAAGGGACTATTGAAAGCCAACAGGGCTGGCCATGTTATTTCAGTGTGCAAGAAAGTGTCAGTAGTTTCCTGAATCTCCTTTACCGCACCTGGAATTTTAAATTGTTTCACTTGTGCCAGAATGGGCAGAAGCCGTAAATACACTGGGTCCCATTTTGGATCACAGTAATGAATCACTACTACAGAAATGCTGGACTTTTTCCAGTGGAGAGCAATTCTTGCAGGGTTTGAATATCTCTGCTCAGTAACTTGTCTGTGCTATATAATTGAATTGGTGCTAATAAAACTAGAGTAGAAAACTGGGGAGGGAGTAATCCTTAAAAAAAAAAAAAAGTTATTTTGAAAGAAAAAAAATAAACATCTCCCAGGAGAGCCAGTGTTTAATCAGCTTAATGTTTAATGTACTTAATGTTTAAGTACTGAAATATTCTCACCAGTTGTTGCCAACGGCATACTAAGAGATTTATATTCTCCAAATATATGTAACAAATTATTATCATTTATAAATGATAAAAGATCTACTCTCTTACAGGATACTTGAGCAAAAATCCTGAAGAAAGTTCTTATAATCAGCCTATGGCTATTTGACTCCTGAAATTATTTGCCCTTTTTAACAGCTTCTGTCATGTTGACTAGCTATGAGTTGCTAAGAGATTAGTGTAATTTTGCCAACATTTTTTTTTTACTTGGCAAGCATTATTCGATACCATATTTTATTCTGTTGAATCTGACACGCAGGTTTAAATCTCATTAATGATCTCTAATTCACTATTCAAAACATCATAGTTATAAATCTACATGAAATCATCCTGGGAAAAATTATATGACAAAGCTATATTCCTTTTTCTTCTTGCTTCATAATTTCTTATGCTGTGGGTTGCATAGCAGATGGACCTGCTCCTGAAAGTTGCCTTGTCCGTCTTGGATGTCTAATTGATAGTACCCTGTTCTCCATTTTTCATTTATTCTGGTTAATTCCTTTCACAAGCACATAAGCACTCTTCCCCGGTGGTGAGGAGACTGTCAAAATTCATGAATCAGAGAGGCAATCTGTCAAATCTCTTGCAGCATTTTGGAGACCTTCTGGCTTTTGAAAAGCAGTCTAACCTCCAGATCTGCACAGGACATTATCCTCATAGTACAACTGATTATATGATTCTTTACAGAAATAATCCTATGATGCCTATTATTTTGGCTTTTATTCCACATAACTTTAAAAGGACTTGCAAAATATTCTTTCCAAATACAGAATTTCACATGTATACATATACATATACATTTATATACAAAAGTTTTAAACATTGGAAGAAAAACCAAGCCTAGCCTGCATTCTGATTTTTCATTCTTGGCCTTCATCTGTTCCTTTTGTATTTTGTAATTCAGACAGCTCAAATTTTCAAGTTTCTTAAATATACACCTTTGTCCCATCATATATTTAAGTTTTATCTGGAAAAAATAGGTAAGAAACAAGAATAAGATCTTGGAACACAGTCTCATTACAAGATAAGACAATCACTGAACAGATAAAACTGATTGAAGAAATAAATATAAACAACAAGAAAAAGCAGCATATGGCTCAGTATATACTAAAAAGAGTAATCTGAAGTAGAAAGAAAATATTTGTATTAAATAATTGAACTCTAATATTTTACCTTTTAAAAATTAATCCTTATACCTGTCATTATCGATTCAGGATTGAAAGAGATATTTCGAGTTAAAAAAATCCTCATGATCATGTTCACAGATCTGTGCAATTCAACTGCTGACACTGTGAAGAAGGTAGTCAGCTAGGGCTGATTTTGAATTAGCAAGTTGGAAGTTATTAAAAAAAAAAAACTAAACTAAATATAACTGTTGCATGGGATCTAATTAAAAAAAAAAAAAAAAAAGGAAGTATTTCCAATAGTCTTGAATGGGACTGTGTAGCGAGTTACAATGATGTTCAATATCTATATTATTTAACACCTCAATGAATAAACCAGGCAAACCATACAGTTTTTCCAAACACTTTGAAACGAGGAGATGAAACTCCTTATATTTTTTGGAAAGTGGGAAAAATAAAATGAGACACAAAGCAGCAAATGGAGTTTTCCTAAGGCAATGATGAGAAAACACATTGCCTGAGTACTAACAAAGAGTTCTACCTGAAAAAAAAAAAAAACAGCAACAATATTTTTGCTTTAGCACTTTTTAAAATAGAAACTTCCAGGTTCCTTTCATATTACCTTAACCATCTAATAGTGAAATGACTGCTCTCAAATCTCTTTGTAGTCAATAGAAGAGGGGCATCTTCAGTGCATGAGCCTTCTCATCCATACATCTCAGAATAGCTTGTTTTCAGTCCATTGACTAAATGAGGAACAAACTTCAGATCAATTGCTTAAGTGACTTTTTCTTTAACAGAAACATACAGTAAACAATTATATATAATATTTGTGTGTATGGGTGTATACATGTGCCAATAACTACAGGAATATATTAAAGTATTTCTAAGGTTTTTTCGATAACTAGGAAGTAAGAATAAACTTAAAATACTTTTAATGGAGCTATCAACTTTATTATCAGAGATTATTAACACAAATATAGTGAACTTTAAAGATTGGGTTCAAATAATACAGAAAAATTCATGTGTAATATTTAGGCCAAAGTCAGCTTCTTTTTTGTCAATTAAAAAGCATTAACAAACAATTTTGTTAACAAAAAACAAAAAATAAACAAACAAAAAAAAGATAGGAGGAAGGATTTTTTGCTTCCTTTACTCCGATGGTCAGGATATAAACCAGTACACATTCTTTACCACATATAAACAGAACAGTAGTGGTGCAGAGATTATAAATAATTATAAATAATCAGTACTGCTATTCTGGAAATGATAAAGGACATTAAGAGAAAGCATAAAGTGAATGAGGAGTGAAAGCAACATTGTAAGAAAACTGAGCAAGCAAGCAATCTTTAAAAAATGAGCAGATAAAATACTCATAAATAGTAACAGAATGGACCAAACCATCTACTGGTTTGGTTCAGCTGATAATGTGGAAGCCTAATAGGACAAGCTGATACCTCTTCTAGTTAGGAGGACTAGAGGAGGCACCTGAAAAACAGCGTTCAGCCTTTCTGGAGATCTCAAAACTGAGCAGTCTATTTACACAGTGTAGACGGGTGTCTGAAGCAAGTTTAACATTACTTTTTCCTCTGGTGCTATAGCCCAGCTGTTTGCAGTCAGCTTTAAGATTCTTAAAAGTCTATCTTTATATAATGTACATATCAGGGAGGCCTTGCCCATTTTAAGCCTAAAGATAGCTGTTGTAAATGCTACCTATTCTTGTGTTTTACCCTATTTCATTTCCTAACCATGTGGTCTTCGAGGATGGATTAAGGCCAGGTCACAAGCCAACTATGTGATGAGTACACCTGACTACGATCTATTGGATAGATTATATCTCTGAACTGTATCAGAGGTTAGTAATTTTATATCCCTAGTTATTGTTTGCGGGATTAGCCAAAGGGTGTTTTTTTTTTTTTCCTAAAATAATGAGCCACTCTTTGGATTCCACAGGTTATAGAGTAGGGCAGCTGAGACTGGCATTTGGTTTTACCATTATGATTATCATTTACAAATAAACAAGAATACATTGCCTATGCGTTTCAATTCTGAAGTATGTATTTTCAAATCAGCAAAAAAATCCCAAGATGTATAAATAATTCTAATTACTTCACTCTGTGGAATTCTTCATTCACAGTCTATATTTTTTTCAAAAAACTTTTCACTTTGTTTTCAGATAAGCTGTTTTGAAATTGCACAAATAACACCACTGATTCTAACGTTTTTAATCATATTTGCTTTCAGTGACCTGTAATAACTGTGGATATGCAATTACTATTAAAATTAAGGTAATGCGATCTACTTACGTAAAAAAAAAAAAGATCTTGTCCTTTGAGATGCTGATCAAGTTAAATGTTGCAAATCAAACAATAGTTAATCTAAGTATAACAGTAAGGAAGAATTTGGGGATCACATGCTTTTACAGATTGCTGCTTAATCCTTGTACCCCAACTGTTCTGAAAACAAATAATAATACTCTTCTGACTCAGAAATAGTAAGTGCTCCTAGAAAGAAGCTCTTCACCACATAATCTAACAATAAGCACAACGATCTAAACCCTCATCAGTGAAGATGGAGACACATTCAGAAGATTATTCGTGATATTCTGTGAAAATTGTTTGAGACAGCTGAGGAGAAAGTTAGGGAGAAAACTGTCCTCAGGAGTTAGGGAGATTGTGTTAACTTTTTAACAGACAGCTGAAATCAGATCACTATCACTTTTCTAGATACTGTTACAAGGCATGATTATGGGCTCTAAAATTGGAAGTATTGGAACTACAAGTTAAAAATAAAAAAAGAAAGAACTGAGAATGGGTGAAGGGAAAGATTCCTACATGGTGTAAGGGTTTTGCTTAAGGGCCCAATTTGTAATCCCTTACCATATATAATATACATTGCAGCCTGGCATCTTGGTAAGGATGTGTGGTGAAAGGGGAATTTTCTGAATACCTACAGAGCAGAAGCAAATTGAAGAATTTTTACATTTCCTTTCAAACTTTAATAAAACTCAGCCTGAGCTGGTTGATATGTTGGCATCTTAGGATGGGAAGAGGCAGTTCTTCTTCAAGTTAATAAAGGGAGATTTGACTAAGTGCCCTTCTGAATCTTGGACTTCGGTGGACAGCAAAATGAGTACAGGCAAAATACTAATATAGGAATGTGAAAAATTGTAGAATAACTTAAGGGACTGCTACCAAATATACCACAGGGTATTTTTGTTTCAGTTATTTTAAAATATGTGGTTACTGCTGTTTACTGTTAGCAAAGTGATGTGAATGGTATGTAACCTATGGATGTACGAACTGGTTCTTCTGAGAAGCTTCCTGGGGGAGACAGTTTATCCAAGATTCTTGCCAGATTTCTGCATTGAAAATTAAGTGACTTTTCCTATTTTTAAGAGGAATACAGTCATCATCTAAATTCATATTTTGTTATTGTAAACAACATGTAGGGGTGACGCTGTGTGTGAAATAGAGCACTTCTGGAATAGCTAAAGACAAAATTAAACCAAGAATGAGCCGTCTGGATACAGTGGTGGATTGCTATAATTCAGAAGCAAAAATATAAAATAAAAGAACAAACAAAAATAATGAGAATTAAAATTGAATGAGTACAGGACTCATTTATGTTATTACCAGTACATTTTTAATTATTTTCTTGATTTTTTTATATAACGATTTTTTTCTCATTTTTAAAAAAGTAAAACATTAGGATATATTGCTTCACAGGAAAGATTGTTCTTGCAAATATAAAACTTGTCATTTCAAGATGCATGATTCCTTCAAAGCACAGTTTCAACTTATGCCATAATGATTAAATTGCCATTACCATTATTTTCTTTTCTTCTTGCTCTCAGTTTGTTTTTTTACAATGAATTTCCTCAAGATTATTTTTTTCCTAAGCTCTTAATATACAGTATCAGGTAAAACTTGTTTTTATGGAAGATACCTACATACAGAAATACAGATACACTCACATACATGCATAAGATAAATGTATTTATGCTTCAGATATCTTATTTCTCTTCCAAATAACCTTAGTGCATTTCATATTGCTATAGTTTGTGTATCATTTTCAGTAAATTCACATAACATTCACAACAAAATAGGAATGTTTTCCCCACTTAACATTACACAATCAGATACTGCCTTGACTATTTTGATTTTTGTACCTTTGACATCCACTCCTGAAGGTGCTTCTGCCTGTCCCTGACAGGGACTTCTGTTACTATCTTCCTACACACAAATTCTGCAAAATATTGTTACAGGAAAAAGGGAATAACTAACTGTTTTGAGCAATATCTTATTGGGGAAAAAATGTACACTGTATGAAATGTTTTAAATTTGAAAATTTTATAAGATCGAAAATGAGATTTTGTAGAATTAGGACTTTGAGGCTTTATGCCAGACAGTATGTATGAGAGGAATCTTGCTATTCTTGGCAGACAGCTGATGTGCTTCTTTTTCCCAACCACACACCGGCAATGTGTTGTCATTACCAATAGTTATTTACTTACAAATTGTATTGCATATTTTAAAACAAATGACTAAGTCATATTTGTCATAATGAAGAATTCTTGTAGTTGCGAACTCTCCTGCAAACTCAGTTCTACGAACATGCTAGCTCTGAAAAGAAACAAGTTCCCTTTTTTTTATATAGTTACACAATTATAGAGTATATAATATTGCATAACTGAAATGTGAAATGAAGATTATTCACGCATTTTTGCCTCAATTTGTACTATACATTTTAAAAATTCTCATTGTAGAGAGTAAGACGAAATGAGACATTGACTTGTAGCTGAATAGGATGTCTGAGTGATGGTAAAACATCATCTGTTCTGAGGTACACACTTGTGAGGGTGGAAATGAGTTTATGTAGCTGCCTCACTTTACCCTGTGAATTATCTCATGAATTTGGTTCAGGAGAAGCATGTGCTTGGGCTGCATGTGTGAAGCTTGTCACAGCACCTCCCACTCTGCTGTCACTCCTGCTGCGTCACTGACTCAGAGCCAGCCCCATTCCAGGGTATTATTCACAGGGCAGCCGAATCGGCGCAACTGCGCATGGTTTGTGTTCTGTTACTCAGGTGAACAGACAACATTTTGCTGGGAAATTCAACAGCCAGAAAGGGCAGATGTGTCTGTGTGTGTGAGTTTGACTGTACATACAAGTTCTGGAGCATCCACCTCTGACAAGCTTAAGTGAATTTTTCTACTGTATTTCCTTTAGTTTGAAATCTTTTCCTGAATGAATGCCACATGATTTCTGAGAACATGGCAGTGAGTCCTTCTGAAACAATTCACAGCAACATTTTACAAAAGGCATTAGTAAGCAGTATAAATATGGCAGTTGTAACTAGCTCACACTAAAATGTATTTTCCTTAAAGGGCTTTTGGATGGCAAAACACATGTTCATTTTATAACTGACATAAAAATGCCTCGGTTCCTACCTACTCCCAGTGTAAGCTTCAATAACTTGCTGTCCTGTTTGTTATGGCTAGTACATATTTGCCCACAGTAAATGATTTGCTGTGAGCCTGTTCCCCAGCTCCAGTTGTCAGCATTATATCCCTCTGGAGTTTTAGGCTCTTGAGAAATCTCTGTGGAGCTCTGTGGCCACATCAAGGTACCGGACCTTGGGCACTGGCTTCCCTGAAGTTCTTAATCGCTGTGGGATGGAAACTGGGGGGATCTCAAGTGTCTGGAGTTTCATATGGCACAATATCCTGTCTGTTATAAAACCAAGGAAAAGCAGTATCCTTTATTTTCCTTCATCAACCTGATTTACAGCATCACAATATCTTTTCTGTTTAAAGGGCCTTGTCAGAAGGAATGGACAGCACACTAGGCAAAATTTATGACATGTCAAAACGTGCCATATCACACAGTGATACTATGGTATTGACTGCATGGACATGCTCCAGTAATCTGATCCAGTTATGCATCAGGAGGAATTTAGGGAAAATTAGATTTCAGAACTGTGAAACTTGAGGACAAACATAGTCCGCCTAATGAAAATGTTTCTTCTCAGCTTCGTAAGATTTATTCTTGTTCTAATCTAAAACAAGAAAAAATATGCTGATTAGAGGTAATGAGATATTTTTCTCCATAGGAAAAAACTTAGTGTGTTTAGCAGAAGTTATGTCATATCTGAGTGATACACATCATTTTATTAGCTTAATGGCAAAAAAAAAAAAAAAAAAAAAAAAAAGGATTCATCCAGTAAAATAGCAGGCTCTGCACATAAAAAAAAGTCTAAGCTATATGTTAATACTGACAAAATGCTTATTGGCCTGTAATTGCTATTTGCTGGCTGTTACCTCTCCCCACAAAGTGTTTTATAAGTATACCTTAAAAGGAATATATGTTAATTTATATCTTCTCATTGTATAACTTTGGAATCTCATTTTCTTACCTTCAGTGACTTTAGCCTCAAATCACAGATTATTTAATCAATTGGTGAAAAATAACTTACAATTTTACTAAAAATAAAGGAATAAGTGAATATGGGTATACTCAAAGTATAATTGAGTATTGAGCCATTCAATTTGATTTCTACATAATAAGTAATTTCAAGGCATACGTCAAAGCAAGAAATTATGTCGAGGAGATTTCTGTTTCTATTAACCATATTCGGTCCCAGATAAATGATACCTTGGCATCTCGCTAAAAAGTTTCATGCCATGAAATCAGATAGGCTGTGAATTCAGTAACAAAAGCCATTTCGTTATGATTTATTACGTATCAGGTACTATAACCTACTTTAGAAGAATTTTGGAAGGGCAATCAATTATGGAAGACACCATCTGACAGTCTGCATACCACATTAGTCAAAAAAATTATTATTTCAAGACCTGAAGTCATTTCTTTTTCAGAAGCCACAATTTTTCATGGATCAAAAGATTCCAGAATTCTACAGAAAATCAGTGATATACAGAAACAGTATTTTGCCATCAAGATATTATTGTTGTTATTATGTTGTTGCTGTCATTAGTCATTATAGTATTATTATTAGTATTATTATTGTTACACTATAATTTATATTATTATATATTTTCATTTGATTGGGAAAAAAGTATTTTCTTACATAGAAGGGTGGGGACATATACATATAAAGTTAGAACTGTTGTACGTATGATGATCTAAGGATGCAGGATTGTTGTATTATCATCATCAAAGGATACAGGGAAGGAAAGTTTGTACATATGATAACTTGGTGTATGTATATCAATCACAAGTCTGGTAACTTGTGGTAATTTTTGTGTGTTCAAGTAGTATAGCTAGAGAAAAGATGTGGTGCTCCTGCAATCTTGATTACTTTTCCTGGCTAATGGGGCTGAATCTGAAATATTTATTTCTCAGAAAAGATATAAAAAGTATCTATGATCAATGGTTTGCTCAGGAGGTAATAAAACTGCATTTTTTTGTTTTCTTTATTCAACAATAATGGATTCTTCCCTGAAAACAATTCCCTCTCTGCTATAACACAGAAAAACCTGAAGGACATGCTGCAGTAATAAGATTGTTCTGGTTGAGCTCAGAGAAAATATTGAGGGCATAATGGAAGAGCAGTCCTGATCGGTAGTACCTTGGCCATGAGCATTCATGATGGTGATATACTATTGTTTTAGTAGACTTTTCTAATTCATGAATTTTTTATATTTTTGGAGCAATATAAGCCTAAAATCATAAAGCAGCTGCTTCAATAGCCAAATTAAAGTTCTCATAAAATAAATCATTTTTGGTAAATTTAATGATTTACAATATACCATTATGGTTGTTTACAGTAATTTTGAACAAAGAATATTCTGGTTATGAGCCAAGGGTTTTTCCAAGGTGAGGGCTGCAGTGGCGGTGACATAGAACAACCTATCACCAAGGAAAAGAAACTCATATTAATAGATATGACCTATATGACCTATAAAACTTTGAGTTGCTAAATACATGATGTCAGTATTACTTTTATTTTATTTTATTTTATTTTATTTTATTTTATTTTATTTTATTTTATTTTATTTTATATTGCTTTCATTAATTCTTGATTTTTAGGAGAATAACTTGGTTACATAAACACCTCTGCTTTCACGAAAAAGTAGGATTTCTAGTGATTAGGCTAGAAGTGGACCTTTGAAAATCTAAACACTGAAAGCTCAAAACCACCTCGAAATTTAAAAGAATTGTGACTTGTTTGCTCTTATTTTGTCTAGTTAACTAACTGCCATATATCATTGCTCTGTCTCTTTACCTGTCTTTCTCTCTATTTTTGCTTTTTCTCCTCAGGCATATTTATACCAGATATTTACTGCCATAATATCTATGATATTCATTTTAGATTATAAAGTAAACTGAATATTCAAGCTGTAGGTAGCTAAAACAATTTCTGGAAGGATTTATTGATTTTTTTCCTTCCCCCCCAAAAAAGTCACAATTTTAATTGACCTAATCCTTAAATGTCTATTATGCAATTTTTGGACAGGACTTTTTTTTTTTTTTTTTTTAACTCCAAGATTTTCATTGTTCTAGGGAATTGTGGATGCTGAAAGCGTCTATATTTTGATTTGAACATGAATAAAGAAATCTTGATCTCCAAACAGAAAACTACACTAATCCTAATGGCCAGAGATTTCTTAACATATTTTGAGTTCAGGATTTATCTCGTGCCAGAGTGGGTAATTCTTTTCTAATTTGCAGTCACACAAGAATAGCAGGACTCTAAGATACAAATCCCACCTTTAAAGTACCCTATAGAGAGTATAGAGAGTTTTTTTTTTTTTCCCATCTGAAATCATTCGAGTTTTGCCTCAAGTCAGCTTCTTTTCATTCCAAAACTGACTGCTTGCATCTTAGTAATGAAAGCGGCTAGCTTATTTGGAAGTTATCCTAATTTGCTTTTCCTAAAAGTAGTTACAGAGTTATCTTAGACACCCTTGGGTATCCACCTTCACATTTAACTGCTGCTCAAGCCAGTGTGAATCTTTTCTTGCTCCCATACTTTATGTGACAACTCGAGGGAAATATCCTGAATAGCCGTAGGTGTCTGTTAGCACTGGCTTTAAGCAGATAAATCAGTTCCCATGTGTCTGCCAGAGGATAGCACTATTACTGCACCAGTGTTAGGAAAAGAAACAACAGCAAGAACAACAAAAACTTTCTTTATGATAGAGTTTATCAAATGCTGCTTCTGAAAACTAAAATCATTCTGTGAAGGCTAACTATAGTTTCAAGTATTATATTTCAGACCTCATAAAGACTCTTAAATATCTCAATGTGTTGCTCAGCAAAAAAAAAAAAAAAAAAAAAAAAAAAAAAAACTATAAAAATATACATTTTTCTTTCCATGGGCATTTTCTGAGACCCATGAGGTTTCCCATTTACTCTCCATCTCTTCTGGCCTCTGATCAGCCTGTTTGATTACAAAAAAGGAAACCCACATGCTTTTCTTTGTATTATCCTACTTTAGAAATACTGTGTTCAGGAACATTGATGTAGCGCCTGAGGAAACTGAATCTTAGACCCAGGGATATTATAGAGTTTGAAAACCTCAGATGTGATGGTACCTTTGTAGCTGTGTACCAGTCTTTATTCCTTTGATCTACTTGATACAGGTATTTTTTTTTTCTATTTCCTAAAAGAAAAAATCACCTTCTTCATCCTGTTAAACAAGCTGTTATAAAATCAACTGTTATCACAGTATCAACCTGTGGTAATACAGGACTTTTAAATACTGCAATTCTGCATGCATGTGTATTCTTATAGTATTTATTGCAGTATTTTCCTGTATGAATTGATCTTGCATGTCTTTCATGTCTCCTTATTTCATTAGGAGAGTTTTACTTGTTTATCTTCCCAGTGACTGTATTATCAACAACAAAAAGTTCAGAGACTTATCAGAGTATAAAAAGGACACATTGAAAAGGTAATGTTTCACATTAAAATAGTGCAAAGTACTAAAAGAAAAGCACAGTTTTATGTAAGATGTTTAACTTCATTGACCTACTTTGCAATAGGATATATTTGCTGTAAGCAATGGTTTGTCATAATTCATTAGAATGGTGATTGGAACCAAACTTTGCATTTTTAGCCCCTGTAGTTAGGCTTGTGCACAGATCTACAAACCAAATTTTGCTTTGAAGTCACTAAGTCTTTTGTAGTTGAAGATTCTGAATTACAGTTGTGTTTTTGGCCTTCTCTTTTGCAAAATCAGTCTTGAAGATGCACATTCACTCCCAGATCTTATCACTATGCCTCACTTAGATGCTTTATAGTATAATAAGTCTTCAACAATTCAATGCTAAAAATCAAAAAACATAAGAATTAGTTGTGTTTTAAAATACGTTGGGCTTACACTGAAGATGCTTACAATACATAACATATATCACATTCAGATTTGGCTCATCTTTTCAGATTTGTTTAGAGATAAAACTTTGAAGATATATATATATCATACATATATGAACATACATATATTTCAGTAAGAAGAAAGTTCTGCATTACTTTAAGGTATGTTTAAAAATTATTAAAAATTTTATTTTCGTCTTTGAAAGTCTGTGTTCTTAAAGACATTGATCAGTTAGTTTTGCTGCTTTAAAAATCTGCAGTTAAATGTCCAATACCTTGATGGCTCAGTATTTGAAAATCAATACTTACTATGAAATAAAGTTTTCCTATCATCTTAAAATTACCATATTTGTCATTCTGTACTTACTCAGACTAAATTTCAGCACTGCATGTTCTGAAAGTCTTTTCTCAATTTTCTGATGAGATAGATAGTTTATACATGCATAACTGAAAACAGGAAATTGATTTATTATTGTCTCACTTGTTTCTCTCATAGAAGGTTCTCTACTCATTCATATATGGTTTACAGATTATCATGGTCCTTGCATATTATATAATCTGGTAAAATGAAGCCACATGAAGCTCATTGCATGTATAAAAGTACATTACTAAATGCTCTGTTGTAATGTCTGTTTGCCAAACACAGACAATTGATACCACCGCATTTCACACTGTGAAAAAAAAAAAAAAAAAAAAAAAAAAAAGTAGTTTTAACAAAGTAGCCACCCATGAGCTATAGAAACACAGAGAACAGCTGGGTGTATCTATATGATGCTGTCAGGAGTATTTGTATGGAGTAATAGTTGGGCCACAGAATCCCAATCTGGGCTCTTTTTAAAAACTGCTTTTGTGACTCACAAAGCAACTTTGCAGCATTTTATTATTATTTTATTGCTAACTTCAAAAAGTGAAGGAAAACCAGCAAAGAGGAAATACACAAAAACGGTCAAAGCCAGCCAGCAAAAGGACTCTCTATGAAACAGACACAAAGACAAAACATTTCTCAAACATAACCACTTACTTAGAAGGAAAAAAAAATAATAATAAAAAGGAAAATAAAATCCTTTTTGTTAATTATTCCAGCAGAATTGGTGGCTATGGTCCAGATCTGTCCTATGAGGTATTTGGAAAGCCAAAGAATACAAAAGACTCTCAGTTATCCAGGGGTGTTTTATCAGGATTCATTTTGACTATGCAGTGGCTGACATGCTCTCTGAGTGGTTTCCTTGCTGAGCCAAGTTGGATGTCACAGTATTTAATAGTTCAAATATCATAAACAATATCAATATAATATCATAAATAATATCACAATTTTTGATGAGCTCAGATTCAGAAGCCATATGTTTTGGCACAGTAATAGTTCAGCAATAGTCATCCTCTAAACTGATGTCTGGCAAGAGAGTTTCCTCCCCAACATACAGAGTTTGTCTGTAATTTAGAAAACAAGACTTTTAGATCCATACACACACAGCAGAACAGTTGGAATTCAGTGAGGAAAGGTTTTAAGTAGAAGAGGCAAAGACAGGGCTATGCACTCAATGATGATCAATATGGGACCATGACAGTCTGTGGAGTTCAAGAACATTTTGAATCAACATTCAACACCATATACACATTGGATCAGTTATATATAGCTCTACAGATAGCTCTGTATTATAATGTATGTATAATAATGGCTTAATGAATTTATGAATAAATCTGAGAAAACATGAGTTTCAATATTGTTTCAAAGGCTGTATACCAAGAAATATCAAGGCATCCCCTACTAAGGGGGGAGCTGAGAGGACATGGTGCTGACACTTGATTCCTTCCTTTGGTTGTGTCTTTCAGGCCTTTCTAGATTTGTACGAAGGAGACGCCTGGGTAGTTCTAGCCACACTGCACAGTTCTGGTCTGCATATAAAGCCCAGGTACATGACCAGATAGAACAAAAGGTGTCCTGTCTGAACAGTTTGGAGGGCAGGGTCAAGAGACAAAACATGGTTGGACAAACTGTCATATAGACTGCAAATTTTCAAAAATCCAAGTATTTTTTTTTCCAATACAATAGTTCATAGCCTAACTATGAGATTAAAGTACATTTATTTTACTTTCTATTTGAAAGATTTTGAAGATGATTTTCACTTTATGCTTGGATGAGGTGGCCTAACATTCAGAAAAAGAATATCCTTAAGAATCAACAGGTCTTGAACATTTTTCAATTACAAATGGAGACACTTATTCTAGGATCATGTAGGGGAGGTCCACCAGATATATTTCCTTTTTTATTGCTTTTTCTAGCAAGGCTACTTATAACTAGATGCTGAAGACTCAAGTGGTCTTTCTCATTGAGATTGAGTGGAAAGTGAAATGTGTTTGAGTTCCAGTCAGTATGGAAAATAAGCTATTTCTTCAAAGAGGAATTCCAAAAATGTGGAGATGTTGTTTTTTGTCTCGTAATCTAAGCAGGGTGTGTAAAAGTAAGAAATTAACTCATGTAACCTATACTTTCTCATAGACCTATTCTACTTTCAGGCAATATTTGTTTTCTCACATTACTGAAACCAGACAACTTGGGTATATTTATGTTACCTAAACCTTATTTGATCTCAAGATTAAGTTGCCTAAAAGTATATGGCTGGGACAATTCAGAACCCCTCAGAATAGCCAAGTTGTTCACATAAGAATAATGTGACTGTCAAACAAGACTTGTGACGTATTAGTATGCTCTTGAAGTAGCAGACAGAGGCCAAGGCCAATACTTTCCATCACCTCAGATGTTACTAGGCAACTCTAGGGACAAGCTATAGAGCAGCAGGAGAGAATAACAGATGACATACACATTTTTGTGCCTACAGCTATTCATATTCACCCAGTATGGTGCTCATAACACTTGTAAAAATATTGTACTGAACAGAAGATGTCACTCAAAATAGATGTACAGAAAGTGTTTGCATTGAAAGTATTCTCAGCTTCTTTGTGTGTATGTGACTGCAGTTTTGTGTTTTGCAATAGATTGTTTAAAAGGAAAGTAAAACTTTTTTAGATAAGGCCTTGGAACCAAGTAAATTCTGGTGTTAAGCCGAAGACTATTGGGAACAATAGTTTTTCATTTTTTTTACAACCTCCTAAAGGAGTCAACAAGAAAAGGAACAAAAGAAGGCCAAAGATATAAATCAGATAATCAACCTATAACAAAACAATTAAATAAAATACAGATGAAATGGGTTAATCTATTGAAATTGTTAATGTAGGAAGAAAAAAATATATATTTCTTTAGTTTAGGATATGTTTAAACTTACATCTTGTATGCGTTTCTCTGATTCAGAAATAACATTGAGTTAATTTTCCGAAACTGAGAAATCAGAACTTCTGCTGCTTATTTCAATGCTTTCTGTCAGCTTCATTGCTGAGATTAGCAAACCAATATTTCCTTTTCATTTCTGCAGGGTTACATTAGATATGTTGAAAATTATCTATCATCTGACTTGTAATTAACATTTTGCAGTATTTATACAGGAGAGCTCTCTTGCTTTTGCTTTGATTAAGTTACCTCTGCCACAGTCATGTCTCTATTTCTGCTTTTATGCTGCTGTCATTAAAAAGTTTTTTTTTTTAATCAGATATTATTTTCTGTAATACAGAACAACTGAAACACTGCAAATATGGATTTTTTTCTTCAAAACTTTCTTATTTTAAGACAAATACATGTGTATATATAAAAATAGTTGGAGGATTTTAATATTTTTCTCTAGTACTCCAATCAGAACATTGCCTTTCTAATATGTATTCAAAGAAGACCCAAAAGTGAGTTGTAAACATTGATGTGCAATTGTCAGATGAAAAGCATTACCTTAGATGTACTTTTTGGCTTGAGAAAAAACAGACACAATAACAACTCCCTAGATTCTGCTTAAAGGCAGTTCACCAGCCAGGCAGAAATGTTAATGATTTTAATTGTCCATTTAAGTGCTGGGGCATAACCTATTCTGAAGTAAGAATGTCCTTGGGTGTCACTGGGACTAGCTGTTTTCATTAAAGTCTTTTATATGTATATATATATGCAAACTAAAAACATCCTCACTTAATAAGCATGAGTAGCTGCAACAGGTTATTGTACAACTCTAAATATATTAAAGTTGTACCTTAAAATGAGTTGAGCTTTTACAGTGTCATTTTATTACTAATTAGAAATTTATCATTTGTGATTTGTTTTCTGCTTTTTTTTTTTTTTTTGATATATATCATTGGAGCCCCTGGTAAGACACTATGCTTGTACTTTGCTATAACTTTCTACTTGGACTCTTGGTCTCTCATATTTCTTCAAAACCCTCCAAATATGCCTCCCCCAAAACAAGTAATATTTTAAGATCATGACCAAATAATGCACATATCTTTGTTCTACTGTTATTGCATATTTCATTATTTAAAAATGTTTTGCTGGGAAATATAAGTAATATATTTTGATAGCTACTTAATAATAATATTTATTAGTTATGGCAATATCACCAAAACATTATTAAAACAGGTTACAGCAGGAAAGATTTGGCATAAAAGGAAGCACACACACTCTAAGCTAGATTCTATTCCATAAAAGCAACCTAAGTATGTATGACTTGTGCAATGATGGGCTCATAGTTAGCTGGGCATTAAAGTAGAATATTAAGCAGTAGATAAAAAAGGTATCAGTTA
Organism: Tinamus guttatus; assembly: GCF_059628265.1. Lineage (NCBI taxonomy): Eukaryota > Metazoa > Chordata > Aves > Tinamiformes > Tinamidae > Tinamus > Tinamus guttatus. The sequence continues at coordinate 6,050,793 of NW_028288592.1, forward strand.
TGAAAGGCAAAAGCATGGCGTTCCTTCTTTTCATCTGGATTAATGACATATCTAACTCTTGTTTGTATTCTAGTTTTCCATTTTCTTTTTATTTGCTAATTCCCTTAACTGTATGTTATCACGATCATTGCAAAGCATTTCATCTCTCTGGATATAGAGACTCCTGAGCAAATAGAGTATTGAACAGCTCTTAAAACTCTGAACTCTGCAGCAGATTTCTTCAGGTGTCCAGAAATTATGAGGGTGCAACTTGAACAAGCCTCTCTGGGTGGGTTTAGGAGCTGTTTGTACCTTCGCATGGACACTGCTAGCTACATGGACACCTTCAGGCTTTCAGAATATGAACATATAGCCTAAATGTACAGAGATGTGTTTGGCAACTAGTATTTCTAGGGCCTCACTGATAATGACATCATACTTTATATACTAGAATTTTACAAAAGATTTGGAATTGTGCTAAATAATTTGAAAATATCTTAAATATATTGAATATATAATAATAAAATATATTATTATTAGCTTCATAAACTATGAATATATAATATGTTGAATAAACTTAAATGACTTAAGTTGGGCTGATGATGGCATCATGTCAATGTGTGAAGGAAACATTTAAATTTTTTTATTTCCAAACATAGAATTAGTTTAAAATGTATGAATTAGCTTTGCTTAAAAACATTTGTTTTGGCCTCTGTCTCTTGCAAAACCACAAAAGGTGACTTCTATTCCTTTGCTCCCATTGATAAGAGGCATTAATCTGTTTTGTTCTAGTAGATACATTGTTTGGAACACAGCTTGATTTAGATAGATTTCAGTATTTCCTTTTATTATAGCTATTTCACTGAGTTTCCTGGCTGCCCCAAATATCCAGTATATCTCTACATTATGTTCCATATTTTTTGATCACCAGCACCAAAATTGGTTTTGTTCTCCTGTTCCTAGTAAGAACTGAGATACCAACAAGATCATGTGTAGCTTATCTTCTGGCTACTTTCTTTAGTATCATCTCTACTAAGTAATAGAGCATTCCATTTCATAATTCCCATTGGCTGTATTTTTTACTCAGTGCTCAGATTTTAAATTATGTATGAAGCTAAAATTCAGAGAAGTGATTTAGGAATTTTCACAAATATCTAGGAAAATATATCTGAATGACACATCAATATTTTTGAGGTATAAATATATATCTATATATATAAATGCCAGCCACTCTTTCTTCCATTTGTTTTTTACCATACTAGCAACGCAATATCATCTTCTCTATTTTCTCAAATTTCAGTTCAACTGGCATTTAAAAACTTTGGACATAAGTGTTTGCCCTACTCTGTAGCTTTTCTCCATTCTTATCAATTATGTATGGAACTTGCTCGCTGATGATCAAGTGTTATGGAACATCAAACTGGTTTTTTTATTGTGCTAATGAGATGGAACTATCTGACATCTAATGACTTCTATGTCTCCTTGAATTATTCCCAAATCCCACTTTCGTGTAGAGATAATTTAGCTGTTTTATAACCATTCTTCACCATTTTTGCATTTCAAAATCCCCTTGCTATTTTACATGTAAGTATAATTTATTTACTGAATTTCACCTCTTCTTTCTTCCTTTTTCACCTATGGCAAGGTCTGCATAACAAGGTTGACCTGTTTTGATCTCATGCATAACCTGTGTAACATTCAAATTCTACTTCAAATATTTTATCATTTTAGAATTGATGTCTACAGTCTGTATCACTATACATATACACATATAAAAATACTTGAAATGATTTAAAATCCAAATAAAATTTTCCATATTATTTCTCTAATCTATTAATGTGCCTTACACATGGTGAAAAGTCTCAAATGAGCCAAGAACCCACACAGAAGCCAGTAGCTAAGGTGATCAGGACAAGGGGTAACGGGTACAAATTGAAACACGGGTAATTCCACCTCCATATGAGGAAGAACTTCTTTCCTGTGAGGGTGACAGAGCACTGGAACAGGCTGCCCAGAGAGGCTGTGGAGTCTCCTTCTCCAGAGACCTTCCAAACCTGCCTGGATGCCACCCTGTGCCACGTGCTCTAGGTGTCCCTGCTGGAGCAGGGGATTAGACTAGGTGATTTCTAGAGGTCCCTTCCAACCTCAACCATTCTGTGATTCTGTGATCTTGAACAGCGTGTTTTGTTTTGTTCCTTGTGATGTGGCTACACATGAGGTGAATATCAAGAGGGGAAAGGATGGCTGCTGTCGAAAGGTAAAGGTGAAGGAGGGTGATATATTTCTAGAAGAGAGAAAGAGGAAAGGTGCATTTGGATGCCAAGATTGTTCTTGTCAGAAATGGCATCATAAGATTATTTGGAAAATGTATATTGAAGCATGGTTTCATCTCACTTTGTCGACCTCAAGGGTAAAGTTTAAGTTAACTTCTTAGGTCACTTTCAATGCAAAGACATTACTACTTGCACAACTTCTTTACAAAAATATCTTAGAAAGGAAAAAATAGCTCTTCAGAAGTACTTGTCCTCCTTCATTGATGGAAATGGGAGCCCAGAAGTAGATTATTTTAGTTCTCTGAAATCACCTGAGGAAACTTTAGCTTAGATGGGCAAGAAAGGTAAAAAAATAAATCTGAGGTGGCAAAAGAAGAGGAAATACTTTCAATTTTTTTTTTAAATAAATACTTAAAAATAATAAAAAATAGCACTTCAAAGCTAGTGGCAAAAAGAATGAATTTCATGCATGGAAGAGCAGGGAAGTTGATAAAACAAGAAGATACTGAGAAATGAGAGGAAAATAAAAGGGAGCACCCATAGTATTACTATTCAGTTCTCTGACATCTTAATCCTTCTTAAATAAAGCTATTTTGCATAACAGTATACCTTTCTGCAAATAGAAAAGGAATAAGAATATAAAGCCATGTGTTCTTTTCAGTCTGCTGCTGCACACTTAAGGAACTCTGCCAAGTGCTCTCCACTTCACCACTATTCACATTAACATGACAATGATGATACTTCAATGCAATCTTTTGTTCTTCTTATCAAAACTACAAGAAAATTGCTCATGAGGAAGGCTTAGCACTGTTAATGTAGCAGAATGAGTTTGTTTAGGTCTAGGGTTTTCTGAATGCCCATGATCTCCCTTAGGGAGACAGAACAGACAATGAGAAATTTTTGGTCTTTCATGCTATGAAGTCAGCTTTATGAACTATAGGAAATAAAACTTTGATCTTAATGCATTCATAATTAAGACTTATTTTTACTTTTTATTACAAAAAATATTTCATTTATGAACATATATTCCAGCTTTATTTGGGATCTTTTAAAAAAAAAAATTCAGGACTAAAGGACTTTCATTCAGTTGAAGGTGAGCGCCTTAAAGAATTTACTCCAGGTTCCCTGAGTGCTTACTTTAGATTGAGAAGCCAGGGAAGCCCTCCTCTATATAGTAAATTAATATTATTAATGCTTCCCCTTCTTCATGGAAATGGTTATAAATTGGTAAAAATCCTAAGCACACAGAGACTGCAGAATAAAAAGGGCTTCCAGAATTTTTAAAGAACGTTGATGAAGTTTCAATTAAAAAGAAACAAAACAATTTAGAAGTGAAACCTTAGGTTTTTTGCAAGCAAAAGCCATGACACATATTTCTTTTTGTTACAGAAAGATACTACCCATGTCATTCTTCAGAGATTCAATGTCATTCAGGAAATTCAAGATTTGTTTTGTTTTCTGAAAATGATTGCATCTCTGCCAATTATTATCGAGGTTTTCTATATCTTTGTGTTTGCTTTTTCATTTTTTTACAGTGAAGCATCAGGGTTTAGCTGGGAATGGAATAATGTGTGGGTCAGACCACAATGCTTAGATGATACAAAAGAACTGTATTTCAAAAAGCCTATTTGTCTTCCTCTTCTGAAAAAAATCACAGTGATCACAGGATTTATGGAGAAATCTCATTTCCACAAATTATCATAATATTGGCAGGGCTTCGATAGTTTTCTTCTTTGCTATGGCCTGCAGGAACTTTGGAGACCGGCCATAACTCACCTAATGAATTCCTTGTCATTCCAGTCTCAGCAAGGCTCTTTGACTTCTCAGCCCTGTGTGTTTGTTACAGTGGCAGAGTGGCTTAGCCTCTTCACAACTGCAGTGCCTCGATCTCATTAAATGCACTGGCTTAACATAAATAATCTGAAAAAAATTAATGGCTTCCTTCTGCATTTAAGATTAAAACTAAGACCATGTCCAAGGAAGGAAGGATTGTCAAGCAACTGTGGAAAGGTGTCCAGTGATCACAAGGTTGCTGTTTCCTCAGGTAACTGTTTCCTATAGCATACTGCAGAATGTCTGCTTAGCAAAGATAAACTTACTTTAGTTGTCACTATATATGCATTACAACAGTTTTTGTATAATAACATACAGGGAACATGAAAACATGCAGTGACTAAATTTTGTGTTAAATTTATAGTCATCACAGAAAAAGCTGCTCAAAAAGTTGATGTGGGAAGCTTGTAACCTATCTTTCACTGTGTAGACCACCCTGCAAATGCACAAAATTGCATTAAAAAAAGATCTCTATTTATAACTTAATTATCTGATTTCTACTGTTTCTGATTTTAACTACTTTTCACAGTGATTATTCATAATTCTACCCCCCCCCTTTTTTTTTTTTTTTTTTGGTATCGGTGGTCTTGCTGTGGCTACTTTTGCAATGCAGTTCATGTAAAGAAAATGCAATTTTGTTATACGAAACACCTTATTTTTTAATTAGGAAAAATGAATTTCAGTTATCAATTATTTTAGTTATTTCAACGTCAGAATTTCAGTTCAGTATGTCCCTGGATTGTATTAATATTTCATTTCTTAACTTCCTATATCAAGGATTAATCAGAGTAAAATGTATTCTGAATACTAATGAGTCAAAAAGGGAAGTATTATAAAGGTGCTCCTAAATTATTTGTAAGGGTTATATTACCATGTGAAAAACTGAGAACTCATGTATCATTTCTGTCTGTAGAGGTATTCCTAATTCTCCCCTCTCTAAATCTCACTGATAAAAAAGTATTTACACTGTAGTATAGTGGATTGTAGTTATAGACATCTCTGACTAGATATGAGCTTTCTGATAAATTCTTTTGACTCTTACGGCTCACCTATAGCAAGAATGTTTTCAATTCTGTTTTTTCACACCCCCTGTTGCCAAGATCCTTCAGGTAATAAAATTTCTCTTGCTATGATTTCCAGGTAGCAGTTGTGTTCATAGGAATATTCCAATTTACATAAATTATCTCATTAAATGATTTTGATGACCAGTCCAGGTAATCTGTGAAGATGACTATCAGAAAGCTCCTTCATGACTGTCACGTAAACTGTGTTTCTGTTTTTTCAGCAGTCCTTCTGTAAGACTAGTTAGGCTGGGCTAAGCTTCTAACAAGCATCCAGTAATAATAAAGTTTCTGAAACTGCTTTTATGTTTAACACCAGCTTCGGGTAATGTATTCCTTTGTTGCTCAGGAGATATAAAGAGCTGCAGTTTACTTGTAATTAACTAGCTGGGAGCAATTCTTTCATGTAAAATTCATGCATAGCTGATATATGCTCTGATGAACCTTCATTCAATATGAGGATGTGGGAGAGAAGTGTAGCCAGGTGATGTAATTAATAGTTGCTTTAATTTAAGCTAGTGGCAGCAGATTTGTCATCACCCCATGATACATTAAAGATTAAGACCTGAACTTAAAAAAAAAAATGTAAAGCTTTTGCTTTCTTTTGTTTTGTGTTAAACTATTTGTGCGCTTTCTTTCAGCTTGCATTGCATTAAGGGCATCATTTAAGCTTTTGTAAGGCGTTCCCTCCACATAGCTAAACAGGTTATTATTTGAAGAGGAAACAGTACAAACTTTTCAGTAGTGTAGAAATAGAAAAAAATATTCTGTTCTCATCTGTTTGAAATGTACTAAAAAACTACCCCCCAAACTGTTGGACTTGTGAAAATATTCTCCCTAAGTTGAGAGATTTTGATTAGATTCTTTCTACAAACTGAGGTATTGTGGATTCTGTATATTTGTATTTCACTGTTGTCAGTATTTCTGATCAGAAAAAAACAAAAAGGAAGAATAAAAATGTAAACTCCAACCCCAAAGAACCAAGGAGTCAGAGTATGAGACAAAGGAGTACTATGAAGTACATGATGAAGGATAACATCATCTTACAGGGAGCTCACAAACCATTTTCTGAGGTGCTTTGAACAAATATTTATAGGGTGTGTGTGTATGTTATTAAACTACTTTTAACACATGGGATCATCTGAGTCCGAGAAATAATGAAGTTTTATTATTTCTAGGATAAGACAGTATGTGTAGAGGAGAACGTTAATGGCTTGTCCTCTTACCCACTTTAAGGATTCATAATTCTATGGTGGTAAATGACAGTTTTCACCTTTCTGTCCCCAAATTGCTTGCTGTAAAATAACAACAGAAAGATCATTAGTCTGCAAATTCATTACACAAGACCACTATACTTTTTAAGCAATATTTTTGTTTTGAGATGAATTGGTCTATATTTTATAGAAGTAACTGATCATTTGCCCCATAAATTATATACTACATCCTGCCAGACTTCCCCGAACTATTTCTAGTTCATATCAGAGAAGAGGATATTAGATTTAAGAAAAAAAAAAAACAATATTATTTGGATTATTATTATAAAAGTAACAATTTGAGAGGAGAGAATCTTGTCTTCCATGTTGTCACTGTTATTTACATTTCTTTTATGTTTTACACTAATATATGTTTGATCTGAATAAATTTAAGTAGTTTTGAGAAGGTGGTAAATAGGGTAAATAGGGGATACCTTTGAATATTTATCAATGAGTCTTGGAAGCTTGTGTTCACTAGTCTTACTTTTGGTCTTTCATGAACAGAACTACAGAAACTTAGCATTTTTCCTTGTGTCAGGGACTAGTTGTCTTAACTACACAGAATTTAGTCTTATAAAATACATATAAATGTGCTTCAAAAAGAAGATGACATCCTAGGTGTGTTCTTTCTGTTCCTGGAGGAATCTGTAGATTTTTATAAGTGACTGAGTTAGGGAAAGAAAAAAAATCAAGCAGTTTTCACTAGTTCACTCATAGTTTCATATATTTTAAGGCCAGAAGGTGCATTAGATCACGTAGTTTGACCTCTTGTATATCACATGAATTCCATCCACTTATTCTCACATTAAGCTCAATAATCTATTTGATTAAAACATAGAGGGCATCTAACTTGACTGAAAGATCGAACAGTTCACTATCTCTCATATTAGTCCTCTACATTTTTTTTTTATGATTAATAACTACTATTATTGCTCACAGAAATAACCCAATTTGTTTTTAATTTGAAACAATCTGTTTTCAGCTTTCAGGACTTCTTCCCATGACAAAGTAAAATCTCTTTAATGCTTTACATTTACTCTCTGCAAAGCTATTTACAAAACCATAAGCAACTTACCTTTAATCTTTTTGTGCTCTATCATCAGAATTTGAATGCTTTTTTTTTTTTTCCTAATCTTTAAATAATTCTACTAACCTTTTCTCCTCCTCTTCTCCGTTCTAGTACATTTCTTCCAGGTACATTAGAAATAAATACACTGTCAGTAGTTTACCTCTGAAAAGGTTCTACTTTTTGGAACAGGTATGCTTCCAAATTTGGATAACAAAGGAACAAAATTGGGGAAAAAAAAAGAAAAATGTTTGCATTGGCATTTCATCTATTTGTTATATGACTGTTAGAAAATAAAAGTAAATTCTGCTTAGGTGATGGTAGTGAACTCCATAGCACTCCCTGGTATATCCAGGGGACTTTAGATCAACTGAGTCAAGAAATGTATTATAGCGGTCTGGAAAGATCTCAGAAAACATGGCAGAATTTTGGCAGTTAAGAGAAGAGAGGAAGAGAGTTAAGGGGAGAAAGCATATCTATTGGTGTTTCCTATCTTTTTATTGGGGCAGCTGCGCTCTGAATTCAACAGCGGACTTCAGATTTTTCTTTTTTTGCGTATTTTTTTTTGCTTGAACTGATCATCTGATAACATATGAAGACGGATGAATATTGCTTTGAAACCTCTTCATATACAGCATGTGTACTTAGAAATGATCATTTCATATTTAAAGTATTACTGTCTGTTCATATGTAAAGTACTACTGTTGTAGTTTTGACAAAACAGAGACATGTTCATTCCCACTACTGTAGTCTTGAGATATGGACCGGAAAATAAATGTTTTATAGCACCTTTCAGTTTCCTATATTAGAAACTGATTTTCAAAAGATGTTTTAAATTGAAAATGACTCACTTTCAAATGTAAGTGAAAATATTTCAGCATGACTGAATTCAGATCTCACTCCCGTTTCCATTCGTCAATCACAGAGGTATGGATTATAACATAAACTCCCCATGTCTGCTCTTTTTTAGACTGTTTCTGTGACAGGATTTACCTATAGATTTTTCAATTAGTTGTTTTTTTTAGATAAGAAATGTATGCTTTTGGGTGAAATATATATATATATATATATATATATATATATATGTAAAAAGTGTAAGATACTGTAATGGAGATCATGCAGTCTCACATACTTAAAATCCTTACAGCTATTCCATTCTGGGCATACGCAGAGATTCAAAGATCATCACATTCATGCCAACTTTACCTATTTTTATCCATGAGTTGACAAATCCAAAAAAAAAAAAAAAAAATTGGGGATGGTAACTACTCAATTAGTTATGTTTTTAAAAAGAAGCATTAAACTCAGCTCATTCACTGTTACTTGGAAATATTTCCTTTCTTTGCCTGATATAGTGTGACATCCAGGTAAGCCAGTGTCACACTATAGAAGACATTTTTTTTTAATTTAAATATGTAACCTGACAGGTGGACAGCAGGTCAGCTGTAGTTAAAGGGTCTGGCTTGTCCACTGCCATTTTGTAGCTTGCCTTTTAAATACACACAGTTGTCTGACCACATTTGTTTCTGACCCTTCTGTCACAAGGAATGCTTAGAGGTGATATTTTGACAGAATTGTCTAATTTAAAATAATTTAGAAAGCATCATGTTTTCCCTTCCTTTTTTTTTTTTTTTTTTTTAATCTTGAGCCTATAAAAATGTAGAGACAATTAATGCGTACATTAAGACAAAATTTCCAGAATCCTTTAATGGCAGTTCAGCAGCTTTCAGTGAAATCCCTGTCAAAGTCAGGGATTACTTTCAGTAGATTATTAAGATTCACTGTTTTAGCACAAGGCTCATGTTTCATTTTTTTTTTTTTTTTTTTTAGGTTGCAGCTCTAAGTACTTAGAATAAAGATTTCTATGAAAAGCAGACTGCACTAAATAATCTGATTTCCTTCACTGACAGCTAGAAAATCTCAAATGTCACTAAAACTATCCTGGCCCCAAGATTGGGACTGGGTACCAGGCAGACACCGACTGCCCCGGGCCAGTTCCAGACGGTTACAGTCGCCCTGGCACAGGCAGAGCTGGGGGCACCTCATGGCCACCACGGCGAAGCAGAGCCAGGTGGGCTGCCCTGGTAGTTAATTCTTAAAATTACCTATATAGGCCTGATTAAAGTGTATGTGAGCCCATTTGCTGTTTGCACTGTCTGTTTGGTCTTAAACTGATGCTTATGTTTCCCTATAAAAAACATATATGGGCTGGATAGGTCTCTTCCTGCTCTCTTTTCCAAGCAGTGTTGGACTCTTTGCTTTACAGTTTTTTTGATAGCATGTGTAGTTGTGAAGAACTGTTGAAAACCTAGTTCTTAGAATATTAAATGCTACAATAAAATGTGTACACATTTGAACATTATGTTTTGGCCAAGAAGGTTGTGGCACATGATTTTCAGACTGTCAGTGCTGTAGGTCAGGCCTATGCTTTTTGAAATTACACTCTTAATGCTCACTAATTCATATACTAATTTTCCACTGATTCGTAGAATATGCCTTTAAAAACTACATTTTGCTAGAATATCTACCTTGCAAAACATCCCAAGAATAGCATTTGAAGTTCTCTACTTCCAAACAATATTTGTAAGTATTGAAAAGTGTTGATATTCCAACATATTCTTTAAATGTGAATTATAGTAATGTATAGATATGTAATAACTATGCAGGATGCTGTTGTTGTTTTAACTTGTATTTTTCATTGCATCTTACATATTATGCTTAATTCCTCATAATTAATATCTGACTTTAGGACTCTTGGGCCAAAGGATTAATTGTTCATTCTGTCACATTTTTTTGGCCATCACACTCTTCAGTTACATAAAGTATATCAGCAATTTTATTTAGCTACTTTTCATTTTGAAATATGATTTTGAAAGTACTGGAGGAAGTAAGAAGCTTTATATGCATATAGAAAACAGTTTGTCATATCTCTGTGCCCCTATTTTGAGTCTTGACATACTGTGTTTGGATCCTGTTCAAGTTCTTGGCATAGGGGATCTTTGAACATGCATCCACCATCCACAGAGAGACGGTGACATGACTGAGAAGACATCTGTGTTGAAAAACGCCAATTTTAAAGACTGCTGTCTCCAAACAGTTATAACAGTTCTATTTTAAACTGCTGATGTTCAGGAGTATAGTTGTGAGAACTGAAATTTCTCAAATCAGTATTAACAGTTTGCAGGAAGGAGACAATGTGGAGTGGAATACGGAGTAGAAAAATAGCAACCAAAGCAACACAAACATTTTGTTGCTATGTAACATTAGAGGGCTCCTCATTTGGAAGAAGGTGGTGAACTGTTGTAATTACTGACAAGAAGAAGACTTGAACAACTGGCATGTTCGTTTGAATTTTAATCATATAGAAATATTCTTAGATTTTTGGAGGGGTTTTGTTTCTGTCTTGATTCTGAGCTGTTAGAAGAAGAAAGAGGTACATATATTATCAGATCACATTTTTGAGTTTCCTAAAGGAAGAAGATGGGATTAAAGGGGGGATTGTGATGAGCATGTGCTTTATTAGCTGGGCAGAAAAATAGTGTCAAAAAGAAAATCCCTTTTGGAGAGAAGTCTAAAAGGCAGAACTGATTGTTGACAACAGCAAGTAGAGAGCTTAGGGAGATGACAAATAGGCATATTTTATCCGGAATGGTCAGAGCAGAGAAAAAGAAGAATTTCATTTTGGAGGCTTTTAAGTGCACAAAGAATAACTGAGATACAGGATAAATTATTATTGGTTTTGGTAGTAACAATATGAAAAATTATGTGAATACTGAAGGCTAGGGATTGGACCAAAAAAAAAATAAAGTCTCATCTGAAGGATAGTGCATGTAATTTAATTTTACTGAGTTCCTGAGCAAAGGGGGGAGAACAATGTTTTACAGAACTACTTCTCAAGGCCTTATTCCCAGACAGTGTAAAGCGTTACTATGTTTTTTAAGTTTGCAATTTATGGATACAAATCTTCTTTCATAAGCCAAGGATAATTGTGCCTTTACTGGATTCCTGCTTTGACTCTAAAGACCATGCAGGTTTCCAGCTAACAAGTGATATTAAAGTTAACTCTATAATTTTTATTGAGAATAAAGGTGTCTTTACCAAAATATTTGTATCATTGTGGAAAATGCATATTTATTTTGAAGGGTCAATACTTAATTCAAATGATTTTCCCCAAGAAATATTCATGATGTTCTGGAACTTGTGAATGTGGTACAGCAAGTTTGCTTGCTCCCAAGAAACAGTTTTATATGCTTAAAATCAGTCATTTGCCACTTATGCAGACCATGTTTATCAGAGCCGACTGATCATTCTGAGGTTTCAAACGCAAGAACAATCTCAGTTTATTTTCAACTGTGCCATAGCCTATAAAGGACTAAAACTTTACAACAAAAAAAAAAGGTTAAAAATTCATTTTGTCGGTTGACGTTGTAACGCTTAGGGATTCTATAACTTCTGATAAATCTTAAAGTCTGAATCCCACCTTATTTTTAAATTCATACTCCCTATAAGGTCCTTATATAGAAAAGAGTTCAAGTACAAGTAATTTGTATAGGAACTTACAGAACAAACAAGCAAGTAAATATCATTGATCTTTAAGTAACATTTCAGTGACTAGATGGTAAAGAAAAGAGAAATGTAAGAAATATTAATTCCAGAAGATGGCACTCTTATACTGTGTATTCTCTGGCATAAGTAAAGTCACTATTCATGTCTGTATATACACCTCCCATTTGTACAAACTAT